>NC_134353.1:907385846-907685846 GCF_048569485.1 Anomaloglossus baeobatrachus
GTTTCGGGTGTGTGTGTTTTTTAACTGTAATTTACAGATTAATCATGGAAGGTGTCTCGGGGAGATGCCTGACATGATTAATCTAGGATTTAGTGGCAGCTATGGGCTGCCATTAACTCCTTATTACCCCGATTTGCCAACGCACTAGGGTAAATCGGGAAGAGCCGGGTACAGTCCCAGAACTGTCACATATAATGTATGCGGCAATTCTGGGCAGCTGCTGACTGATATTGTTAGGCTGGGGGGCTCCCCATAACGTGGAGCTCCCCATCCTGAGAATACCAGCCTTCAGCTGTATGGCTTTATCTGGCTGGTATTAAAATTGGGGGGACCGCACGCCGTTTTTTTTAATTATTTATTCATTTATTTTACTGCACAGTATAGACACGCCCACCGGCTGCTGTGATTGGGTGCAGTGTGACACCTGTCACTCAGCGTGGGGGCGTGTCTCACTGCAACCAATCATAGGCGCCTGTGGGCGTGGAAAGCAGGGAATATGAGATGGCTGTGTACAGAGCACAGCGCGCCCGCCGGTATAAAGGCTCGGTCACGCTGTGCAGGCCGGCCAATCACTGCAATTCCACAACTAACAGGGCTGTGGCATTGCAGTGGTCTGCCAGCCAATCCCTGCATGAGGGCTGGCTCTCAAAAGAGCGCCAACATGCAGGGATGAAGACCACGAGTACAGCACGAGTATTGCAAAATTACTCGGTACCCGCCGAGTAGCCCGAGTACAGTGATACTCGTGCGAGTACCGAGTAGTAACAAGCATGCTCGCTCATCACTACTGTCTATCTATCCCTCTATCTATCTATCTATCTATCTATCTATCTATCTATCTATCTATCTATCCATCATTCTATCTATCTATTCTTCTATCTATATATCTATCCCTCTATCCCTCTATCTGTCTATCTATCTAACTATCTATCTAACTATCTTCTCTTACTATCTGTTCACAGGATTCAAGAAAGCAATGAGGCAACTCAGTGGTGACTCAACAATTATTTCTTTCAGTACAGAAACAAATCCTAGCACAAAGGATTAGCATTGATAAGAGATGATCAGGGAAAAGTACTGTTTATTATAAGAAGACAGATCAATACACAGTCAGTAATTTACAAAGTGTAAATGTGATATCCGTATATTCAATTATTTAGGACACTAGATAATAGGTATTACTAACACTAACTTAATCCCAGTCTTTTTGAGTCAGGGAAGCATCAGCAACACCCCCACTCTTGTCATAATACCCCCTTTTATGAACGATTCAATATATCAACACACTGTCCTATTGGGACTGACACAACCCAAAACGCCACACATCCACCTCTAACAGGCAACCTTCTCACTTAATACTGTACAACTAGGCAGGAAGCAATGAATCCAAGAGAACACAGTCCTGCACCACCCATACACGCCTATCACACCTGGGATCACTGGAGGGTAAGGAGTATAGCACCAGACGTCCTTGTTGGAAGCCGGATCAGCGTGCAGGTCCAAACAGCAAAAGTCAGTTCAGTTCATCAATACAGAAGAAGAATAAGACCGCACCAATGCTGATGTCTTTTTCCGGATAATCTTTATTCCATAAACTCGGTTAAAAGGTGTTGTAAAATCAGCGGGTGGAGGAGACCTGGATGCGGCCCCTCACTATGGACGACGGCCGTTTCGCCTGTGATTAGGCTTCCACGGGTCCACATGTGGGGTAAAATCAGCCCTCCCTAAATAGGGTCATGCATCCAGGTGACCTCCCCACATATACAAAAAGTGTGCATGAAGTGTATAATACAATTAAAAGGTACTTTGTGTACATATTTCACGTACCAAAAAATTAAAAACAATCATTGTGAAAAATACAAAAATCGGACAATATTAGAGGTATGAGACATTATAATATTCACAAAAATCAATTCATACATGGTTTATATGCGTAATCAGGATTACAACTTGATTTCACTTATCTGGGATATTTATTCCATTAATTATCCCACCCATTGTCAGGCATATACCATTATTTTACCATGCCCTGTTTTTGTGCAGAAAAAAAAAAAAAAAAAAAAAAAAAAAAAAAAAAAAAAAAAAAAAAATCCTTTACAAAAAGACTGATAAGTCGTTACGGTCATTCATTCCCAATGCGCCCTGTGCTCCATATTTTATAATTAATTTTGCCTCCGTTTGCAACAACAGTTTGTGGTGATCCCCTCCTTGCGATGGGAGTGACACCCTTTCCAAACCGGCAAAATTCAGGACATCAGGGCAGCCATTGTGCGATTCTCGTACATGTGCTATCAATCTTGGGGATCCCTTTCCTGTCTGGATTGAATTATAGTGCTCCTTAAATCGAACATATAGGCATCTGATAGTTTTTCCTATATAAAATCTCCCACAGGGACATACTATTGCATAGACTACAAATTTTGTCTTGCACGATATAAACTGATTGACATAGTGTGTATGTGCACCAATTTTCACAGACTTGCCGGTCAAACGCAGACTACAAAATCTGCATTGGCCACATTTAAAGTTGCCATTAGGAGACTGTTTTTCCAACCATGTGTTTTTGCTGGTTAATCTATTTTTAACCAGCAAGTCCCTCAAATTGTGGCATCTCCTGTAGGAAACTAATGGCTTAGAAGCCGTCATTTTTTTCAATTCAGGATCCCTTTCTAGGATGTGCCAGTTCTCATTAAGCGTTTTTCTTATGATGTCAAACATAGGTCCGAATTTGAAACTAAAGGTGAACCTGTCATTAGTGTTCTTTTCTTTTCTCTTTTTCACCCCTCCTGAGTCGGCTACTGGACAGAGACGATTATCCTCGTTTGCAGATTTTTTAGTTTTTTCATATGCTAGATTGATAATAGTATCGGGATAACCCCGTTGTAAAAATCTATTTTTTAATTCAGAAGCCTGTTCCTCAAAGGTCACACTGGTACTGTTAGTTCTTTTTACCCTCAAAAACTGCGAGTACGGGAGGGCAGTTTTTGTGTGCTGCGGGTGGGCGCTTTCATAATGTAAAACAGAGTTGGAGGCTGTGGGTTTTCTATAAATTTTTGTTGCGATCACTCCATCATTGACCCCAACCTCCACATCCAAAAAACTTATAGTATTGCCTCCAAAGGTAGAGGTAAACGACATGTTCATGGTGTTGGTGGTGTTTAAATAGGAAACAAAATCGGAAAAATCCTTTTCTGTCCCATCCCACACCATGAACATGTCGTCGACATACCTTAAATAGTATTTAATATGCTTCAAGAACGGGTTATTCACTGTATATACATACTTGCCTTCAAATTGTCCCAAAAAAATATTGGCCATGGCACATGATACGGGGGTACCCATTGCAGTACCCCCGCACTGTACATACCACCCGTCTAGAAACATGAAGGCATTTTTTGATAAAACAAATTCCAGCGCTTCACCAACAAAATCACAAAACAAAGGACTTTTGCCACTGCGTGTGACAATGTCCTTTACTGCCTCTACACCCAAAGCCTGTGGAATCCGTGTGTATAGATTATCCACATCAATTGTGGCTAGATTGTATCCCTCCTGCCATGTTACTTCTTTGAGGAGTGACACAAAATCCCCACTGTCTTTAACATAAGACGGAATATGGGACAACAGGGGTCTCAGCAGCCAGTCCAAATAGTGGGAGAGTGGCTCAGTGAGGGAGCCAATCCCCGCCACTATTGGACGTCCAGGAGGATTTTTTTCATTTTTGTGCACTTTTGGTATACAGTACCAGTGTGGTCTCGTAGGGAAAGGCGGGATTAATTTTTCTGCTTGTTTTTTAGAAATCAAACCGAGGATTACATATCTGTCCAAGAGACGTACAAGTTGTTTTTTGTATTCATTAATAGGGTTTGACAATAAGGGTTTATATGTTGTGCGATCTTGTAGCTGTTTTAAGCATTCCTGCAGGTACATATCACGGGACATGAGGACAATGTTGCCCCCTTTGTCCGCTTCGCGGAAGATAGTATCTTCCCATGTGCGCATAGTTTTTACCGCAGCTAATTCACCTGCACTCAAATTCCTACTAACTTGTGGATACCTCAAAGCCTCTACTTTTTTTATAACAGTATCCTGGAACAAATCGATCAAATTCCCATGCACTGTTGGTGGACAAAAATCTGATTTGTTTCCTTTTTTAAATTTCATGGGTTCACACATTATTTCATTTATGTCCACTTCGGACTCCAATGTGGGATCATTCAAGCTCATTAACAGTGTAGCTTCTTTTAATGTGTCAGGGTCAAAAGCCCCTGTCACATCAAAACTCCCATCATTCACCATGCATGGTTGTTCACCTTCAGGAATCAGATTTATATTGTGAGGCATTTGGTTAAAGAATTTGAATAAATGTATTTTCCTTATTGCCTTATAAAGATCCACTCTAAATTCCACAAAATTAAATTCTTCTGGAACACAAAAGCTCAACCCCTTAGACAAAACGGACACCATATCGCTGGTCAATGAATGCTCAGACAGATTTATTATATTCTTATTCAAAGAGACAAGCAATTGATTATCATTCAATTCCTCCATGACACCATCTTTCGTTTGCGTCCTCTTCCTCTTGTGCCCCTTCCTGCCCCCCCGTCGGATGCGTTTCCTAAAGGGGCAGGAGTGGGAACTGATGAAGAGGTATCTCTTGAAGGACCCGGTACTACCTCTTCAGAGCCACTAGATTCTGAATCGGTAGTCCAATATCCCTTATTTTGTACATGCGATTTTTTCTTATTATACATATATTGATGTTTTTTATATCCCTTGACCTTATCTTTTGTCCAACAAAAGATCTGATTGGTGTCATAATCATGCTTGTCTCTTAAAAATTTTTCTCTTTTTTTATTTTTAATTTCTGTCTGAACATCCATTAGTTTTTTATCCAACTTAGATGTGAATGAGGACCAATAATCCTCAGTCACTCTAGAGCGGGTATCCTGTTTTAAATTTTCCAATTCCAAACTCAAATCATTATAATCTTCTATGTTTTTCTTTAAAACTAACTGCAACAGTCTCATAGAGCAATCCAATTGTATGGTTTCCCATTCCTTAACAAAAGTCGCATCCTGATGGAATTGTGATACTGACTTAATAATACGTAAGCCCCTTGGGACTCTGTTGCAATCCACATAGGATTGTAGTGACTGTACCGTCCAAAATAACCGCACCTCTCTTTCAGAGAGGGAATATATTTTCTGTTCCAGGGTTTTTACGCCCATTACCTCTGTGTCCTTTTTCTGATTGCACTCCACAAAAAAGGAAGCCGCATCCGATCGACCCGCTTGAACACCCGAAGTATTAGCCAAGGGCGTATTGGTGCTGTCCATGTTGACTGTATTGTCCGTCATATCCTTTGTATCCCAAATCCAGTAACTCCTTGTTATTATATCCCGGTGGTAGCTGGGTGTGCAATGGACTCCAAAGGTAAATGCAATGATATGAATCCAAGAGAACACAGTCCTGCACCACCCATACACGCCTATCACACCTGGGATCACTGGAGGGTAAGGAGTATAGCACCAGACGTCCTTGTTGGAAGCCGGATCAGCGTGCAGGTCCAAACAGCAAAAGTCAGTTCAGTTCATCAATACAGAAGAAGAATAAGACCGCACCAATGCTGATGTCTTTTTCCGGATAATCTTTATTCCATAAACTCGGTTAAAAGGTGTTGTAAAATCAGCGGGTGGAGGAGACCTGGATGCGGCCCCTCACTATGGACGACGGCCGTTTCGCCTGTGATTAGGCTTCCACGGGTCCACATGTGGGGTAAAATCAGCCCTCCCTAAATAGGGTCATGCATCCAGGTGACCTCCCCACATATACAAAAAGTGTGCATGAAGTGTATAATACAATTAAAAGGTACTTTGTGTACATATTTCACGTACCAAAAAATTAAAAACAATCATTGTGAAAAATACAAAAATCGGACAATATTAGAGGTATGAGACATTATAATATTCACAAAAATCAATTCATACATGGTTTATATGCGTAATCAGGATTACAACTTGATTTCACTTATCTGGGATATTTATTCCATTAATTATCCCACCCATTGTCAGGCATATACCATTATTTTACCATGCCCTGTTTTTGTGCAGAAAAAAAAAAAAAAAAAAAAAAAAAAAAAAAAAAAAAAAATACTTTACAAAAAGACTGCGATTGTAATCGCACAATGGCTGCCCTGATGTCCTGAATTTTGCCGGTTTGGAAAGGGTGTCACTCCCATCGCAAGGAGGGGATCACCACAAACTGTTGTTGCAAACGGAGGCAAAATTAATTATAAAATATGGAGCACAGGGCGCATTGGGAATGAATGACCGTAACGACTTATCAGTCTTTTTGTAAAGGATTTTTTTTTTTTTTTTTTTTTTTTTTTTTTTTTTTTTTTTTTTTTTTTTTTTTTTTCTGCACAAAAACAGGGCATGGTAAAATAATGGTATATGCCTGACAATGGGTGGGATAATTAATGGAATAAATATCCCAGATAAGTGAAATCAAGTTGTAATCCTGATTATGCATATAAACCATGTATGAATTGATTTTTGTGAATATTATAATGTCTCATACCTCTAATATTGTCCGATTTTTGTATTTTTCACAATGATTGTTTTTAATTTTTTGGTACGTGAAATATGTACACAAAGTACCTTTTAATTGTATTATACACTTCATGCACACTTTTTGTATATGTGGGGAGGTCACCTGGATGCATGACCCTATTTAGGGAGGGCTGATTTTACCCCACATGTGGACCCGTGGAAGCCTAATCACAGGCGAAACGGCCGTCGTCCATAGTGAGGGGCCGCATCCAGGTCTCCTCCACCCGCTGATTTTACAACACCTTTTAACCGAGTTTATGGAATAAAGATTATCCGGAAAAAGACATCAGCATTGGTGCGGTCTTATTCTTCTTCTGTATTGATGAACTGAACTGACTTTTGCTGTTTGGACCTGCACGCTGATCCGGCTTCCAACAAGGACGTCTGGTGCTATACTCCTTACCCTCCAGTGATCCCAGGTGTGATAGGCGTGTATGGGTGGTGCAGGACTGTGTTCTCTTGGATTCATATCATTGCATTTACCTTTGGAGTCCATTGCACACCCAGCTACCACCGGGATATAATAACAAGGAGTTACTGGATTTGGGATACAAAGGATATGACGGACAATACAGTCAACATGGACAGCACCAATACGCCCTTGGCTAATACTTCGGGTGTTCAAGCGGGTCGATCGGATGCGGCTTCCTTTTTTGTGGAGTGCAATCAGAAAAAGGACACAGAGGTAATGGGCGTAAAAACCCTGGAACAGAAAATATATTCCCTCTCTGAAAGAGAGGTGCGGTTATTTTGGACGGTACAGTCACTACAATCCTATGTGGATTGCAACAGAGTCCCAAGGGGCTTACGTATTATTAAGTCAGTATCACAATTCCATCAGGATGCGACTTTTGTTAAGGAATGGGAAACCATACAATTGGATTGCTCTATGAGACTGTTGCAGTTAGTTTTAAAGAAAAACATAGAAGATTATAATGATTTGAGTTTGGAATTGGAAAATTTAAAACAGGATACCCGCTCTAGAGTGACTGAGGATTATTGGTCCTCATTCACATCTAAGTTGGATAAAAAACTAATGGATGTTCAGACAGAAATTAAAAATAAAAAAAGAGAAAAATTTTTAAGAGACAAGCATGATTATGACACCAATCAGATCTTTTGTTGGACAAAAGATAAGGTCAAGGGATATAAAAAACATCAATATATGTATAATAAGAAAAAATCGCATGTACAAAATAAGGGATATTGGACTACCGATTCAGAATCTAGTGGCTCTGAAGAGGTAGTACCGGGTCCTTCAAGAGATACCTCTTCATCAGTTCCCACTCCTGCCCCTTTAGGAAACGCATCCGACGGGGGGGCAGGAAGGGGCACAAGAGGAAGAGGACGCAAACGAAAGATGGTGTCATGGAGGAATTGAATGATAATCAATTGCTTGTCTCTTTGAATAAGAATATAATAAATCTGTCTGAGCATTCATTGACCAGCGATATGGTGTCCGTTTTGTCTAAGGGGTTGAGCTTTTGTGTTCCAGAAGAATTTAATTTTGTGGAATTTAGAGTGGATCTTTATAAGGCAATAAGGAAAATACATTTATTCAAATTCTTTAACCAAATGCCTCACAATATAAATCTGATTCCTGAAGGTGAACAACCATGCATGGTGAATGATGGGAGTTTTGATGTGACAGGGGCTTTTGACCCTGACACATTAAAAGAAGCTACACTGTTAATGAGCTTGAATGATCCCACATTGGAGTCCGAAGTGGACATAAATGAAATAATGTGTGAACCCATGAAATTTAAAAAAGGAAACAAATCAGATTTTTGTCCACCAACAGTGCATGGGAATTTGATCGATTTGTTCCAGGATACTGTTATAAAAAAAGTAGAGGCTTTGAGGTATCCACAAGTTAGTAGGAATTTGAGTGCAGGTGAATTAGCTGCGGTAAAAACTATGCGCACATGGGAAGATACTATCTTCCGCGAAGCGGACAAAGGGGGCAACATTGTCCTCATGTCCCGTGATATGTACCTGCAGGAATGCTTAAAACAGCTACAAGATCGCACAACATATAAACCCTTATTGTCAAACCCTATTAATGAATACAAAAAACAACTTGTACGTCTCTTGGACAGATATGTAATCCTCGGTTTGATTTCTAAAAAACAAGCAGAAAAATTAATCCCGCCTTTCCCTACGAGACCACACTGGTACTGTATACCAAAAGTGCACAAAAATGAAAAAAATCCTCCTGGACGTCCAATAGTGGCGGGGATTGGCTCCCTCACTGAGCCACTCTCCCACTATTTGGACTGGCTGCTGAGACCCCTGTTGTCCCATATTCCGTCTTATGTTAAAGACAGTGGGGATTTTGTGTCACTCCTCAAAGAAGTAACATGGCAGGAGGGATACAATCTAGCCACAATTGATGTGGATAATCTATACACACGGATTCCACAGGCTTTGGGTGTAGAGGCAGTAAAGGACATTGTCACACGCAGTGGCAAAAGTCCTTTGTTTTGTGATTTTGTTGGTGAAGCGCTGGAATTTGTTTTATCAAAAAATGCCTTCATGTTTCTAGACGGGTGGTATGTACAGTGCGGGGGTACTGCAATGGGTACCCCCGTATCATGTGCCATGGCCAATATTTTTTTGGGACAATTTGAAGGCAAGTATGTATATACAGTGAATAACCCGTTCTTGAAGCATATTAAATACTATTTAAGGTATGTCGACGACATGTTCATGGTGTGGGATGGGACAGAAAAGGATTTTTCCGATTTTGTTTCCTATTTAAACACCACCAACACCATGAACATGTCGTTTACCTCTACCTTTGGAGGCAATACTATAAGTTTTTTGGATGTGGAGGTTGGGGTCAATGATGGAGTGATCGCAACAAAAATTTATAGAAAACCCACAGCCTCCAACTCTGTTTTACATTATGAAAGCGCCCACCCGCAGCACACAAAAACTGCCCTCCCGTACTCGCAGTTTTTGAGGGTAAAAAGAACTAACAGTACCAGTGTGACCTTTGAGGAACAGGCTTCTGAATTAAAAAATAGATTTTTACAACGGGGTTATCCCGATACTATTATCAATCTAGCATATGAAAAAACTAAAAAATCTGCAAACGAGGATAATCGTCTCTGTCCAGTAGCCGACTCAGGAGGGGTGAAAAAGAGAAAAGAAAAGAACACTAATGACAGGTTCACCTTTAGTTTCAAATTCGGACCTATGTTTGACATCATAAGAAAAACGCTTAATGAGAACTGGCACATCCTAGAAAGGGATCCTGAATTGAAAAAAATGACGGCTTCTAAGCCATTAGTTTCCTACAGGAGATGCCACAATTTGAGGGACTTGCTGGTTAAAAATAGATTAACCAGCAAAAACACATGGTTGGAAAAACAGTCTCCTAATGGCAACTTTAAATGTGGCCAATGCAGATTTTGTAGTCTGCGTTTGACCGGCAAGTCTGTGAAAATTGGTGCACATACACACTATGTCAATCAGTTTATATCGTGCAAGACAAAATTTGTAGTCTATGCAATAGTATGTCCCTGTGGGAGATTTTATATAGGAAAAACTATCAGATGCCTATATGTTCGATTTAAGGAGCACTATAATTCAATCCAGACAGGAAAGGGATCCCCAAGATTGATAGCACATGTACGAGAATCGCACAATGGCTGCCCTGATGTCCTGAATTTTGCCGGTTTGGAAAGGGTGTCACTCCCATCGCAAGGAGGGGATCACCACAAACTGTTGTTGCAAACGGAGGCAAAATTAATTATAAAATATGGAGCACAGGGCGCATTGGGAATGAATGACCGTAACGACTTATCAGTCTTTTTGTAAAGGATTTTTTTTTTTTTTTTTTTTTTTTTTTTTTTTTTTCTGCACAAAAACAGGGCATGGTAAAGTAATGGTATATGCCTGACAATGGGTGGGATAATTAATGGAATAAATATCCCAGATAAGTGAAATCAAGTTGTAATCCTGATTACGCATATAAACCATGTATGAATTGATTTTTGTGAATATTATAATGTCTCATACCTCTAATATTGTCCGATTTTTGTATTTTTCACAATGATTGTTTTTAATTTTTTGGTACGTGAAATATGTACACAAAGTACCTTTTAATTGTATTATACACTTCATGCACACTTTTTGTATATGTGGGGAGGTCACCTGGATGCATGACCCTATTTAGGGAGGGCTGATTTTACCCCACATGTGGACCCGTGGAAGCCTAATCACAGGCGAAACGGCCGTCGTCCATAGTGAGGGGCCGCATCCAGGTCTCC
Source organism: Anomaloglossus baeobatrachus (assembly GCF_048569485.1). NCBI lineage: Eukaryota > Metazoa > Chordata > Amphibia > Anura > Aromobatidae > Anomaloglossus > Anomaloglossus baeobatrachus. The sequence continues at coordinate 907,396,738 of NC_134353.1, forward strand.
TCCACCCGCTGATTTTACAACACCTTTTAACCGAGTTTATGGAATAAAGATTATCCGGAAAAAGACATCAGCATTGGTGCGGTCTTATTCTTCTTCTGTATTGATAGGCAGGAAGCAATGACCCAGAGACATGGTCCTCCTTTACAACTGGATTGTCTCTCAGGCCTGGTTTGGATCTGGTCGCAGTCTTCTACTGCCACTGGTCATGGTCTTCTACTGGTACTAGTTATGGTCTTCTACTGGCTCTGATTATGGTCTTCTACTGGTGTTGGTGATGGTCTTACACTGGCGCTGGTGATAGCCTTTAACTGGCGCTGGTGATGGTCTTCTACTTGTACTAGTTATGGTCTTCTACTGGCTCTGATTAATGTCTTCTACTGGTGTTGGTGATTGTCTGCCACTAGCGCTGGTGAAAGTCTTCTACTGGCACTGGAGATGGACTTCTACTGGTATTAGTTATGGTCTTCTACTGGCTCTGATTATAGTCTTCTACTGGTGTTGGTGATAGTCTTCCACTTCCAGTGACGCTGGTGATAGGCTTCTACTGGCGCTGGTGATGGTCTTCTACTGGCTCTGATTATGGTCTTCTACTGGTGTTGGTGATGGTTTTCTACTGGTGCTGGTGATAGCCTTCTACTGGTGTTGGTGATGGTCTTCTACTGGAACCAGTTATGGTCTTCTACTGGCTCTGACTATAATCATCTACTTGTGTTGGTGATGGTCTTCTACTGGTGCTGGTGATAACCTTCTACTGGAGCTGGTAATGGTTTTCTTCTGCTATTGGTGCCACTTAGTTTGCTCTGCCTCTTACGCGACCTCTTCCCTTGAAGTCTTGGTGCCAACTGCTCCCCTCCTTTGCCATCTTGCAGGTTACAGCCCAATAACTTAATAATATAAGTACAAAAAAGCAGGCAGCAAACTATAGGCATATCAAAAAAGTAAACACAATTAAATTTGCCAAGTTTGCAAAAAAAAGCAATGCTTTTGCTCCAAGAGCCTTTGACAAACTAAACAAAGGCACTTTGAAGCTGAAACCTGGAGCTGAAACGTTTGCACACCATGGCAAATTGAAAGTTTGTTCACTTTTTTGATACTCCTATAGTTTGTTGCATGCTTTTGTGTACTTAAGGCCGCTTTACACGCTACGACATCGCTAAAGCGATCTCGTTGGGGTCACGGAATTTGTGACGCACATCCGGTCGCTTTAGCGATGCCGTTGCGTGTGACACCTATGATCGATTTTGAATCATCGAAAAAACAGTCAAAATCCCTCATCAGTGACATGGGGGTCCATTCTCGAATATCATTGCTGCTGCAGTAGCGATGTAGTTCCTTGTTGCTTCGGCAGCATACATCGCTCCGTGTGACACCGCAGGAACGAGGAACCTCTCCTTACCTGCGTCCCGCCCGCAATGAGGAAGAAAGGAGGTGGGCTGGATGTTACCTCCCGCTCATCTCAGCCCCTCCACTACTATTGGGCGGACGCTTAGTGACGTCGCTGTGATGCTGCACAGACCGCCCCCTTAGAAAGGAGGCGGATCGCCGATCACAGAAACGTTGCTAGGCAGGAAAGTAGTGTGACGGGTCTGGGCAATGGGGGCGGGTACCCACGCTAGCGATATCGGTACCAATATCGCAGTATGTAAAGTGGCCTTTATCTAATTATCTATCTATACATTCTATCTCATTTATCTATCTCTGTCTCCATTCCATCCATCTAATATCTAAACTATCTGTCTGTCTAGCTATCTATCTACTGATTTTTAATAGCACATTGAACCACATTGTGCCATTAAAAATCCGCCTTTTTGTTATTTTTCTGATTGGTGTACTGAATTACGTAGAGGATTTAAAAAAAAAAAAAAATAACATTACTCAAGGGAGCAATTAGAAGAAAATAAGTGAACAGAATGAATTTAGGAACACCAGTGTTTCCTATACATGCCTTAAACCCTAAGGTGGAGTAAGCTGCACAAAATTTATTAAAGGAAATCTGTCAGCAGGTTTTTGCTATATAATCTTAAAGCAGTATGATGTAAGGGCTGAGACCCTGATTCCAGCGATGTGTCACTTACTAGGTTGTGTTTTGCTGTTTCAATAAAATCAAGGTATTATCACTACAGCACAAACTGTCTTGGGCTTTCTGGTCCAAACACGCCTCCAGCACTAATTAGCAGCTGTCTGTCAGTATACAGTGTACACAGAAAGCTGCCAATCAGTAATGTGGGTGGGGTTATACAGAGCTCAACATTCATCTACAGCAGAGAAATCGGTGACTCTATCACAACTAATAAACTAAGTAACATACACTGTGTGCAGAATTATTAGGCAAGTTGTATTTTAGAGGATTTTTTTTTATTATTGATCAACAGCTATGTTCTTAATCAACCCAAAAGACTCATAACTATCAAAGCTGAATATTTTTGACAGTTGGAGTGATTTTTTTTTAGATTAGGCTATCTTAGGAGGATATCTGTTTGTGCAGGTAACTATTACTGTGCAGAATTATTAGGCAACTTAATAAAAAACAAATATATTCCCATCTCACTTGTTTATTTTCACCAGGTAAACCAATATAACTGCACAAAATTTAGAAATAAACATTTCTGACATGCAAAAGCAAACCCCCAAAAAATTAGTGACCAATATAGCCACCTTTCTTTATGATGACACTCAACAGCCGACCCTCCATAGATTCTGTCATTGCTTGATCTGTTTACGATCAACATTGCGTGCAGCAGCCACCACAGCCTCCAGACACTGCTCCGAGAGGTGTACTGTTTTATCTGCCTTTAGATCTTACCTTTTATGAGGGACCACAGGTTCTCTCTATGGGGTTCAGATCAGGTGAACAATGGGGCCATGTCATTATTTTTTCATCTTTTAGACCTTTACTGGCCAGCCACGCTATGGAGTAGTTGGATGCATGTGATGGAGCACTGTCCTGCATGAAAATCATGTTTTTCTTGAACGATATCGACTTCTTCCTGTACCACTGCTTGAAGAAGTTGTCTTCCAGAAACTGGCAGTAGGTCTGGGAGTTGAGCTTCACTCCATCCTCAACCCAAAAAGGTCCCACAAGGTCATCTTTGATGATACCAGCCCCTACCAGTACCCCACCTCCACCTTGCTGGCGTCTGAGTCGGAGTGGAGCTCTCTGCCCTTTACTGATCCAGCCTCTGGCCCATCCATCTGGCCCATCAAGAGTCACTCTCATTTCATCAGTCCATAAAACCTTTGAAAAATCAGTCTTAAGATATTTCTTGGCCCAATCTTGAAATTTAATCTTATGTTTCTTGTTCAAAGGTGGTGGTTTTTCAGCCTTCCTTACCTTGGCCATGTCACTGAGTATGGCACACCTTGTGCTTTTTGATACTCCAGTAACGTTGTAGCTCTGAAATATGGCCAAACTGGTGGCAAATGGTATCTTGGCAGCTTTACGCTCGATTTTCCTCAATTCATGGGCAGTTATTTTGCGCCTTTTTTGCTCAACACGCTTCTTGCAACCCTGTTGGCTATTTGCCATGAAACACTTGATTGTTCGGTGATCACGCTTCAAAAGTTTGACAATTACAAGACTGCTGCATCCCTCTGCAAGACATCTCATAATTTTGGACTTTTCAGAGCCCGTGAAATCTCTCTTCTGACCCATTTTGCCAAAGGAAAGGAAGCACACCTTATATAGGGTGTTGATGTCATTACACCGCACCCCTCCTCATTACAGAGATGCACATCACCTGATTTACTTAATTGGTAGTTGGCTCTCAAGCCTATACAGCTTGGAGTAGGACAATATGTATAAAAAGTATCATGTGATCAAAATACTGATTGCCTAAAAATTCTGCACGCAGTGTAGCTGAAATCGGAGTCTCTGTCCTGACATCATGCTACTGTCTGATTACATAGCAAAAACCTGCAGACAGATTTCCTTAAAGGGAATCTGTCACCAGACATGGTGATTATAATCTGCGGCCACCACCAGTGGGCTCTTAAATACAGTGTTGCAGGAGGGGGCCAGACCGTAGCTAAGGGGCTGCTCGGGGACGCTTGGATCTGGGGCTTTACTGTGGCTCGAGTGGGGACCGGATCCGGGCTCGAGCAGCGGTCCGCCGCCCACAAGTGAAAAGGGGTTATTTACAGGGGAGATTGTCTGTGACGCCACCCGTGGGTTGCGGTGATGAGATGGTGGCACCGCCGCTGCCTATGGGGACCGTGCCCGGGACAGATGGAGCGGGGCAGCAAGGTGGGATCCCCTCCACGGCTAGGGGAGGTGTAGTCCCGGGGCCCAGTGTATGGTGAGGGGTTGCAGGGAGCAGTCTTTAGGAGGCAGGAAGTAGAGCACTTACAGTTGGTATTTGTGGTGCTGGATGAGGCTGTATTGATGTGGAGGGTCAAGAATACACAGAGTCCTTTTGTCAACCAATTTGCCAAATGACCGGTCACCTTTGGCTGGTGTTTTAGGGTCCGACACCCAGATGTACAGCCAGGGCCCTTCCTTCCACTCTCTCTGTCTGTCTCCTTCGTGTCTGGACCTCCGGAATGAGTCACCACTCTCGGCAGCGGCGGGCTACAACCCATTCCCGATCGCCTCAGGATCCCCACGACCAGATCTCCATCGCCTGTGGCCCTCACTGCCACCTAGTCCAGGGAGCTCCAAGTTTCCACTGTCAGCGCTTCACTGACCCAGCACAAACTGAAACTGAATTCTGCTTTGCCACTCCCTTAGCTCCTCTCACCCCCTCCCTTTTTCCTCGGGAGGGGGTGAGTAGGGCCTGATTGGCTGGTGTACATCTGTGTGGGGATTGTGTAGCTCCAAGGAGAATTAACTCTTTCTATGACTACCTGGTTTTGCAAGGGCATCACAACAGCATTCTATAAAACTGTATATAAGAGCCCAGGCTGCGCTGCATAACATAAAAAACACTTTTATTATACTCACCTAGAGGGCGGTCCGGTCTGATGGGTGTCGCTGCTCTCCGGTCTGGTGCCTACTCTCTACGGTCCAGCACCTCCTCTCTGCTGCGATCTTCACCCTCCTTTTACCCAGCCCGCAGTGTGGATGACGTGTTTTACGTCATGCAAAGTAGCCGGCATTGAAGTCCTGCGCAGGCGCACATTGATCTGCCCTACACAGGGCAGATGAAAGTATTGTGGTGCGCATGTGCAGGCGCTATTTAACCTTTCCTTGTGCCTGCGCATTACAGTACTCAGCAGGGCAGATTAAAGTGCCCTTGGGCAGGACCGCAATGTTGACCTGTGTGGATGATGTAGACGCGTCATCCACACTGGAGGCTGGGTAAAAGGAGTATGGAGATCGCAGCAGGGAGGAGGCGTCAGACCGGAGAAAGGAGGCGTTGGACCGGAGAGCAGCGACACCTATCAAAATCGGACCAGAGCACCATCCTAGGTGGGCATTATAAAAGGGTTTTTTACGTTATACAGCGTGGCGTGGGCTCTTATATACAGTATTCTGGAATGCTGTATATAAGAGCTCAGTGGTGGTGATCACTTATAGTTGCCAAATCCTGTGACAGGATCCCATTAAGAGGCATACGAAAGGCAGCAATAGATTTCAACTTCAATGAATGTCAGTTTTCTGGTCCATATTAGAGCGAATTTCAGGTGGAGCAGCTGCCATCATCCCCTTCATCTTGGCCTTCTTTTAGGAAAACGATGGGTCATGTGCAAAATTCCAAAAAGTCACTAAAATTGTGCATCACAGTTTATTTTTTGATGCCAAAAAACTGGACTAGTTGGAATGTAAATTCCCCCTATAAGTAGTATTAAGACTTTGCTTATATACTGCATATATATATATTATATATACAGTTAGGTCCAGAAATATTTGGATAGTGAGACAATTTTCGCGAGTTGGGCTCTGCATGCCACCACATTGGATTTGAAATGAAACCTCTACAACAGAATTCAAGTGCAGATTGTAACGTTTAATTTGAAGGTTTGAATAAAAATATCTGATAGAAATTGTAGGAATTGTACACATTTCTTTACAAACACTCCACATTTTAAGAGGTCAAAAGTAATTGGACAAATAAACCAAACCCAAACAAAATATTTTTATTTTCAATATTTTGTTGCAAATCCTTCTTAATGCCTTGCCAGGCCTTTACAGCCGCAGCCTTCAGGTCTTGCTTGTTTGTGGGTCTTTCCGTCTTAAGTCTGGATTTGAGCAAGTGAAATGCATGCTCAATTAGGTTAAGATCTGGTGATTGACTTGGGCATTGCAGAATGTTCCACTTTTTTGCACTCATGAACTCCTGGGTAGCTTTGGCTGTATGTTTGGAGTCATTGTCCATCTGTACTATGAAGCGCCGTCCGATCAACTTTGCGCCATTTGGCTGAATCTGGGCTGAAAGTATATCCCGGTACACTTCAGAATTCATCCGGCTACTCTTGTCTGCTGTTATGTCATCAATAAACACAAGTGACCCAGTGCCATTGAAAGCCATGCATGCCCATGCCATCACGTTGCCTCCACCATGTTTTACAGAGGATGTGGTGTTCCTTGGATCATGTGCCGTTCCCTTTCGTCTCCAAACTTTTTTCTTCCCATCATTCTGGTACAGGTTGATCTTGGTCGCATCTGTCCATAGAATACTTTTCCAGAACTGAGCTGGCTTCATGAGGTGTTTTTCAGCAAATTTAACTCTGGCCTGTCTATTTTTGGAATTGATGAATGGTTTGCATCTAGATGTGAACCCTTTGTATTTACTTTCATGGAGTGTTCTCTTTACTGTTGATTTAGAGACAGATACACCTACTTCACTGAGAGTGTTCTGGACTTCAGTTGATGTTGTGAACGGGTTCTTCTTCACCAAAGAAAGTATGCGGCGATCATCCACCACTGTTGTCATCCGTGGACGCCCAGGACTTTTTGAGTTCCCAAGCTCACCAGTCAATTCCTTTTTTCTCAGAATGTACCCGACTGTTGATTTTGCTACTCCAAGCATGTCTGCTATCTCTCTGATGGATTTTTTCTTTTTTTTCAGCCTCAGGATGTTCTGCTTCACCTCAATTGAGAGTTCCTTAGACCGCATGTTGTCTGGTCACAGCAACAGCTTCCAAATGCAAAACCACACACCTGTAATCAACCCCAGACCTTTTAACTACTTCATTGATTACAGGTTAACGAGGGAGACGCCTTCAGAGTTAATTGCAGCCCTTAGAGTCCCTTGTCCAATTACTTTTGGTCCCTTGAAAAAGAGGAGGCTATGCATTACAGAGCTATGATTCCTAAACCCTTTCTCCGATTTGGATGTGAAAACTCTCATATTGCAGCTGGGAGTGTGCACTTTCAGCCCATATTATATATATAATTGTATTTCTGAACATGTTTTTGTAAACAGCTAAAATAACAAAACTTGTGTCACTGTCCAAATATTTCTGGACCTAACTGTATATATCATATATATATATATATATATATATATATATATATATATATATATATATATATATATATATTAGTACAGACCAAAAGTTTGGACACACCTTCTCATCTCTAGAACAACTGTTAAGAGGAGACTTTGTGCAGCAGCCTTCATGGTAAAATAGCTGCTAGGAAACCACTGTTAAGGACAGGCAACAAGCAGAAGAGACTTGTTTGGGCTAAAGAACACAAGGAATGGACATTAGACCAGTGGAACGCTGTGCTTTGGTCTGATGAGTCCAAATTAGAAAAGGTGAATGGATGGACTCTATATGGCTGGTTCCCACTGTGAAGCATGGAGGAGGAGGTGTGATGGTGTGGAGGTGCTTTGCTGCTGACACTGTTGGGGATTTATTCAAAACTGAAGGCATACAGAACCAGCATGGCTACCACAGCATCTTGCAGCGGCATGCTATTCCATCCGGTTTGCGTTTAGTTGGACCATCATTTATTTTTCAACAGGACAATGACACCAAACACACCTCCAGGCTGTGTAAGGGCTATCTGACTAAGAAGAAGAGTGATGGGGTGCTACGCCAGATGACCTGGTCTCCACAGTCACCAGACCTGAACCCAATCGAGATTGTTTGGGGTGAGCTGGACCGCAGAGTGAAGGCAAAAGGACCAACAAGTGCTAAGCATCTCTGGGAACTCCTTCAAGACTGTTGGAAAACCATTTCCGGTGACTACCTCTTGAAGCTCATCAAGATAATGCCAAGAGTGTGCAAAGCAGTAATCAAAGCAAAAGGTGGCTACTTTGAAGAACCTAGAATATAAGACATATTTTCAGTTGTTTCACACTTTTCTAAGTATTTCATTCCACATGTTTTCATTCATAGTTTTGATGTCTTCAATGTGAATCTACAATTTTTAGAGTCATGAAAATAAAGAAAACTCTTTGAATCAGAAGGTGTGTCCAAACGTTTGGTCTGTACTGTACTAGTCTTAATGAATGGAGTGTTTTTGTAAGATGCACCAAAATCACTAAAAGTCAAGAATTTGTATATATTGTATATATTTTATACATATATATATATATATATATATGTATAAAATATATATATGTTGTAATACTACTGTATGTTCTGAGGATTTCGATTGCGTTAGGGCAATGACAACAGAGACGAGTTCTTGGTACAAGATGTTATATAATATGTCACCACGGTAGACACACAACGGGAATAAACACAGTAAAACAACACACAAAACGGAGCGAAGGGGATTCCCGGGGCCACGCACCGGACTCCCCCAGGGAGACCACCAGAGCGAACCCCTGTACAGGGACTGTCCGGCAATCAACCCCGGAAGGCCTAAATGTGCGGCAGCCGGTACACAAGGGGCAAGTGGTATAGTCCAGGAGTGTCCGTACGGGATGATTGTCCAGAGTGGTTACGAACCGGGCAGAGTGCTGATCAAAGACGGCAGACGGAGTCCGGGCACAGCTTGAAGAAAACCGGGTATGGTCCAGAGTCGGTCGGTAGGGTTTCAGGAGAATCCAAGGCAATCAGGAAGTAGAAACAGCAAAGCAGGAGCACACAGCAAGCAGTATACTCAGGCACTGGACTGGGCTGAGAGGCGGCCTTTTAAGCAGCTGGACAGGAAGTAGGGCAACAGAACCTTAAACTCCATGTTAACTGAGGGCAAGCTCATTCAAAAGAGAACTGGAAAACCTGGAAACCTGACATTACTCCCCCCCCCAGAGACGGCCTCAGGACGGATCAGGGCCCGGCTTGCCCGGGAACCGTCGATGAAACTGAGCGATCTTCCGGGGTGCCCGAATGTTACCCACCGGTTCCCAGGAATCGTCCTCGGGGGCGTACCCCTGCCAACGTACCAGATATTGAAGCCGACGACGATGGAGCCGGGAGTCAATAATGTCCTCAACCACGAACTGCTCCTCGCCGTCGACCATCACAGGCGGAGGAGGAGGCACAACACGACCACGAAACGTATTAGGGGAGACAGGTTTGAGGAGAGACACATGAAAGACCGGGTGTACCTTTAGATGGTGCGGCAACCGTAGCCGACAGGCCACAGGGCTCACGATCCCGGTGATCTTAAACGGACCGATGAATTTTTGTCCCAGCTTCTGCGAAGGAACACCCAATCTCAGGTTTTTGGTGGATAACCATACAGAGTCCCCTACCTTGTACATGGGTGCCGGTTTCCGGTGAGTGTCTGCCGACCTCTTGTAACGCTCCTGGGCCGTAGCCACAGTGTCCTTTAGAACCTCCAGATTCTGTCGAAGCTCTGTCAATCTGTCCTCCACCGCCGGCACCGAAACCGCAACCGGTGACCTAGGCAAAACATTCGGATGATAACCCAAGTTAGCAAAAAAGGGCGTTACCTTAGTGGAGCTGCTCTGAGTGTTGTTATAGGAGAACTCCGCCAACGGAAGCATCTTCAACCAATCGTCTTGGAGATGGCTGACATAACATCGAAGGTATTGTTCCAGGGTTTGATTCGTCCGTTCGGTTTGCCCATTTGTCTGAGGATGGTATGCAGAAGACAAACAGACATCAATCTGGAGTGCCGTACAAAAGCCCTTCCAGAACCTAGACGTGAACTGCACGCCCCGGTCAGAGATGATCTCGTCTGGTACCCCATGCAATCGGAATACGTTCTGGATAACCAAATCCACTGTCTCTGCGGCTGAGGGAAGACCGGTACACGGAATGAAGTGAGCAGCTTTAGTCAATCGATCCACCACCACTAAGATGGTATTGTGCCCGCCTGAGACTGGCAACTCCACAATAAAATCCATGGAGATAGACCCCCAAGGGCGAGATGGCACGGGTAACGGTTGGAGGAGTCCCGTAGGAGCCACACGAGGGACCTTGCACCGGGCACAAACCACGCATGAGTGGACATAGTCCTTTACATCCTTTAGACAGGTAGGCCACCAGAAAAAACGGCTCAGAAATTCCTGCGTCTTCTGTACCCCCCTATGACCAGCCAACACGGAGTCATGGACCAACTTGAGAACCCGAAGTCTTACGGCCTCCGGGACATAAATGCGTCGCTCTCTCAACCACACACCATTCCGAAGAACAAGAGTTACATCATTCGGGGGGGCAGCAAGAAATACGTCACCATCATAGGCCAGCTTGATGTCCTTCCACAAGTCCTGGTCCTGGATTACTCCAACGAAATTGGCATCCGATAACACGGTCTGAGACGGGGTTCCAGGCACGGAGTCCACGGCGTGGATTCGGGACAAGGCATCAGCTTTCCCATTACGTGAACCTGGACGGTATGTAACGACAAAATTGAATTGGTTAAGAAATAGGCTCCAACGGGCTTGCCGTGGAGACAGGCACCTGGCAGACTTAAGAAATTCCAGATTACGATGATCTGTGAGTACTATCACTTGCTGCGCGGCTCCCTGTAAGTGGTGTCTCCATTCCTTGAAAGCGGAAATAATCGCTAACAATTCCTTGTCCGCAATGTCATAGTTCCTTTCTGCAGGGGACAACCGGTGGGAAAAGAAAGCACACGGATGTAAGAGACTCTTGTCCCCAGTCCTTTGAGAAAGGATGGCCCCTAATGCGTAGTCGGAAGCGTCGACTTCCACGATAAAGGGAAGTGCGGGATTCGGATGTACCAATATAGGCGCTGAGGTAAAACAAACCTTGAGACGATGGAAGGCTTCCTGGGCCTGGGCGGACCACACAAACTTCTGTCCTTTCTTGGTTAACAGAGTGATGGGACGAACGATTTCTGAAAAATTACGGATAAAACGTCGGTAAAAGTTGGCAAAACCGACAAAGCGTTGTACCTCTTTGACGTTACCCGGTTCCGGCCAGTCCAGAATTGCTTGTATCTTGCCAGACTCCATGTTCAGTCCCTGAGGAGAGATGACATACCCTAAGAATTGTATCTGTGAGCAATGGAATTCGCATTTCTCCAGTTTAATGTACAGGTGATTTTCCCTCAGCCGGGTAAGTACGGTCTTGACGTGCTCCTGGTGTTCCTGTAAGGAATCAGAAAAGATTAGGATATCGTCCAGATAAATCACCATGAATTGGTCCATGATATCCCTAAAAATATCGTTAACTAGATGTTGGAAAGCCGCGGGAGCGTTACAAAGTCCAAAAGGCATCACTAGGTACTCAAAATGTCCATACCGACATCGGAACGCGGTCTTCCACTCGTCTCCGGGACGTATGCGAAGTAGATTATATGCCCCACGGAGATCCAATTTGGTGAATATTTTTGCCTGTTGGACCCTCTCCAATAGCTCAGGAATCAACGGTAACGGATACCGGTTCCGGATGGTTATTTTATTCAGTTCCCGGTAGTCAATACAGGGTCTCAGAGTCCCCTCTTTCTTTTTCACGAAAAAGATGGGTGCCCCTGCTGGTGAGGTAGACGGGCGAATAAATCCCTTGGCTAGGCTCTCATCAATGTATTCTTTTAGTGCTTCTAGCTCAGGTGCCGCCAACGGGTAGACATGGCCAAACGGAATCTCCGCCCCTGGAAGTAAGTCTATGGGGCAATCATACGGTCTATGCGGGGGAAGCCGATCGGCTTTTCTTTTGTCGCATATGTCAGCAAAGTCATCATAAACCGGGGGTAGAACAGGTACCTGTACAGTGCCCTCCGCATTCGGTGTTACTGGAACCGGAACAGTTGGACTAATGGTCGGACCACTCTGCGGTGGGAAGGTTATTTCCTTAGTTTCCCAATCGATGACCGGATTCGTAGACCGTAGCCACGGAATACCTAAAATAATCGGAAAATGAGGAGAAGAAATTATCATGAAAACAAGGGTCTCCTGCTGACCTGGCTTCATCACGCATTCTAGCGGTACTGTTTCCCGATCCACTGGTCCAGAGCTTAACGGAGATCCGTCTACCGTCTCCATGGTAACCGGTGAGGATCTTTGCTGAGTCCGGATACCGTGTTTCCTGGCAAAAGAGGAGTCCATGAAATTTCCCCCTGCCCCAGAATCTATCATTGCAGAGGTAGGTATTAGATGCCCCTCCCACCGGATCTGAATGGGGAGCGAGCAATGGGTATATTTCCCTTCTGAGTCCTTCGGTGAGGTTGACATTACAGTCAAGGGAAATACCGCATCCAAGTGCCCACTTGCCTCAGAGATATCGGACTCTGCGTCCGTGTTGTCACACTCTGCCATGGCTGCCAATACCTTATTTGGGCGATTCGGACAGTCGATCAAGAAATGATCCGATTGACCGCAATAGAAACACAAACGCTCACGGAGCCGGTGTTCGCGACGTTCGTTGGTCTCTCGCTTTTGCAGAGAGTCCACTTGCATAGGAACGTCCTCGGCCTCCCGTGGTGTCCTGAGAGCGGGTTCTCTAGAAGGAAACGCAAAGTTGTTTACACGGTTTACAGCTGCCCATTTTTCCTGTCTACGCTCCGTCAAGCGGGTATCAATACGCACACAGTGCTGGAGAAACAGTTCAAACTCCCCTGGAGATTCGGAACGAGCTAACTCGTCCTTGATGGTACCGGACAAACCTTTTCTGAATACAGACAATAATGCATTGTTTCCCCAGTCGGTGTCTACCACTAACCTCTTGAACTCAGTGGCGTATTCAACGACAGAACGCTTTCCCTGACGTAAGGAAAGGAGAGCCGATTCAGCGGTAGCACGGCGATTCGGATCATCAAACATTTGCGCCATTGCGTTCAGAAAGTCATCCAGGTGATTTAAACGGATGTCCCGATTCTCTATCATAGGATTAGCCCAAGCCAGTGCTCGTGAGGTTAATAACATGATTATACATAACACTTTGGACCGGTCAGAACGGTAATAATCAGCATGTACATCAAAAAACAGTATGCATTGGTTCACAAATCCACGAAACTGACTACGATCACCATTGAAACGGAATGGGGGTAACCTAGGCATACCGGCAGCTGATACGGACGTAGTGGGGACGGCTTCCTGAGCCTCCACTCTGACTTGCAAATCCTGAATAGCCGGACCCAGTACCTGGTGATCATGGCCCAGCTGTGCCTCCACATCTCTGAGTTTAGTTTGCACCGCCTCCATCTCCTGCTGCAAGGAGTTGATCATGGAAAAGAGCTGATCTACTCGTGTCTCAGTCATTGCCCCAGCGAAATCCTCTTAGGGCCTGAGTATAATGTAATACTACTGTATGTTCTGAGGATTTCGATTGCGTTAGGGCAATGACAACAGAGACGAGTTCTTGGTACAAGATGTTATATAATATGTCACCACGGTAGACACACAACGGGAATAAACACAGTAAAACAACACACAAAACGGAGCGAAGGGGATTCCCGGGGCCACGCACCGGACTCCCCCAGGGAGACCACCAGAGCGAACCCCTGTACAGGGACTGTCCGGCAATCAACCCCGGAAGGCCTAAATGTGCGGCAGCCGGTACACAAGGGGCAAGTGGTATAGTCCAGGAGTGTCCGTACGGGATGATTGTCCAGAGTGGTTACGAACCGGGCAGAGTGCTGATCAAAGACGGCAGACGGAGTCCGGGCACAGCTTGAAGAAAACCGGGTATGGTCCAGAGTCGGTCGGTAGGGTTTCAGGAGAATCCAAGGCAATCAGGAAGTAGAAACAGCAAAGCAGGAGCACACAGCAAGCAGTATACTCAGGCACTGGACTGGGCTGAGAGGCGGCCTTTTAAGCAGCTGGACAGGAAGTAGGGCAACAGAACCTTAAACTCCATGTTAACTGAGGGCAAGCTCATTCAAAAGAGAACTGGAAAACCTGGAAACCTGACATATGTATGTGTTTAAACTATATATATATATATATATATATATATATATATTTTATACATATATATATATATGTATAAACTATATATATAATGTGTGTATATATATATATATACACATATATATATTTTATACATATATATATACATATATGTATAAACTATATATATATATATATATATATATATATATATATATATATATATATATGCGGGTTTCTACAGTAAAGGGACAATCTAGTGCTGAAGCAAAGATGGCAACTCCATTATCCTATAAAGAGCATAGAATGAAAATGGTACAAAAAATGTGTGGTTTTAGCTTTTCTTTAAAATATTCTCTTAAGTACGAATTACAGCAGATCTATCCAAACGTGACGTTAGTTAATAGGAAATTTCTTTGCATCCTTAAATTTTATAATATAGTAAAAAAAAAATGCAGGTGTGCTTTAATGGCCGCTTCCGAAGTTCTCTATGATGTTAGGCTGCAAACATTTAATGGCTCACTTCATGTTGAGTCGTATTTTACTGACGATTTCCCCATATCTTTATAGCAGCAGTAAGTTTGGGGCTCTGGAGAGCACTGTAAATTGATTTGTCTAGGTCATATATAGTGTCTAGAATGGTACATTACTTCTGCATTTGTACTATATTACAGTCCTTGGCAAAAAGCAAAGCCCCCATGAGGCGCGTTGGTGGAACAAAGCCTATAGAATTTACTAGAGGTCTCAAGTTGTACATTGGAAAACAAAGTCTATTATTATAAGTGATAAAATATTACCCAATATGCGTCCACACGGATCCGCACCGAGCTACATATACATTAACTATCACTGACAGAATGCAAGCAGAGGCAGGAGGGAAATGCTTTGTAGCTGCGTTAACCAAAAAGTGATTAATTGGACAGACTGAAATGCGTTGGTTTTAACTCTATCATTAAACCAATGAAAAACAAAAAGTATGTTACCATTTTGATACAGAAATGGGTTTCACATTTTAAATGATCAAATATTATATATTAAAATATTGACTTTTTGAATTTACCAAACACATATTTGTAGACATCTGCAAATAGAATTAATGTACGGAGTTACGAAGACAAGATTAAAGGTAATGATGAGCAAATCAATGCACTCTATTAAATACAGATAGCCACTCTCCATATGCCCCATAAGGAATGCATCAAGAGGGTAAACGGGTCATCACAAAATCCTCTCCTGGGTAAGTCAGAGAGGAGAGTGACAAGCTAAGAGGTGACACTTTTTCCCTATATATATGAAATAGTCAATTATTTCAGAGATTTATTGAAATATTGTGCACAAATGGTTAAAAGGGAACCTGTCAGGTTCCCTATGCCTTCCTACTAAAGGGGGCTTTACATGCAGCGATATCGCTAGCGAGCGTACCCGCCCCCATCGTTTGGGTGTCACAGGCAAATCGCTGCCCGTTGCGCACAATATTGTTAGTCGCCATCACACATACTTACCTGCCTAGCGTACGTCGCTGTGGCCGGCGAGCCGCCTCCTTTCTAAGGGGGCGGTTCGTGCGGCGTCACAGCAGTGTCACTAAGCAGCCGCCCAATAGAAGCAGAGGGGCAGAGATGAGCGGCCGTAACATCCCGCCCACCTCCTTCCTTTCTCATTGCCGGCGGCCGCAGGTAAGCTGTAGTTCGTCATTCCCGAGGTGTCACACGTAGCGATGTGTGCTGCCTCGGGAATGACGAACAACCTGCGTCCTCAACAATCAACAATTTTTTGAAAATGAACGACGTGTCAACGATGGACGATTTGGTGAATATTCTCCATCGTTAACGGCCACTCGTTGGTGTCACACGCAACAACGTTGCTAACAATGCTGGATGTGCTTCATGGAATCTGTGACCCCGGCGATATATCGTTAGATATGTCATTGCGTGTGACGGGGCCTTAAGTGTAAGCCATGCATTGGAGTGGGCACTTTAGAATACATCAAAGTCACAAATGGGAAATAAATGGCTCCAACACTAAATCAACCAACTAAAGTATTTTACTTCAATATGTAAAAAAAAAAAAAAGTAGAATAAAGGAAAACACTCAGGGAAAAAATCCACAGACACTCAGTGAAAAGGCTGAGACCCTTGTGCTGTATTGCATGGTGCTCTACAATATGCGTCAACTACAGTATATTCACTATGTGTTATCTACAGGCGTGCTTGGATAATCCAACCACCAACTACCTATTAATAACCTTTAATCTGAAACAAATGAATGGGTGTGTTATATAAGCCGCCTGCGGTACAGCACAACAGTTTACAAATTTACAATAAATTCACTCTAATCCTCAGCTAAATATTCCCCTGCCCCAATATAACTACAGTGAACTTTGATGGAGGGTCCTTCCTCAGATGCTCCTGGAATGACCAAACAAATTATAATATGCAACAGCTGCTTAGACAGAAACGGAGTATATCAACTTGAACAAATAGCACATACTTTTATTTTTCTTCACAAGTTCCCTTCTGGATATGCCCAAATATGGCCTAAAGTCCGTGATAAGCCTTGGTAACACCTAGGTCTAACGAGATCGTTGTGGTCTTCACATAATCCTTAATGGCGAAGAGTTGGATGATGTAGTAGAGGAAACGGTGCTCCCAAATGGTGATGGTGGCAGTAATTGCAGCCTTACACAGTGACTATGCCAATCTTAACTAACTACAGGCCCTGTCTCAGTCTCAAATATCTTGTCGCCAGAGCGCTGTGAGGTGCGTGCCTGGTTACCCACAGTGATGGTGCAGTGGGCCTTAAGGCCCCGTTACACGCTACGATATATCGGGCGATATGTCGTCGGGGTCACGAATTCGGTGACACACATCCGGCATCGTTTGACATATCGTAGCGTGTGACAGCTACGAGCGACTGTTAACGAGCAAAAATACTCACCTTATTGTTGCTCGTTGACACGTCGTTCATTTTCAAAATATCGGTCAAATTCTTGGATGCAGGTTGTTCGTCGTTCCTGAGGCAGCACACATCGCTCTGTGTGACACCTTGGGAACGACGAACACAGCTTGCCTGTGTCCCACCGGCAATGCGGAAGGAAGGAGGTGGGCGGGATGTTACGTCCCGCTCATCTCCGTCCCTCCGCTTTTATTAGGCGTCCGGTGAGTGACATCGCTGTGACGCCGAACGTCCCTCTCCCTTCAGGAACAGGATGTTCGCCACCCACAGCGAGGTCTTTTGGGAGGTAAGTACATGTGACAGGAGTGACTGTCTTTGTGCGACACGGGCAACAAATTGCCCGTGACGCACAAACGATTGGGGCAGGTGCGATCGCACGATAAATCGACGCATGTAACGGGGCCTTAAGTTATCTTACCGACCCTGGTCATGTATGTAGTTTTTATGGTTTGAAAAAGGCCCATTGTCAGCTGAAATCTTGTTTTTTTTGCACTTTTTTCCTTCTGTATGCTGGAACAAAAAATAAATAATAAACGGAGAGGAGCTTCTCAGTGCCTTGGAATTTTTTGGATTCTTTACTAACCCGGGTCTGCTCTAGACAATACAACTGAAGTTCACAGTCAGACAAGAGGCCTCTCCAACAGGTGAGCAGTACTGCTGGTAACTGTGGCTTGATAGGTGGGTAAGAATTTGGATACGGTCAGGGTCAGCTCCGCTCTGTCACAGCTCTGGTCAATATGATCAACTTCTATGAGCAGATATTATGAACTCTCTGTCCTGCATGTCCTCTCTCTTCATTTAGTCACTGCCCACTATCCCCAAGATGGCCGCCACTTTACTTCCTGTCATGTACATGTTATAGCAGCTTGTAGCTCCACCCCCATCTCGAGCTACCTATTGCAGTCTTTCATCTTTGCTGGGAAACAGCGGCCTCTTATGTCTAAATAACGACATTTTAGTTCCTTATAAAGCACTAGAAGGTGGCCCGATTCTACGCATCGGGTTTCTAGAATTTACGTATTGTGTAGTTCATGTATGATTTTTGTTATATATATAGATGTTGTTGTGTGCAGTTACCAAGTGTTTGTGTAGGGCGCTGTACATGTTCTGAGTGTCGCGGGGGGTGAGAGCGGTGTTGTATGTGTGTTGCGTGTGTTGCGTTGTTTGTGGAGCGCTGTGTGTCTGTAGCGTTGTGTGTGTGTGTGTGTTGTGCGGTTTGTGTGGGTGTGGTGTGTTTTGGGGGGAGGTATGTTTTGAGCAATGTGTGTGTTGTGCAGTATGTGCGTATATTTGTGTGTGCAGCGTTGTCTGTGTGTGTGGGTGTCTGTGTAGGGCGTTGTTTGTGATTCCTAGTGTGTGTGTGTTGTGCAGTGCGCGTGTGTGTGTGTGTTGGGGGGAGGTGTGCACCTCCCATCGTGCTCCATCCCCCATGCTGCGCACCCCCCATCGTGCTGCATCCCCCATGCTGCGCACTCCCAAACGTGCTCCATCCGCCATGCTGCGCACTCCCAAACGTGGTCCATCCGCCATGCTGTGCACTCCCAAACGTGCTCCATCCGCCATACTGCGCACTCCCCATCGTGCTGCATCCCCCATGCTGCGCACTCCCAAACGTGCTCCATCCGCCATGCTGCGCACTCCCCATCGTGCTCTATCCGCCATGCTGCACACTCCCAAACGTGCTCCATCCGCCATGCTGCGCACTCCCAAACGTGCTCCATCCGCCATGCTGCGCACCCCCTATCATGCTCCATCCGCCATGCTGCGCACTCCCAAACGTGCTCCACCCGCCATGCTGTGCACTCCCAAACGTGCTCCATCCGCCATGCTGCGCACTCCCAAACGTGCTCCATCCGCCATGCTGCGCACTCCCAAACGTGGTCCATCCGCCATGCTGCGCACTCCCAAACGTGCTCCATCCGCCATACTGCGCACTCCCCATCGTGCACCATCCGGCATGCTGCGCACTCCCCATCGTGCACCATCCGGCATGCTGCGCACTCCCAAACGTGCTCCATCCGCCATGCTGCGCACTCCCAAACGTGCTCCATCCGCCATGCTGCGCACTCCCAAACGTGCTCCATCCGCCATGCTGCGCACTCCCAAACGTGGTCCATCCGCCATGCTGCGCACTCCCAAACGTGCTCCATCCGCCATGCTGCGCACTCCCAAACGTGCTCCATCCGCCATGCTGCGCACTCCCAAACGTGCTCCATCCGCCATACTGCGCACTCCCAAACGTGCACCATCCGTCATGCTGCGCACTCCCAAACGTGCTCCATCCGTCATGCTGCGCACTCCCAAACGTGCTCCATCCGCCATGCTGCGCACTCCCAAACGTGCTCCATCCGCCATGCTGCGCACCCCCCATCATGCTCCATCCGCTTGGGAGTGCGCAGCATGCCGGATGGTGCACGATGGGGAGTGCGCAGTATGGCGGATGGAGCACGTTTGGGAGTGCGCAGTATGGCGGATGGAGCACGTTTGGGAGTGCGCAGCATGGCGGATGGACCACGTTTGGGAGTGCACAGCATGGCGGATGGACCACGTTTGGGAGTGCGCAGCATGGCGGATGGACCACGTTTGGGAGTGCGCAGCATGGGGGATGCAGCACGATGGGGAGTGCGCAGTATGGCGGATGGAGCACGTTTGCTCAGCCTCTCTCCTTCCAGCCTCCCTCAGCATCAGCCTCCCCCTCCCAGCCTTCCCCAAGATCAGCCTCTCTGCTCCCAGCCTCCTCCAGCACGCCGTGCTCCTCTGCCGACACTCACCCACACCCGATCGCATCCACTCACCCACACAACCGATCGCATCCACTCACACACACAAACGATCGCATCCACTCACACACACAAACGATCGCATCCACTCACCCACACACCCGATCGCATCCACTCACCCACACCCGATCGCATACACTCACACACACAGACACTGACGATATTGCACATACGCGCTGATACTCACAACATCCGGGGATATCACATGCTTCTGGCCATGTGATCCTCCGTCAGGTCCTGGAAGATCACAACAGCACAGTATCGCCGCCGAGAAGCAAGCGATATCCCAGGATGCTGTGAGTATGTGGATGCGATGTGATGTGTGAGGTGTGTGTGAGTGTGATCTGATTTGTGTGTGTATGTGTGTGTGTGTGCTGTTATGTTATGTATGTTCCGCAGCTGCAGGACCTTGATGTGTGGATGCGATGTGATGTGTGTGTGTGAGAGTGAGTGTGAGCCGGTGTACACTGGTAACTATGATACACATCGGGTAACTAAGGGACCTTAGTTACCCGATGTGTATAATGGTTACCAGCTTTCACGGCCTCCGTTAAGATCCCAGCATCGCAAGGTTATGTCTGGCGCTGCCGGGATCCTGACGCAGCCGGTGTAGAAGCAAGCGATATCCCAGCATGTTGTGATGTGTGAGGTGTGTGTGAGTGTGAGTGTGATCTGATGTGTGTGTGTACTCACCTGGGAATCGGAGCCCCGTGTCAGTTGGGCCACAGCGAGCGTGCATTGCGTGAGGGGGGCGGAGCCTGCAGAGAGCCGGGGCGAGAGGCCAATCCGTGTGGGGGGGCGGGGCCATGGCGAGCCCAGCGGCCAATCAGCTTTGTGTCACCGTAAGGACACAATTTCGGAGCATGACAGACAGACAGACAGATAGACAGACAGACAGACAGAATAAGGCAATTATATATATAGATTATCATGTCATTACAGACAGCAAGCAGGTGGTAGACTTACATACAATAAATACAATGCTCACACTTATATGACACAAATATATATATATATATATATATATATATACATATATATATATATATATATATATATATATATATATATATAAACCATGATGGTGAGCTGGTACAGGGGCTTGGCATCCGCATCTTTAACCAGGTATATTTTTCTGACCATGAACAATGGGGGCTCTATCACCATCTCACATAAGCAGCATTGATACCTGTGTGCCCAAATTCCCTCCCTAACCAACCCAGTATAACGCTATTCACTAATAGGAATATTTTACAAAAATGACTTATAAACCCCACTGTTCCTATGCTAATTAGGGCCTTTACTAGTTGAAAGGGCAATTGTTTCCCTGACTAGTCGGCCCTCTTTCCAAGTTATCACGCCCCTGTAGGCATGATAACATGATTTTCACGAGCCGGTGTCACTGGCAGCTAATGGAAATCTTGCACATGCTTGTGGCTCATTTCAGCTGCATCAGTGTGTGATGCCCTGGACTAGCCAGGTAGTCAAAGGTAGACTCCCTGCACAAACACCAGCCCCTAAAAAGGTGTAACCAGCCAACCTAAAAACCCTGAGTCACCCCTCTCAGGTCTTGACGTTCACACCCGGGGGCGGAGCCAGGCGGTTGGCCATGCCCTCCGAGGAGTTCGGATAGCCTGAGGCGGGAAAAACAAGAGAAGATCAGTTAGGGAGGAGAGGAGAGTAGTAGCAGTGTGTGAACGTCTGTCAGGGATCTGGGTAGGAGATCAGATACCCTGTGACCAGGAGGCAGACGGTGGTTGCCGCCTGCAGGAGCCGGGAAGATGGCTGGTGGAACCGTAAGGGATCGGGACAGGGTAGTGGCCCACCGGAACCAAACTGGGGAGCCAACTGGAAACCGGAGCAAAAGGAGGGGTACTCAGACTCAGAATGAGGTCCAGAAGCCACTGGACCACGTTGAATTCACTGATTGAGGTCTGGACCTTAGGTCCTTTCCCGTCCCAAGACCCGAAAGACGGTAACAGCCCACCGAGGGGGATAGAAAGCCACCGCACAGGCAGAGAGATCCCACGGGCCAGCGCCTGCGGGCAAACGGGTTCCCCGGCACACATAAAGCCGGGGAGCGGACTACCGTTGCTGAAGCATAGGCAGTCAAGTTCTACCACAGAGGTGCAGGAGAAAGGCGGGAACCACCAACCTGAGAAAGGGGCAAAGCGCAGCCGGCTGCGGGCACCAACCACCATCCTTTTTGGTTTACCAGAGGCTCCGGTCTATCTGTCATAGTGAGTACAACAGTGCCCTCGGGCCGCGCACCACACCGCACCATCCCGCCTGCACCTCACAACCACCGGGCCCCGGGACCATCACCCCCTGCCCACGGAGGGGTCAACACCAGGCTGCATAACACCGTCCCCAGGAGCCTAGTTAATGGCAGCGGTGGTGTTCACATTCACCACAACTCGTGGGTGGCGTCACGAACTTACATCCCTAAACGCCACGGCCTCGGCCGTGCACCTTCCCCACCAAAATCCCTACACGTAGTGCCAGCTTCCCTTCAGAGCGACGTGACCCCCGGGTCCGGAAGGAGCTCGAGCCACCCACCGACTAGCACGGATCCGAGCGGCTAGGCAGCCGGCCGAGCCCCAGGGCGGTACAAGTGCACCTCAGAGGCAAGGTGGACACTTCACGGCTTCAATAGGTGCACTGCCCATGACCAGAAGATCAGAAGACAGGTCACGTACATGCCTTCTGAACTTTCGGTCATGCACAGCGAGTCTAATGAAGACGAGAAGTGTACACCCGGCTTCAGAGGTACACTGAGGCATGCACAAAATTACCAGGAGCTGGCATTGATGCTGGCTTGTGGAAATCATGTTATCATGCCCACAGGAGCATGATAACATAGAAAGAGGGCCGACTTGTCTGGGGAAACAATGCCCCTTCGACTAGTCAACGCCCTAATTAGCATAGGAAAAGCAAGGTTTGTAACTGTTTTTTTAAAATATTCATATTAGTGAATAGCTAATAGGCTGTTAAGGCAGGGAATTTGGGCATAAAGGGATAAATACTGCTGGATTACATGGCAAAGTAATTTTTGTATTTTTTGGCTTGCACTCATAATATATATATTAGTGCTCACTTCAGTTATCCTATTCAGTTACATGGCAAAGGGGACCTGACAGGCTCTTTTTAAAGGGGTTCTGTCAGTATGTTTTTGCTATGCAATCTGAGAGCAGCATAATATAGGTAAAGAAATCCTGATTTCATAGGTATGGCACTTTCTGATCTGCTTGGTGTAGATTTCATAAAATATCTGTTTTGTCTTGTGTAGATTTAGCCGAGCTAAATCTAAACTGTGTATAACCCCGCCCACACCACTGATTGGCAGCTACAACTGAACTGAACTGCCACAATCTGCCAATCATTGATGGGGGGGGGATTACAAATTAGCCTTATTGGCCTGCACAAAATATGTAGTCAGGCTGTGAATCTTCTACCGATAAAACACTGATTGTATTTAGACTTTAGCACACAGCCTAATAAGTGAGACATCTTGGAATCAGACTCTTGTGCCCTATATTATGATGCTCCCAGAGTAAATGGCAAAAATCTTCTGACAGATTCCCTTTAAATGCAGTATGATGTCCATTTACTAATACAGTGTCTGTAGCTGAAACTCCTCTAGTACAATTTTCACATGCAGTCCCAAGACCACGGTACGTAATGGTATCTTTCCTGTTTTCTTCCTGTAGTACAGAATACCAAATCAAATATCATGTATTTTACCCCCTTCTTTCTGTCTCTCTATCCCCTCCTTATTTTGGGAGGGGGCATGGTTCTGGTCAGCATATTCTGTAGTGTAAGAGAGTAGCAGAATAGCAGAGCTATTTGTCTGCAGCTGATCTGAATTGTATATAGTTGAAACCAGAAGTTTCCATACACTATCTATAAAGACACATCTGCAGGTTTTTCCCTCCGCTCTCTATAAAGACGCATCTGCATGTTTTTATCACTATTTGACATGAAATCAGAATAAACCTTTCCTGTTTTAGGTCAATTAGTAAAAAAAATTATTTATATTTGCCAAATTCCAGAATAATGAGAGAATGTTTTAAGGCATTTTTATTACTTTCTGCTAAGTTAAAAGTTTACATACACTAAGAATACTGTGCCTTTAAATGATAGTGGACAGCCCATATGATGATGTCATGTCTTTGGAAACTTCTAATAGGTTTATTGGCAACATATGAGTTAATTAAAGACACACCTGTGGATGTACAGTATTTTAATGCTCATCTGATACACTGCTTCTTTGTGTAGCATCATGGGAAAGTCAAAAGAAATCAGCCAAGATGTCAGGAAAAGAATTGTGGACTTGCAAATGACCGGTTCATCCTTGGGTGCAATTTCCATATACCTTAAGGTGCCTCATTCATTTGTACAAACAAGAGTATATGCAACTACAAACAAGATAGGAATGTCCAGCCATCATACCACTCAGTAAGGAGACAGATTCTGTGTACCATAGATAAACGTGGTTTGGTCAGACATGTGCATATCGACCCAAGAACAAAAGCAAAAGACCTTGTGAAGATGCTGGCGGAAGCTGGTAAGAGTGTGTCATTATCCACAGTGAAATGAGTACTGTATCAACATGGGCTGAAAGACCACTCTGCCAGGAAGAGGCCATTACTCCAAAAGAAACATAAGAAAGCCATATTAATGCTCACAAGTGTACACAGGAATAAAGACCTTAAATTTATGCGACATGTCTTGTGGTCTGATAAAACTAAAATTGATCAGTTTGGCCATAAAGAGCCTCATTATGTTTGGAGGAAAAGGGTAGAAGCTATGAAGCCTAAGATCACCATCCCAACTGTGAAACACAAGGTGGCAGAATCAAGTTGTGCGGTTGTTTTGCTGCAGGAGGCACTGGTGCATTTCACAAAATAGATGGCATCATGAGGAAAGAAGATTCTGTGGCAATACTGAAGCAACATTGGAAGACATCAGCCAGGAACTTAAAGCTTGAGCGTAAATGGGTCTTCCAAATAGACAATTACCCAAAGCATACTTCCAAACTGGTTACAAAGTGGCTTAAGGATAACAAAGTCAATGTTTTGGAGTGGCCATCAGAAAGCCCTGATCTTAATCCTATTGAAAATTTATTGGCAAAGCTGAAAAGGCCAGTGCAAGCAAGGTGACCTACAAACATGGCTCAGTTACACCAGCAGTTCTGTCAGGAGGAATGGGCCCAAATTCCTACCAAATATCATGAGACGCTTGTGGAAGGAAATCCAAAATATTTCACCCAAGTCATACAGGTTAAGGGCAATGGTACCAAATACTAATTAAATGAATGTAAAGTTTTGACTTTGCAGAAAGTAATACAAATGCCTTAAAACATTCACTCTCTCTAATCATTCTGGCATTTGGCTCCTAATTGACCTAAAATGGGAAAGGTTTATTCTGATTTCATGTCAAATAGTGAGAAAAACATGCAGATGTGTCTTTTTAGGTAGTGGAGGGAAACTTCTGGTTTCAACTGTACATTAGTAATAAAACTATTGCTGGCAAAAAAATGATTTGTATCCTGCATTTTCATCGCTATATCTTGCAACTGACTCTGAGCTGGAGCTGGAAGAAACTAGCTACTATGATGTGCCCCATACACATCACAGCACATAGTTAGAGATTCCTGCTCTTCATTCCTTTTTCAGGACAATAGAGATGCAGTAGCGGCATGGGGTATAATATGCACAAATACTAAGCAGTGTGGATGCAAATCAAGCTCTGTGGCAAAGAAAAAGACTTGTTAGAAAGCTCAAATTATTCTGTTTCTGCTTCTACTTGCTTCCTCACTGTGCTCCTCATGCCACCTCTCTATTTTACTCTCGAAATTTATTTTTGCAGGAGGTGGTTACCTGCCAGGCGAACTGTTGAGTTGAGCTGTATTTCAGAGCAGATAACAAGTTCAGGAGGTTTAGTAAGGAGAACTGAGTAATAAGTGGATAAGGAAGCAGATTTCTCTGATAATATCTATTACAAAATTGTCTAAACCTGTTACTATTATGGCCCTTCTATGCTTCAAACAGACCCTACTCTTCTCAATTTTCAGTGTACCTTTCCATGGACAATTCTGCTTTGTGTAACACCCCAACCAACTGAACCACCGAGTCATATAGTAGCCCTTCAGAAGGCCATGCATTTCATTATAGCCCTTTACAACAACCTTAGCTTCTAGAGAACTGACTTGTTTTGCAGCACTGATTGGACTTAAGCCGGTGTCACACGAGCCGATCTATCGTGCGATCGCACAAGCGATGGTACTCGCCCCCGTTTGTTTGTGCGTCACGGGCAATTAGTTGCCCGTGGCGCACAAAGTCAGTAACCCCCATCACAAGTACTTACCTCCCGGACGACCTCGCTGTGGGCGGTGAACATCCTCTTTCTGAAGGGGGAGGGACGTTCGGCGTCACACTGATGTCACACAGCGGCCAGCCAATAGAAACGGAGGGGCGGAGATGAGCGGGACGTAAACATCCCGCCCACCTTCTTCCTTCCGCATTGCCGGCAGGACACAGGTAAGCTGTCTTGATCGTTCCCGGGGTGTCACACGTAGCGATGTGTGCTACCCTGGGAACGATGAACAACCGGCGCACAGAAGAACAAAATGACTTTTTGAAAATGAGCGACGTGTCAACGAGCAACGATAAGGTGAGTATTTTTGCTCGTTCACCGTCGCTCGTAGCTGTTACACGCTACGATATATATCAAACGATGCCAGATGTGCGTCACTTACGACGTGACCCCGACAACATATCGCCCGATATATCGTACCGTGTGACGCTGGCATTAGTCTTATGAGGTTTGAGCTCAGCACCGGTCACCCCTTTGTGGCTCCCTCCAGGCTGAGATTATTCCATATCCAGAGATACCATCACCAAGTCTGGTGATATTCTCAGCCAATACCTCTTTACTTAAGTAGCCAAGGATAAGCCTAAAGCTGGGGGCTCTTCATTACTAGCCACTGGGCTTGAAGTCAGCTGTCAATCCACAGCAATCCACTCTAAGGGGGGCTTTGCACGTTGCGACATTGCTACTCCGATCTCGTCGGGGTCAAATCAAAAGTGACGCACATCCGGCGCCAGTAACGACGTCACAACGTGTAAAGCCTAGAAGCACCGATAAACGATCGCAAAAGTGTCGTAAATCAGTGATCTGTGTAGTGTCGGTCATTTCCATAATTTCGCTGCAGCGACAGGTACGATGTTGTTCCTCGTTCCTGCGGCAGCACGCATCGCACATACATGTGTATGAAGCCGCAGGAGTGAGGAACCACTCCTTAGCTGCGTCCCGCCTGCAATGAGGAAGGAAGAAGGTGGGGATGTTTACATCCCGCTCATCTCCGCCCCTCCGCTTCTATTGGCCGCCTACCATGTGACGTCGCTGTGACTTAGGAAGGAAGTGGGTCGCCGGCCAGAGCGACGTCGCAGGGCAGGTAAGTGCGTGTGAAGCTGCCGTAGCGATAATGTTTGCTACAGCAGCTATCACAAGATACCGCATCTGCGACGGGGGCGGGGACTATCATGCTCGGCATCGCTACAATCGGCTAGCGATGTTGCAACGTGCAAAGCCCCCCTAAAAGTATAACCCGATTGCTGCACTAGGGCAATTGGGAAAAGCTGGGCAAAGCATCAGTGTTGGCACATTAAATAGATCCACCACTGCTGGGCAGCTGCGAACAGCTATAGTTAGGCTGTAAGGGGTCAAATAACCATGTGCCTTCCTAGCCTGCTAATACCAGCCCACAGCTGTCTTTTTTACCCTGAGTAGTTATCAAAAATAGGGGGGACCTCACGCAGTTTTTTAAAATTATGTCTTTAAATAATCTAAAAAAAATGGCATGGGATCCCGTCTATTATTTATAACCTGCCAAGGTAAAGCTGACAGCTGAGGCTTGCAACCACCAGTAGTCTGCTTTACCTGCGATAGCTATCAAAAATAGGAGAGTCAGTTTTTTCTTTATTGTTTACAGCAGGGTATAGACAACTTCTGCATGCGATTAAGCCTTTCAACAAATCTTATTGGCATACGAACAGTACCTGAACTCTGACACATACTTTTTGGAAATTATTTGTGTGTTGTATATGTGGCGCCCCTGAGGCTTCCGTCGCCACAGGTCATTGCACCCCATCCAGCGGTGTGATGTCCCATTCTGGGAGAGGAAGAGAGTGAACTCCGGTCCCCTGGTAAATCCACACTACACCCATTGCTAGGAACACACTGGGACCAGGGAAAGTGGCAGACAACCCTCCCATGCTGCATGCTGGGAGGGGTCATAAGACCCATCCCTGCTCCTATAGTGTAGAACAGGGCAATTGGGGAGGTGGGAGACTCCCCAGGCCAGAACCCATAGCAGAACTTCCAGAAAAGGGGTAATCAGCCGACAGGTGACCCCCCCAGCCTGGAGGCTGTAGTGGAGGCCAAGCCAGGTTTATCCTATCAAAGGCAAGGCTAAGGAAGACAGCAGAAGATAGAGACACTAAGAGAAGGGTACCGGCTTTTACTCTCAGAATCACTCAGAAACGGCGGAGGTCCCTGACAGTGGTCCCAGCAGTCCAAGGGTTCCCGGGACCCGACAAGAATTGTGAGTAAAGAACTTGAACTGCACCCTTGGAGTGGTCTCTGTTATTTCAGCTGCATAGACATTCACAAGCACCAACAGTGCCCCGGGGCATTGCTCCACCTGTGGGGAGTAATACTACCATTGCTGCCATATCATCCCCCGGAGGCCTCATACAGCAGCGGCGGCCTATTAGCCGCATACCACAGGTGGCGTCACGAACACAAACTTTATTCATCAAGCCACATATTTTACTGACACCCACCAGGGCCACGGAGCCGGGCCCAGCCACCACTGACTACCACCGGACTAGTCCGGCCCGGCACCGGGTGTCCCATAGCCCTGGGGTGGGCGAGTCAACTTTGGCGTCACGAACAGGATTTCGTGCCCGGTCACACCAGGTACTGTGCGCCTGAAGAATCGTGAAATAGCCTGTGTTTACTGTGAGAAACTGCCGCCATTGAAGCCACAGAGCGCGGGAAGAAGGGGGGCGTGCAAGAAGAAAGGGCGCGAAGAGAAGCCCCGCCCCTTTGTCCAAGAAAAGAGCGCGAAGCGGTGCCCGCCATAGAAGGCGGAAGAAGAAGAAATGGCGCCTAGAAAAGCTGGCCGGCTGGCAGAACAAGTCTAAATGCCAGACCAGCAGAGAGATAAAATGGCTCCTGTAAGCGGAGGCCAGGGGGAGCTCACCTGGATTAGGCCTGTGACCGCCGCTGAGCTGGAGGCTGAGGTCGGAAGGATGGCTGACGGGATGAAGAAGCAGAGCGGACGGGAGACAGCCGTGTGGGGGAAGGAGATGGTGCTGGCCATGAGGAGTCTGCAGAAGTCTGTGCAGCGAGGCCTGCGTGGGGGTGATGCCCACGTCCATCCAGAGTCCACATCAGCGATGCCGATCCTGCTGCAGAGCATCTCCGGCCTAGATCTGGGTGAGTCCCATACTGCCCCTGCCGGCGTGAGTGCCCCAACCCCCGCTGCCATTCCCGCGGTCCCTGGAGAGACGCCCGGCACGGCGACGCCGATCCAGGCCGCAGCCATGCCAGGTGCAGCCATCCAAGATTTCGCCGCCGGAGCGGCGCCCATCCACACTGCAGCAGCGACGCCAAGCCCGGCACGTCCAGCTCAGGCCCCAGCAGCGATACCCCGCTCGGACAAGCAAAATCCCGCTGCAGCGGCGACGTTAATCCACGCCGCAGATGCGGCCCGCCAAGCCCAGGCCGCAGCCACGCCAGGTGCGGCCCGTCAAGAATCGGTCACAGCAGCGACTCCAATACAGGCCGCCACCAGGCGCGGCCCGCCAAGACCAGCAGACGCAGACTGGGATGACAGCTGTCTACCTGCTGCCAGGTGGGGAGCCGGAGAAGAATCCCTACATGTAAAGAAGTAAGAAAATGCTGAACTGTACATAGCCCCTGTCTGCCCCTCATTCTTTGTGAAGATGTCCCTTTTGTGCTGCCCTAATGTTCTTTTCGAAGATGACACCCTTTCTTGCCTTACTGCCCCTCATGCTTTTCGAAGATGTCACCCCCATGTTTATATGTACCGGGCCACGGAACTGGAATGTGGTCCCCGGTGAATGTTTTTGTGTCATGTCTTACCAGGCCACTGGACTTAGTGGCTGGTATGTTGTTTATGTGTCTTACGTTTAAAATGAAGCTGAACGAACTGCCAGGCTACTGGACTTGTTGTAGCCAAGAAATGTATATAGTTGCACCCGTTGTGCCCCCTACCAGAATTATGGGGGATGTGCCCAAACTGTGCAATGAACTGGAAGTGCACACATAGTTTTCTTTATAAGAAGTTCGTAACGTGCGAATCATTGTGCCTCCCATAAAGGGAAGAAATGTTTTATTGTTTTATGTTGTTCATAACAAAAATGTTTTGCAGTTCTTCCACATGTTTTTGTTGTTTTTCATTCCGAGGACGTGCTGGGATTTGCTGTGGGGGAGTGTGGCGCCCCTGAGGCTTCCGTCGCCACAGGTCATTGCACCCCATCCAGCGGTGTGATGCCCCATTCTGGGAGAGGAAGAGAGTGAACTCCGGTCCCCTGGTAAATCCACACTACACCCATTGCTAGGAACACACTGGGACCAGGGAAAGTGGCAGACAACCCTCCCATGCTGCATGCTGGGAGGGGTCATAAGACCCATCCCTGCTCCTATAGTGTAGAACAGGGCAATTGGGGAGGTGGGAGGAGCCATCTGAGAGCAGACACAGAGAGGAAGGTCAAGTTTAGTCAGTTTACCTCAGAGAGTGAGAGAGTGAGGAGCCAGCATTGAGCTGTGAAAGAGAAAGGAGCTCTGTGAGCTCAGAGTGTCCGCACAGAGAAAGCAAC
The DNA here is from genome assembly GCF_048569485.1 of Anomaloglossus baeobatrachus. Lineage (NCBI taxonomy): Eukaryota > Metazoa > Chordata > Amphibia > Anura > Aromobatidae > Anomaloglossus > Anomaloglossus baeobatrachus. The sequence continues at coordinate 907,427,542 of NC_134353.1, forward strand.
AGAAGTCTGAGAGAGAGTGCGGAAGGAGGAAGAGGTCTGCAGGAGGCAGGCAAGGAGGAGAAGTAGAAGGAGAGCTCCAAGTCAGTCAGGAGCTGAGAAACAGAAAGAGACGCTTCCTGGTGAAGATCCTGGGACTCGGAGGGTCCAGGTGACACCACGCAGAGCACAGAAGGAGTCGCAGGGCCACGGGCAGTCTGTATAGCTGTCCAGGGCAGTTTAGAGCTGCGGTGGCCTGTTCCACAAGAACATCGGTGGAGGGATCAAGCTGCGACAGGGGACGGTTCCAAGAGACTGGAGGAGTGCAAAGATCATCTCCAAACAGTAAAAACCGAGGCCCAGGGAACGTTGTAGACTCCCCGGGCCAGAACCCATAGCAGAACTTCCAGAAAAGGGGTAATCAGCCGACAGGTGACCCCCCAGCCTGGAGGCTGTAGTGGAGGCCAAGCCAGGTTTATCCTATCAAAGGCAAGGCTAAGGAAGACAGCAGAAGATAGAGACACTAAGAGAAGGGTACCGGCTTTTACTCTCAGAATCACTCAGAAACGGCGGAGGTCCCTGACAGTGGTCCCAGCAGAGTAAAAAACTTGAACTGCACCCTTGGAGTGGTCTCTGTTATTTCAGCTGCATAGACATTCACAAGCACCAACAGTGCCCCGGGGCATTGCTCCACCTGTGGGGAGTAGTACTACCATTGCTGCCATATCATCCCCCGGAGGCCTCATACAGCAGCGGCGGCCTATTAGCCGCATACCACAGGTGGCGTCACGAACACAAACTTTATTCATCAAGCCACATATTTTACTGACACCCACCAGGGCCACGGAGCCGGGCCCAGCCACCACTGACTACCACCGGACTAGTCCGGCCCGGCACCGGGTGTCCCATAGCCCTGGGGTGGGCGAGTCATATATTTTACCAATTCTTCCATTTCTTATTTTCCATTGCCTCTGATCTAGTATGTGCAGACTGTCTGCTATCATATCTGCCATACAGAGCACACAGAAACAGGACAGATTTCTTATTCGCTGTCTATGTATAGCATATGTTTAGAAACATCATCAGCACAGAGGATATTACACAGCAGTACTGAGCAGTGTAGCTGTGAATGCAGCACTGGCATGAGATAAAACACTTACTAGATGCAGCAGCATGGTTTGTGTGTGTTTGTACCTTTCCTTACTTCTCCATCCTCCTTCCCAACATAGACTTCAAAACACACCTTTGATCTAATACTTCTATCTTGTTGTTACTAAGACACAGGTCAGGGAAATCGGGAGGATATCCCACTGCCGCCATCAATAGTCATGACAATTACCAAAGGATGATTGACTGACGAGGAGACAATGGCTATTATTGCTACTATGCAGGTTATTTTGTGCTTTCACAGTCAACGTATAGTATATACACATCTGACTTAACTTCCGGAACTGCTAACATTGAGCCTCACAGGGCTTCAGGGGTGTGATTTATAGAGCAAGAGGAGCAAAACACTTATATTTTATATATATAATCTAAAAATTAGGCAGTGCTACTAAAAATACACAAGAGATATTACAAAGGAGACAAGAAAATACTGTACATTTTGACACATAAAAAATAAAAGCAATAAACAAAAAAGTTACTAGACCTGTTGTCATATGAAGGGCAAAGATATTATAATGAGGAGCACTCCATTTAAAAAATGGTGAAGTCCTTACAGCACACTGTGTCTCCCAGCACTGAACACAGATTTTAAGCCAGAACCATCTTTTATCAGGTACCAGCCACTCCCACCTACCTCTCATTTGTGACCTCAAATGGGTGCCAGCATTTAAGATGAAGGCTCAGGTATCAAAAATTATGAGATCCTCGACCTTAAGGGGTACTTTGCACACTACAGCATCGCAAGCCGATTGCAGCGATTCCGAGCGCGATAGTCCCCACCCCCGTCGCACATGCGTTATCTTGTGATAGCTGCCGTAGCGAACATTATCGCTACGGCAGCTTCACATGGACTCACCTGCCCTGCGACGTCGCTCTGGCTGGCGACCCGCTTCCTTCCTAAGGGGGCGGGTCGTGCGGCGTCACAGCGACGTCACACGGCAGGCGGCCAATAGAAGCGGAGGGGTGGAGATGAGCGGGACGTAAACATCCCGCCCACCTTCTTCCTTCCTCATTGCAGCCGGGACGCAGGTAAGGAGATGTTCCTCGCTCCTGCGGCTTCACACACAGCGATGTGTGCTGCCACAGGAATGAGGAACAACATCGTACCTGTCGCTGCACCGACATTATGGAAATGCCCGACACTACACCGATCATACAATTTCGACACTTTTGCGTTCGTTAATCGTAGTAAAAACGATTCACATACTCCGATGTCGACAACGACACCGGATGTGCGTCACTTTCGTACCCCTAAGGATATTTTCTTCTTCTGAAGGTTCCAGGCGGAAGATATTAACACCATATTTCCTAGCACAATTTTATCTTTCTATACATATGAGACATAGGATATACAACTTTATTCACATGGCCAATATTAACTCTGGCACAATGTGCAGACCGCACAGCAATGCAATAGAATGTGTTGTGTTCAGCGTACTGCACCACAATGCCAAAAATATGTCTCCCATATTTGTAGAACCTAAAACTGTTATTAAAAAAACAATATTCATATATTTTAACTTGGTCCCGCAAAGTCTGCAATTTGCTTTGAAGTCAGGAAGAATCTACTTATAACAGGACAGAAAGTGTTACCAAAAAACACTGTTGTTTAATACCTGTACTGACCATATCAAAGGAAATGGCTGCATCACATACCCTCTTCTTAGTGGGGGGCTCAAATGGGAGGAAGAGATTGTCAACTCTACTTTCAATAGTCCTGTGTCTTGCTGCAACAAGGGAACGCCCGGCATATGACGCAACACAGCAGGAAAACCAGGGAAGATACAAAGGAAGGCACTGGCGATAGGATAAGGGGTGGGGGGGTCACCACTTCACAATCACCTGTGGAGGATCCCTGCATTCTGTAATGTCTTGAGACGGGTCCTTCCTCCAATGCGCCGTCACATGCTTAGGTCATCGCTTACCCTGACTACCATGTTGGCCAGCAGGGCACTAGCCCCACTACTACAATAAAACAACAGAAGGAAGGTAAGACAAACGGGAGGGAAGATACACTACAAAAAGCACTCTTTGGTTTCTTCAGCAAGAAACTTAGCAGCTGCAATTGAAACGACACCACAGCCATGCAGAGACAAGCTCCTTCAACGTGGTCAGAATAGAGAATATCTATCACGGGCATGGAGTAAAGCAAGGGGTGGGTATATATCGCAGAAGGGCGTGATGATAAGATGCTACAGCTGTGATTAAGGCTAAGAGTAATCTCAGTAAGCAGGGAAAAAGTCCTTAACCCATTCAGCTTCAAAAGAAAGTAAATCCACTCCAATAAAAGTTGTAACTTGCAGGCGCAAGACACTCGTGACACCATTATTCTCAATTCATAATGAAGCCATTCTCCCATATGACAATGACAACAGATTTTAGCTATTTTAAGGTCAATGATGAGGTCAGGAGGTGGGAGCAGAGGAGGGGAGAAATGTGGCTCATAAGTGGAGATAGAGGCATATCTCTCTAATGTTATATATTACTATATTTTCTATATTTGATTGTCCTATTGATTTATGTAAAGTATTTGAAATGATAGTAATGAAGCTGATGTATCACTTTCCTACAAAAGCCACGTAAGGCTAGTTTCACACTACGTCTTTTTAACATCCGCTGAAAACGTTATTTTAGCGGAAGTACGGATCCTGCTTTTACAGCAAATAACGTATGCAAACGCATCTGTTATTTTGCAGGATCCTGCACTGGATGTTTAGGGGCGGGCATTGGAGTCATGTGATCGGGAGTGAGGGGAGCTAGACTGGGAGGAGGCTTCTGACAGCTGAAGACGCTGGTAACCAAGGTAAACATCGGCCTTGGATACCCGATATTTATCTTGGTTACGAGTGTCTGCAGCTGCTAGGAGCAGGGCTGCCTGCACGCGTAACCAACGTAAACATCGGGTAACTAAGAGAAGTGGTTACGCGATATTTACCTTGGTTACGAGTGTCCGCAGCTCTCAGGTGGGAGAGAGGAAGGGGGAAAGACAGAGATAGAGAGAGAGGGGGTGAGGGAGGGAATAGAGAGATAGACAGATCACTGGAGACTGGTTCTGGGCATGCTCAGTACTTTCTGGGCATGCTCAGTACAAAAGCAGGATCCTGTTACAACGCAACTGAACGCATTCTGCTAGGCAGGATCCAGCACTCATTGAAATGCATTGCAGCTCGCGGCGCAATGTGAAGGATCCTGTGAGATGCGTTATTTTGACAAAGCAAAAAAACGCTACATGTTGCGTTTTTGAAACATGTTAAAATAACGCAAAAGGACGGATCCTGCGTCTAACGGACGCAAACGCATGCGAACGCAGGTGGACGCGAGTCCATTGAAAATGCATTGAAGTGAAAACGGATTTGCACAGGATCCGTACTTCCGTTAAAATAACGTTTTCAACGGATGCTAAAAAGACGTAGTGTGAAACCAGCCTAACGTTCAGTCTTATTACCGTCACACCTGCCTAGTCCCTCAGTATTGACAAATATCATTTTTAATGTCATCTACTATTTTATTTTCGGCAATGATTCCAAAATCCCCATGCTCCCCCTCGGTACATTAGCAGCAGACGACAGCGTCCCGTGCAGTCTGCCTATCACACATCATTAACCTTTCCAGCTTTAAGATTTTAGTTTACTTTTGTTTTTCTTTACCTGTGTTTATCAATTTCATCTTCGCCTTTTTCTTTTTTTTTCAGAGCAACATGCAAATGGCCGTCATGGGAAATTATCTTAGTGATCTGTCCAACTGTGCTGCTATGGCAACAAAGACATGGCTTTGTGGCCACACTCATAAACTGTTTATTTGCAAGCCTGGGGGGAAATTGTATTATAAAGCTGGCAAACGCTTTCTTAACACCGCTAATTTCTCCTTCCATTTGCATGACTGTTTATCTCCAGAGTTTCCATGCTGCAGTTTGGAGACCTGTACTTGATTACTTCCCTGTCTCTTTGAGGGGTTTATTCTTAATCCCCCCGCCCCCGATGATCCAACATTACACCCACCATCTGTACAGTCCAGTGTATTTTAATCACCCCGCAGAACCAAATTTCGACAAGGAATCTTTATGACTTTGGTTCATAAGGTATGCATTATCTCCTTATGGTTTACTTTAACTTGGATGACAGAAATGAAATATTGTGAATCTTCCAGAGGCTGTTATCTGTTTTAGCTCCAGCAATGGACTCTTCTTCCTCCTCCCATGGCTGCCAGCTCTCTTTGCTCCTGTGTGACGCCCTGGAGTAGCCAGGTAGACACAGTTAGTGCCCTACACAACACCGGTCCCCTAAAAAGGAGTCATCAGCCAACCACAAAAACCCTAGTCACCTCCCTCAGTGCTTGATGGACACACCAGGGGGGCGCAGCCAGGCGGTTGGCACGCCCACCGAGGAGTTCAGAAGGCCTGAGGCAGGAAACAGGCAGTCAGCTCAGTTGTAGAGTTGAGGAGTGAGGAGGTGAGGCCTGTGAGACAGGCCGGCGACAGACTGACTGGTGTGAGGGTCGTAGCCCGCACACCTTGGCTAGGAAGCAAGCGGTGGCCTCAGCCTGCAGGTACTGTGGTGGACTGGGACAGGGTAGTGGCCCGCCGGTACAGACCCGGGGAACCATCTCGGAAAGTGAAGCACACAGAGGTGTACTCAGACCCTGAAACGAGGTCCAGAATCCACTGGACTGAGTTAATTAACTGATTCTGGTCTGGACAATAGGTCCATTCCCACCCAAGTCCAGACTGAAGACAACAGCCCACCGAGGGGGATAGAAAGCCACCGCACAGGTAGAGAGATCCCATGGGCCAGCGACATACACAAAGCCGGGGAGCGGACTCCCGTCGCTGAAGCGCAGGCAGTCTACATCTACACAACACAGTGCAGGAGAAAGGCAGAGACCACCATCTGGGTGGGGGACCCGACCGCAGCCAGCTGCAAGCACCGACCACCATCAACTTGGTTTACCAGTGACTTGTGTGTGTCAATAACAGTGAGTACAACAGTGCCCTCCAGCCGCGCACATTGCCCTGCACCGCCCAGCTATCCCCAATGGGTCCCGGGGGCCATCATCCCTGCCCACGGAGGGGTTAACATCTGGCTGCACTACCATCTCCCCCGAGTGCCCCGAAACTGCAGCGGTGGTGTCTACACCTTCACCACATCCCGTGGGTGGTGTCAAGAACTCAAGCGCGGCTCCGGCCGTTCACCTACCTAACCACCCCACCGAAAAGGCCAGCATCCCCTATTCAGAGCAAAGTGACCCCGGGTCCGGAGGCGCTCGAGCCACCCACCGAGCACGGATACGAGCGGCTCGGCTGCGGCCGAGCGCGGGGCGGTACACCTGCGCATGGTGGTGTCACGTCTCCACCAGAGTCCACTCCTGCGACTTCTGCTTCGGTCACCAGGTGCCGCCGTATTCCCGCCATGGGAGGTGCTGGTCATAGGGGAGGAGTCAGTGTCAGTAGCTCTGGTGGGCACAGGCTCCGCCCATCCACTAAAGTGGGTTTCCCTGGTACCTGAAGTACCACTGGCTGACTGTGGTGGTGTGTGCCTTCCAGGTGAAGTTACCACCTTTCAGCCACAACCTCTGGGAAGGTACCACACCCTTCTTATTCCTCCTCCTGTCTTCTGGTCACACCAGATATGCCTGTCTCTGGTTCACACGTTGCTCTGTATATTGATCCCTGTGTTTTGACCCCTGCCTGCTCTCTAACTACTCTCCTGCCTGCCGATTTTGTACCTCGCTGCCATCTTCGGTTTTGACCTCTGCCTGATTTCCTGACTATGCTCTTGTCTGACGATTTTGTCCCTTTTCTGTATCTCTTGGTTTGACCTAGCCTGACGACTACTCTTCTTGGGATTACAGCCTTCCACAGGTAGCGATCTCCGAGGCCCTGTAGTAATTCCAAATCCCTGTATAGGGGTTAAAGGATTCCGGGGTTCTCGGGATCTTTCTTAGTTGGTGGCTAGCCATTCTGAGACTGTGGTTCCAGGCAGACGTTACAGTTGGCTTACCATGTTAAACTGTCAGGCATCTCCAACCTCATGCTTTCAAGCATTATAGGCATCTGGAGTATTCAGGTAGTACCACTGTGTACTGCCTTGAAGCATGTTGGCAACATCACTACTTGTGAGTCTCCTGGCAGTGTTCCAAGCTCTGCTTCACTGCTTGGCTCTGTTACATGACCAGTATTCAGTGGGCCGACTGGACTGAAGGTACCGATCACTTGCCTGGGGTAGCAAACTGGACTGGCCCTCAAGTCTTCACTATTAGCAGATACACACACTGGTAATCAGCTGGCAGCCCCAGGAGATCTGTGGAACCCCGGCAGCTGGTGCCATCAACAAAGTACAATATCTGGTGGTAGCAGCAGAAGCAGGCAGAATCGTTTCTCAAAGAAACCAGCATTTATTTTTAGAACATACAACATGTTATGTCCCACTAAGGTGGATCCTCAAAGCCTTTGGTCCATATGAGCAGATGCATTACGATGTGGACTGACTATATTAATTTGGCATGGAAAACCAGTTGGAGCAATGGATGCTCTACAGACTGGATGGCTAGGAATGGTGGCTGTAGATGCTGTAGTAGGAAGCCCTTTTAAGCAGAGAATAGATAACATCATAGTAAAGTGATCTTGTAAGTGTATAGGCCAGGGGAGGTATGCTAGAGATGGATCAGAGTTGAGTCTAGAGAAGAACTCGGCGGCACAGCAGACCTGTGTATATCTGGCGGGGTACACTTGTGGTGATTTAGCAGAGCCCAGTGATGTAGCAAAGCTGGGTTTGACACATCTCATGCTTATGGAGGGATAGCAGAACCCAGCAATGTAGCAGAGCTGGGTTTGACCGGAGGTTATCGGTGAATAGAAGAACCCAGCAATGTAGCAGAACTGGTCTTATCAGGAAACTCAAAAGTAGTTATATTGAAGAACTGGTTCAGGGAATCCCAATAGAACTTTCTGACTACCTGCAATGTAGCAGAGCTCAGCAATGTAGGAAAGCAGACATTGCACAATGGCCTAAACAGAGGTATGGCTTTCACACACCAGGTCCACACGCTCATCCAGGATCACCGCGGCCAACCCCACTCTCCCTTTGTTCTGTGGAGGTGGCCAGGGTGCGGACCACTGAAGCACCTTGCCCCTCGCCCGTGATGACTTGCCCTAGACTATCCTCACAAGCTAAGCATATCGATTTGAAGCAGAGTGAATTCACTTTGAATTTTACAATAGAATTGAATGTGCCAGAATCTAAATTATTTGCAATTCACTTAGGGTAAATCAAGGAAAATGGAGGCAAAACAGCTGCGATTTTGCTGGATTGCAAAAGCTTGGGATAGGATTAAAAAAAATGAAAAAATATGATACTCACCAATCCTCCACATTCATCTTTCTCTACGAGCAGAGCCAGACATCTTAAAGGTTCTGCTTCAATATTCACAGTGATCTTCAGCACTTCACAAAATCATGACATCATGAGAACTAGTCAACGCCGGAGCCGCCATGGAACACTGAAGACGGAGGAGGACCAGAGGCACCTAGGAAAGGATGAAAGGATAAGGGCGAGGAGCTGCATGAAGAGACTGATGGGGCCAAAAAGAATTTTATTTTGAATGGGCAGAATTCGAATGTTGTTAGCAGATTCGCTCATCTCTTGACGTGATGATTTTTGGCATGATGCAGACCCTGCAGTCAGCTACCCAAAGATGGAGCTTTGTGATTTGGTGTTGATAGCTTCCCAATCAATATGGAAATTCTAGAAACCCCCACCTTTGACATTCTGATTTGCTCATCCCTTGACGTGATATTTTTTGGCATGATGCAGTCCCTGGAGTCAGTTACACAAAGATGGAGCTTTGTGATCTGGTGTTGATAGCCTCCTCATCAATATTGAAATTCTAGAAACCCCCACCTTTGACATTCTGATTTGCTCATCCTTTGACGTGAAATTTTTTGGCATGATGCAGTCCCTGCAGTCAGTTACACAAAGATGGAGCTTTGTGATCCGGTGTTGATAGTCATCAATATCAAAATTCTAGAAGCGCCCACCTTCGACTTTCTAACCACTCTGATTTGCTCATCCCTTGACGTAATATTTTTCGGCATGACGCAGTCTCTCCAGTCAGCTACCCAGAGATGGAGCTTTCTGATCTGGTATTAAAAGCCATCAATATCAAAATTCTAGACCCCCAACTTCTCCATTCTAGAAACCCCCCACCATCTCCATACTGACTGTCATAGTTGCCACCAGTCCTGGGACTGCCAAGACTGTCTTCAATCTTCGTAAACAACCTCTGAGAATGGTCAAGGTTTACCATAAAGTGGGCTTCCCCATCTGGTTTGGAGCATTCCCAAAAAGGTCCTGAGGAAGGACTTAAACATCCTTATTTTTCCAACCGAGATTTTATATAAAACATCGGTAAATATGAAAGGAAAGCTGTGACCATCATCACTAAATAACGCACTGCCCGTGATATTATCTGTGCTCTGACCTCATCCTGGACAAATAAATTCCATAATAAAAAAGTCCCAGACATTTGCTGAGTCATAGCAGAGGCCGTCATTCTGGGAAATAGCCTTGTTTCATTACAACTCCAATGTCATCTATATTGTCTGTCAGTTTAATGGAACAGTCTATAAAAGCATTTCAACAAGTTATTGATTGTAATAGTACTGATAGTGCTACCTGGGAACAAAAAAGTGCTGAGGACGAATGAGGCGAAACCTTAAAGAGTAACCATCAATTAATTTTTATTTCATAAATCAAGAATACATGTAAAAATAACAAACTTTCTAATATGTCTTATCAGAGAATTCCACTTCTTTAGGACTGAACTTTAATTAGCAAAACTTTCAATTTACAGGTTAATTCTGTATTAAGTGTAAACAGATTGTTACATTACTGAGATAGTTGGTGCTCATAAAGTTCTATGGAGGCAGAAGGGGAGGAGCCTCTAACTCCTCCCCCTCCCATCTATATAGAATCTTATCAGCACTAACTGCCATCTTCTATATCAGTAATGTAACAAACAATTGTCACTGACTACATACTGTATACCCTGATGTAAACGAGAGGACAAAGAGTACTCTGTGCAAAAAAATACAACTTTATTAGAAATCACACACAGATATGGATAAAAAGACTAAATATATAAAATCAATCTCACATGTTGGAGAGGAGAGGGGGAACTGAGGCCAAGTGTTTAAGAAACAATGGCTTCCAAGTAAATACAAGAGGTAATCAGTACATATATATAATACCACAGAATTTCATTGTTTGAAGGAGTTATAAAGGCACCCAGGCCATACAAAACTCAAGGAAGCCATAATTACCTAAGGGGCAAGTGCAGGTAAAATGCAGTCAAGGAATATTCTTAGGCCATCAGAGAGCACCCCCAAGACGGATCAGGGGACCACCAACACGCGTTTCGCTACAGGTTGCATGCTTCTTCAGGGAGGGAGATCCTAATGGTGTGTGTGTAATAGGGGCTATATATAGTCCCTGCAATTGGCAGCAATCAAACTGATGGATGTAACGTGCAATCCGGAAATAGGTTAACACTGAGGTATATCGGTACTTCCGCCCGCCCGGCGCGCCGGAACACGCATGTCCGGCGCCAGGGATGCGTCCCCCCGGCAACCGCCCATACGTCACTCTCAGCCTGCCCGGGGAGCGAGCACGCGATCTTTAGGGAGGGAGAATCATGTGACCGCGTGTGCGTCCTGCCCACGGTAATCCGCCGAATCAAACAGCGAGCACGCGCGGGCCAAGGGATGCGTCTCCCGGGCAACCGCGCATGCGCGCCTGACGCAGCGAGCAGCCGCAGGACAGCGAAGAAAGGAAACCAGAGAGGTGAGCACCAAGTACAAGATTAATATCGCAATGATTAGATAATAGAAAAGGCACAATAGCCGGAAGAGATGATACATAAAGTACTCACAGAGGTAGAAAATAGACAGAATAATTACATAATGGGAAAAGCACACCAAAAAATTGGGCAATATTAAATAGAATACACCTTGGTGCATTGAGAGAAGCCCCATTCATCAAAACATCAAAGGATCAGTCAACGCTACCTATGGCAGAATTCTCTGATGAGATATAATACAAAGTTGCTCATTTTTATATATACAATTTTTTTTTTATATAAAAATTAAAAATGACAATTCCACTTTTAAGGGACTATCCAGTTATAAAACATTAATCTTAAAGTAAATGTGTGTTGTGTATTTTTTTTTATTTTGCAATTTGGTTCCAGACATAAGCGGTCTCTTTGTTTACAAAGTGTGTTTTGCTCATATGGTAAAATAATGCAGTGCAGACTAAGGGGTATTTTACACATTGCGACATCGCTAGCATCGGCTAGCGATGCCGAGTGCGATAGCACCCGCCCCCGTCGCACATGCGATATCTTGTGATAGCTGCCGTAGCGAACATTATCGCTACGGCAGCTTCACACGCACATACCTGGTCGGTGACGTCGCTGTGACTGCCGAAATATCCCTCCTTCAAGTGGGAGGTGTGTCACCGCGACTTCACTAATCGGCCGGCCAATAGAAGCGGAGGGGCGGAGATGAGCGGGACGTAACATCCTGCCCACCTTCTTCCTTCCGCATTGTCAGTGGAGGCAGGTAAGGTGATGTTTGTCGCTCCTGCGGGTTTACACACAGCGACAAAAAACATCGTACCTGCGGTCGACCCGACATTATGAAAATGAACAACACTACACAGATCACCGATTTTCGACGCTTTTGTGATCGTTTATCGGCGCATCTAGCCTTTACACGTTGCGATGTCGTTACTGGATGTGTGTCACTAACAACGTGACCCCGACGATATTTCGGAAGCGATGTCGCAACATGTAAAGCCCCCCTTAGGTCTCTCTCACACATCTGTGAAAAACCATGCACGTTTTTCACGGACATGTCAGAGATGCGTTTTGCCCTCCGTGAGCCGTGTTTATGGGCTAGGTGATTTCTCTGTGTGTTATCAGTGATAACACATGGAGAATGGGAACTTTCTACTCACTTGTCCCTGGCATAGCTGTCCGTGGTGCTGATCTTCGGTCTCCGGTCATGCCGACTCCCCGCTGCTGCTGCTTCCGGCCGCAGTGAACTGAATATTCAATGAGCATAATGAGCAGCGGTTGGAAGCAAGTGACAGCAGCGGCGGAGACAGAAGGGCTGGAGAAGGTGAGTAAAGGTTTAGGTTTTTTTTCTCACAGACACGTCTTCTCTTCTCTTCTTGCATTATGTGTGACACGTTTGCGTTCCGTGTGACACCCGTGATGCCGGAGAGAAAACGGACATGTCGGCGTGAGAAACACACGGACACACGTTAGTATGGAACACACGTTCCGTTCGAAAATACTTACGTGTGTCCAAAACATTAGGAATACATAGGTCCACGTGTGCCCGTGCCTCCGGTACGTGCAGGAACGGACCTAACACGTACCGGCGGCACATGAGTGTGAAGGGGGCCTAAGAGAGGCTCCCAGAGAATCTTTCATCAACTATTTGTCCAACAATTCATCATGAGCAACACTCAGTTTACTAAATCAACTACAACCCATTGAATAGACCAATGGAAAAAAAGAGTGAAAAATGGCTAAAGGTTTTTTTTTTTAAATAAAACACAAATTTTTATTGAATACGAAAACAAAACAAATCATACACGTAATATAGTAACAGGGATAAAACACCTAGGGCGGGGGACATAAGCCATGCCTGAAGTAAAAAACACTCAAGCAATCAATTGAAGCAAAACACCACAGCAATTAAATGATAAAATAATCAATAAATAACAATGAATATTATATAATGACAATAATAATATAAAGTTAATGTCCTATAAAAAATATATAACAGCGGACCATCAAATTTCATATTGTTAAAAAATATAACTAAAGAAAATTACATTTCATGTTCGTATCAGTAGATGGTAAAGTGCTAAATACTAAATCAAGTGTTCGCGTTGTTAAAAGTGACTAAGTGCAGCAGCATGACAAAATGTACAGTACAGACCAAAAGTTTGGACACACCTTCTTATCTCCAGAACAACTATTAAGAGGAGACTTTGTGCAGCAGGCCTTCATGGTAAAATAGCTGCTAGGAAACCCCTGCTAAGGACAGGCAACAAGCAGAAGAGACTTGTTTGGGCTAAAGAACACAAGGAATGGACATTAGACCAGTGGAAATCTGTGCTTTGGTCTGATGAGTCCAAATTTGAGATCTTTGGATCCAACCACCGTGTGTTTATAGAAAAGGTGAACGGATGGTCTCTACATGGCTGGTTCCCACCGTGAAGCATGGAGGAGGAGGTGTGATGGTGTGGGGGGGCTTTGCTGGTGACACTGTTGGGGATTTATTCAAAATTGAAGGCATACAGAACTAGCATGGCTACCACAGCATCTTGCAGCGGCATGCTATTCCATCCGGTTTGCGTTTAGTTGGACCATCATTTATTTTTCAACAGGACAATGACCCCAAACACACCTCCATGCTGTGTAAGGGCTATTTGACTAAGAAGGAGAATGATGGGGTGCTATGCCAGATGACCTAGCCTCCACAGTCACGAGACCTGAACCCAATCGAGATGGTTTGGGGACCGCTGGACCGCAGAGTGAAGGCAAAAGGGCCAACAAGTGCTAAGCATCTCTGGGAACTCCTTCAAGACTGTTGGAAAACCATTTCCGGTGACTACCTCTTGAAGCTCATCAAGAGAATGCCAAGAGTGTGCAAAGTAGTAATGAGAGCAAAAGGTGGCTACTTTGAAGAACCTAGAATATAAGACATATTTTCAGTTGTTTCACACTCTTTTAAGTATTGCATTCCACGTTTTCATTCATAGTTTCGATGCCTTCAATGTGAATCTACAATTTTAAGAGTCCTGAAAATAAAGAAAACTCTTTGAATCAGAAGGTGTGTCCAAACTTTTGGTCTGTACTGTGCATAAAAATTGGAAAAATACTAATTGCTATGAATACAGCATATATGCAAATATTGTGAAAAACCCACACATGCGGATGCAACTACAAAATATTTGGGTAGAGAAATATATCTAACACCACTTACAATATCTTGGGGTAAAAGACCCTCACAGTTTAATAGTGGATAACACTGCCCCAAATTGGATTGCATTGTAGCTACACACTGCTGCGCATAGCAAACACTACATAACCCATCATCCTATCAGGTTGATATATTGCATTGCACTAGTTCCGCTAGTTACAATCAGAATAACCAAAATTAAATACTCCAGTATTTACCTGCAATGAATTAGAGATGAAAGCTGAGCACCAGGTAGCAGGTCCCTCCATCCCGACGTACGTTTTGCTCCTGCTCTTTGAAAAGAGTCATGTCCCATTGGTAAATACATAAAGAATTTATAATTTTTATTTACTAAATAAAAAACCCATGGAACAAAAAACATTAAATACTACTGGGGCAGAGGCACTTCCAACTTGGTGGCAAACCCTCTTTAACACAGCACCTTCCAATTTTTGATTTTTAGCAAGTGTGTATTTAAGGATGAGCACAGTATTGCTTTGAAAAGTATAATTACTGGACATGACCAATAAAGAATCATCTTTCAGAATCTTTGGATCTTCCTGGAATTGCAGCTCCTACACTGCACGTTTTGTCTGTTTCCATCTCCAGATATCTCCACCACCATCGGACGGCTGCAGCAGTTCTTTTTTATCTGGGAGTTCAGTTGTTCAACACGCAGTACAACACAGGAAAGAGAGTTGGAAACCACTTACTCCAATCAGTTTGGTTGTCAGGGGAAGCGCAATGTACCTGGGTGTTTTCTTACTCTTTTCAGACCTTCCCGAAAATCACCTAAATAAAAAGGCCAAATAGACACACATCCAAAAGCTACTGTATGCAACAGGGTAGTACTTTAATTTGGCAGATATAGATGTAAAATTTGACTAGTAAAACAGATATGCAATAAAAGTTGTTTTTGGGGTAGACAGTTACATTTCTGGATTGTGGGGTAAAAAAAAAAAGATTTTTTTTTAAATAATTACTGCTTCCTTTTCAAAAAATATTATACAAAAAAATGCAAAAGCTCACCACAGTCACCTGTGGCAAGCAAGCATGCTATCTCTCCCTGACTTCATTCAGTTCTGTAAAAAGTATACTTATGGCTTGCTCTTGCTTTCTAGTGCATTAAGAATGGCACTTAGAAAGTGTAACGAATTTATATGCCAGCTATACCATGTCACTGATCAATCACAATGAGTATGTTACTTATGTTGGCACCTTTTTTATTACTCTCTACCCTTATCTATTGAATCTCTATATTATTTGTAGACTATGAAACTCATCTTTTTCTCTACTGTAGTTATCCAACCCATCATTATGTATAGTAACTGTCCAATATTTTAGCAATTTCTCTTCTTATGTCTATTCCTGAGCTGTGAGCTTCGATATCCTCTCACTATCCTATATCATCCTATAACAGCTGCTGCATTCCCTGCCTCAGTTATTATACAGGCTATGATAGTTAATCTTGATTACCTGTGCTTCACCATGCGATGTGATAATTGCAAGACATGATGGGAAATCCCAAACTGCCATGATTGATATTATGTGGCCAATACAGTCTTGCAAGGTTTTTAAATTTGTGGCCATTTTTCTTGGGAATTGAATAGCAAACTGTTTAAATTTGCCAGTAAAATTCTCACCACCCAGGAGTGAAAGGGGTATCAGTATCCCAGGCTAAACTCTAAAGGGGGCTTTACACGCTACAATATCGTTAATGTTTTATCGTCGGGGTCACGTTGTTAGTGACGCACATCCGGCGTCATTAACGATATCGCAGCGTGTGACACTTACCAGCGACCTTAAGCGACCTCAAAAATGGCGAAAAGTGTTCACCATGGAGAGGTCGTCCCAAAACCAAAAATCGGTAATGGTTGATTATCGATGTTGTTCGTCACTCCTGCGGCAGCACACATCGCTGTGTGTGACAGCGCAGGAGCGAGGAACGTCTCCTTACCTACCGCCGGCCACAATGCGGAATGAAGGAGGTGGGTGGGATGTTACGTCACGCTCATTTCCGCCCCTCCGCTTTAATTGGCCGGCCGCTTAGTGACGTCGTGGTGACGTCGCTGTGATGCCGAACGTCCCTCCCCCTTGAGGGAGGGATTGTTCAGCAGTCACAGCGACGACGACGACCAGGTAAGTGCGTGTGAAGCTGCCGTAGCGATAATGTTCGCTACAGCAGCGAACACACGATATCGCACACATGACGGGGGCAGGTGCTTACACGCTCGATATCGCTAGCAATTGCTAGCAATGTTGTAGCGTGTAAAGCCCGCTTTAGTTTCCAAAGTCTCTATTGTGACCACATAGGCAACTTCTGTGTGTATATCATATGCCTCCATCGCCATGGTATAGATTTTAAAAGGAAAGTATTATATAGCTTAGTCTTCAGCCTGCAACCTGAAAAATAGAAGTAGGCTGTTTGGAGACACAAGTATCTTGTGGCTACTGGAAAATCTGGCCCACTGTAACGCCCACACCGACGTCCTGTCAGCCCCCCTCTCCTGGTGAGGACGTTGATATCCTCACCTGTAAGGGCATCCTGCGGTGTCGGTCACATCTCCGTCCCAAGCTGCTGTCTCCCGGAGCATCTGTGCACCTTGCAGGATTCCGGCCTCTTGCTGTAGGGTACACTCATGGCCACGTCCCTTTTCTTAAAGGGTCAGCGTCCTCCTAACCCAGAAGTGCCTCCCAGGTCAGCTGAGAGGCTGCAGGTACTAAAGGCACCTCTGCCTTGTGGGAGGTGCCTGGGCAATGTGTTACTTACATTGCTAGTTGTCAGGTCCCCTAGTGCTGCTTTGTGCTGTAATGTAGACTGCTGCTGACATCTCTTTGCATTTCAGTGTTGTGCCAGTTTGCTGATCTGCTACTGCCAATTCGATCCATGCTGGCCAGCTATCATGATACCCACCACTGCAAGTATCCACACCGGCTGCTGCTGCTGCTGTTTCATCCATCCATCCACCCATCTATCCATCCAGGACGGATCCACTATTCTGTCTGCTGCTACTGCCTTCTACCCAAAGACTGGCGCCAGCTGCCAGGGTACTGCTGATCCCTTGGGACTTCCCTCTCCTGGCTGCTTACCAGCACCTGGAGAAGACTCGGTGGCTGGCTCAGTTGACTCCCCCAGGCACTTTCGGTCCAGTGAACCCACTAAAACAGTGCTCAACCTGCCAGCATAACACCCTTCATCATGTAACAAAAATAAATCCTGGTTTTTACTTTGGCATTTCTTAATTCTATTTTCTGATATGCCCTTGTAAACAGTAATACAGAAAAAGCATCAAAATTGATGACCAACCTTTAACCAAGGTCCCACTGGGTTCATCTAGGCCGAAACCTGCATCAATTCAAGTGCTTGGCCTCATGAATGACTGCTTGCCCTGAGACTATGAGGAGGAATTGCTAACAGTTAAATATTTCACACCTTCATAAATAAAGGCTTCTCTGTAAGCGAACGTTGGATGCATACATATTATTTAATGAAATCTCTCAGACTAGCTGAAGCCATCGAGCTGCAGATATTGGAATGGATATTGAGGTAATGAGGCAGGAAAGCAGGTGGCGGAGTCAGAGTGATACAGAACAATCTGAACTATTTCTGTTAGAAAAGAATTAGAGATGGAAAAAATATTGGCAGCAACGGAAGAATCCGAAGGTTCAGCAGCACAAATAGATCATCATCTTCACACTTTTTGCTTCCCTTATGCCTAAGGATTTTATATAACATTGCAGATAAATGAAGCTCCAGGTACGATACGTGCATAACAAAGGAATGGTTCACATTCGTGATAGGCAGCTAGGACGCCAATCACAAAAAAAAACCTTTCTCTGGATGAATCTACAGATCATGGTGGAGGCCCACACCAATCTTAAGAACTAGCCAGTAACTATAAGTTTCGCAGTGTGGCAGTAGAAAAATATAGCACTCACCAGTTTGCTTTGCTGTGCAGGATCTTGTTTATTAAACAACGGAGGTTACATGTGCGGAGAGGGCTGGTGGGGAGAGGGAGTGAACGCCGTGGCAGACGACGGCCGTTTCGCACCTGTCCGGTGCTTCAGCTGGTCTCACCAGCTGAAGCACCGGACAGGTGCGAAACGGCCGTCGTCTGCCACGGCGTTCACTCCCTCTCCCCACCAGCCCTCTCCGCACATGTAACCTCCGTTGTTTAATAAACAAGATCCTGCACAGCAAAGCAAACTGGTGAGTGCTATATTTTTCTACTGCCACACTGCGTTATTTGCTACCTTTGGATATAGGCACCCCAGTGTTTGCCTTCAGCCTCTGTATATGAGACTTTCCTCTACATTGGATGGAATGACTGGCTATATGCTAAGTAGTGCCCTGGAATCTCTCTTACATTTCTGTAACTATAAGTTTCCATGCCTCCTATTCATTTTCAGTGTACGCGCAGCTAGTTTTTGTTGAAGGTTATTCCTTGGATCAGTGAGATCCCATCTATCGTATCTTCAGAATTTGTGTAGTCCTTTTCCTTTTTCTTACATTTTCAGGATCTATGAAGTTGCATGTGGTGGTGAGTATTGATGACAATTTTCAGTCAGACAACATTTTAGCTTAGAATTGAAAGTCATTGCTGCCATATTCCAAGGATTAAGGAGGCTCTAGCTGTACAAATTTAAGAGTAAGTGAAAAGTTAGAGCCTCCTTAATCCTTAGCTGTCTTGATCCTTAAAGGGAACATGTCACAAGATTTTGGCATTCTAAGCTAAAACTAGCACCTTAAGCAGCACCTAGGCTGCAATCCATGAGGGCGCATGTTACCCCCTGCCCCCCCCCCCCCTTAGCCCCCAAAATACCTTTATAAAATCTCCTGCCCTGAATGTAAATTATCCAGTCCGGCCCAATGGGCATCCTAATATGCACCTCCTTTTGCTCCTTTTGCCCTCCTCTTGTGCTAATTGACATTGATGATGCCTTGGATGCCTTTCACGTTGGTGGGAAAAATCTCCATATTCCTGGCTTGCGCAGGTGCACTTCACTCTCCAATGTTGCGGGCAAAACCAAAAACATAGATGTGCCTACATGAACCGGCGAGTTCTCTGCACAGGCATGAGATTTTGCCTGGGGATATGGATGACTCAAGTGACATCATCCACATCACTGGGCAAAATCTTGTGTGACGCCCTGGCCTATCAGGTCGTCACAGGGTATTGTGCAATCTGTCCATCTGCACAGTATCCACCCTCCTTGGTTACGGGTCCCGGTCCTTTGGTGTTGCTAACAACTTAGGCAATCAAAATCCTAGGAACACTTTACACTTTACCCACCAGACACACCATTGGGGGGCCTGAAGGAAATATGGCTGCCCACATGGGGGGTTGGTAAGAGGAAAGTTAGAAAAGTGACAGTCGAGCTGGAGTTGAGCAGAGAAGAGGAGAGTGAAGAGGTGATTCTCTGAGAGGGAGAGGTCACCAGCAGGGAGCAGGGCTCCTGTGGTACTAGGTGGCAGATGTTGGTCTGGCCCTGGTAGGAGCTGGAACGCTGGTCGCAGGGGATAGTGTCAAGGGGCACGGACAGCCGAGGAGGGCAGCCGGCGGCCTTGAGCTATCACCGGGCAGGGGCAAGGGCACGACGGGGTATGTGGACCCTAAGCCGGAAAGTAGCTTCTCATGTTCTAGTAATTTACCCAACGGGGGTGAAGACTACAAGATTCATCCCTAACCCGCTCCAAAATCAGGGTACTAGCGCACCGATGGGATAGGACTTTCCCAATACAGTCCCAGCAAGCTCATTCCGTTAGCCATATGGGTGAGCGGGACCCGAAGAGTTTTATACCCAAGGGTCCAAACAGAGACAAAGGTGCCAAGGACAGGGCCACAGGCTAACAGCAACACCAAGGGCACGGACCCAAGCATGCTCCCTACAAGCTGCAGTGGTGCTCAGAATTCTGGTTTAAAAGCTGTCGGTGTTGTTATTCCTGGACTGAGTGAGTACACTGAAAACCCCTGTTCCTATCTCCCACGGCACCCAAACACCAACCATCCAATGGGCTCCGGGACACAAACCCCCTACCCACGGAAGGGTTAAACATCAGGCTGCCACACCACCGTCACCGGGCTCCCCAATGGCAGCGGTGGTCCCTCACATTACCACGCACCGTGGGTGGCGTCTCGAACTTTCTACCCCCGTTTGTACATATCCCCTCTCTTCTTTTAACTCGTGTGTCCGCGCGGATCCCCCTGGATACGGAGACCCCTCGAGCCACCGTGGCTCCGGATCCGAGCGGCTCGGCCGCTGGCATGGGGGCGGTACGCTTGCACCTGTGCAGACAACTTTTTGTTTCACGCAGGCGCACTTATGTTTTCAGCTCTGGCCGCAATAATGCAGAGAAAAGTGCGTCTGCGTGAGCTTGGCCTAAAAGAATGGCGTCCGAGGTGTCATCAACGTCAATCAGCACAGGAGGAGGGCTAAAGGAGCGACATGAGGTGCAGATTAGGACACCCATTGGACCGGACTAGACAACTTACATATAGGGCGGGAGATTTTATAAAGGTATTTTTGGGGTCTACAGGGGGAGTCAGGCAATAATGTGCACCTTTTATAGAATGCAGCACAGGTGATGCTTAAGGTGCTAGTTTTATTTTAGAAGGCTCAAATCTGATAACAAAAATCCCTTAAAGCCCTCCATTTATACTATAGTTAAAAGTCCTCTAAACTGTCGATTTCCGTGGGACCGGAAGGAGTTAGAAAAATCAGGAATAATGAATATTAACACCTAACCATTTTTTTCTATTTGGAGATGTCGCCACTAGGGCAGTTGTGGCGCCCCTGAGGCATCAGATGCCACAGGGTATTGCACCCAGCAACAGATGCAGTGCTAACCTTGGGTTCCTGGAAGACCAGTGCCGGTAAATACCAATCAAACACACACAATTCTGCCCTTTTCCCCCAGAATGGGTAACAGGCGAGGGGCGGATCCTATGCATGGCCACCTACTGGCTGGGACGTATCTAATCTGCTAGTCAGAAACTCGGGAGGGGGAGATGCTAGTCAGTGCAGATGACAGTAGACGGACATCTTGACAGAGAGTCAAAAGAGTCAGTCAGAGAGTCTGAAAGTCAGCCAGCGAGATAACAAGTGTGAAGTGGTCAGATGGGCTAAAGGAGTACGGTTGCTGGAAGAGTATGGTGTGAATACTCACAGGAAGAGCCCTAGTTCAGGAAGACGCTTCAAGCTCACCTGATAAATCTGCTTGGTGAGGGAATCATCAGGGTTCCTTACCAATGTTAGCGTCCAGAGCACAGCAGCAAAAAAGGAGCCCAGGGACTGAGACAGAGGTCCAACCGAAGAGAGGTTCAAGCTGCCTGCTGAACGGGCCAGGACTGTGACAACAGGAGGGGACCCCAAAAACGCTTCAGGTCACAGGGACCTACCAATTACTGACGGGTGCATGGAAGTAAAGCTCTCCAGGTCACCACACCGGCACTGGGACAAAAGGAATATCGGATTACCTAAGGCCCAAATTGGTAAAGACCAGCACCAACCGGGTTGCAGCTCCACAGAACCAGTGAGTAAAGAACAAGTTAAACCACAGCCCCTTTGTTGTCTGAATTCTTCCTGCACCTCTTTCGCCAACTTCCAATATACTACAACCACCATTATCCTCCCCTGGGACTCAGCTCTACTTGCGGAGGGCCCTACCATCCAAGCTGCTCAATATCACCAGCCCCAGTGTGGCGCCCTGGACAAGCCAGGACGTCACCGGTACTGCAACAACACACCCCCCACCCCGGTTAGGCACATCAGCCGCACACACAAATCCTTGTTGCCTCCCTCCAGGGGCTGCTGTCCACACCAGGTGGGGTGGAGCCAGGCGGTTGGCCCCACCCACTAAGGAGTTCACAGTCCTGGAGGCGGGAAAGGGAAGAGAGTTCAGTTAGGGAGAGCGAAGTGAGAGGAGTGTGAAGTGTAAAGGAGCAACTGACTGCCGGTGTCTGGGTGCGTGGCCCGGGCACATACAGCAAGGTTGGCAGACGGTGGTGACCGTCTGCAGGCGAGGCCGATTGACGCAGAACCGTAGGACCGGGGTCGGGTGGTGGCCCGCCGGTACCGAACCGGGGAGCGAAGAGAAGCCAGCACCATTCGGCAGGGCCTACGGACCCCGACCAGGCTTGGAGTCGCCGTTAAACTGGTCAAATCCATCAGCGATGGGAACCTCCGGGGATTCCCAGCAGTAAAGACCCGACTGAAGGCAACTGTCCAAACCGTGAGGGAGATAAAGCTACCGCCAGAGCTAGAGCTCCCAGGGCCAGAGCCTGCGGGCAAAGGAAGGGCTCCCTTAGCCAACATACCGCTGGGGAGCGGGCTATCAGTGGGAAGCCATTGGGGCCGAGAACAGAACACCGGTGCAGGGAGAGACAGTTACCGCCAACCAACCGGGTGTGGCCGCCGCAGCCGTCTGTGGGTCTCGTCCGTCCAGCCGTTTGTTTTACCAGAGACTCCGTGTGCGTTACTGGCTGAGTAAGTACCACCACTGCGCTGCCCCGCGACCCTGCACCCGGCCAGGCCCCGCAACCCACCTTCCGACCTCCACCACCGGGCCCCGGGACCACCAAACCCTCCTACCCACGGAGGGGAGAAAACATCTCAGCTGCTCCCTGTCAACGCTCCCGGGATCCCCGTACAGAGCAGCGGTGGTGTCCCAACCTCACCACAAACCGTGGGTGGCGTCACGGACAATATTCCTAAACCAAACCACCCCCCTTTCACTCACGGGCGAGGAGCGCCGCTCGAGTCCCCGGGATCCGGCCCACCGCTCAAGCCACCGACCGAGCGAGCAGCAGCAGCAGCCGGACCCGAGCAGTTGGTGAGCGCAACGCCCTCCCCGCCCGCGACACCAGCAGTGAGAGACTTTGCAATGGTGGCTATCCTCACCTAGCCGCATACCGCAAGTGGCATCACGAAAAACTTTATTATCTTTATTTTTCTCTCTATATCCCTTTTTAAGCGACCCACAGGGTCATGGAATCGGGCATCGGCCATCAATTGTGACATGTTCCTGTGATTCAAGACCCAAGATCATGTACCCCAAGGACCTGGGTTACATCACAGTTTGGCAACAGATTAATCATTCTTCTAATTGAAAACCCATGAATTTTCAACCTAGCTGAGCAAGCAAGTGTACAGCAGGTTAGGAGAGATATTGGCCAAAGGTTGTCAACTATGGCTGTTTCCTCAACTTTGGTCCAAACGTTTCACAGCTATCTGATACACTGGGCCAGCTTTATTAATATTAATGTTCCGGCTGCCAGACAATCAATGGAGGTTTCAACCAGAAGATTCTCAGGAGCTAAATGCCATGGTGGTCTCTCTGCATATATAGACCTGTGAGAGGTTCAGGGCCAGATTCTTTTTTGTTGGGAGACTCTTTATATTTAATGTGCTTCCTTTGATTCTTAAACAGTGAATGTCATTTTTGTTGCCAGCAGCTTTCCAGCACTCCATGTCAGGTGCAGCTGCTTCATTACCACACTCCTCTTCTTTAAGTAGTGCCTTTTCCCAGATACCTTTGCTGTTGATAGAGCTCATTCTATTCTAGCCATCCTTAGTGCATAGATAGGACTAGTGTCTCCCGCCGGCCATCTCACTAACCAGGGTGGTTGCAGGGCTAGTGAGGGATTAGCTATTCGGCTCAGCGATGGGTTGAAACACCCCGTATAGGGATGCGAGGGAGCTCAGGTACAGCTTGAGGTGAGTTCAGGAGGTGTCCACTCACCCTGCTCCCTAGCAGCAGGCCCACCTTTGTTAAGGTGTCCACCTTTGTGGATTTTTTTTGTAGAGCGACAGCTGTCCATTGGTCTGAACATGTGTGTTACGCAGTGCACACGAACTTCTCGTTCTCCGTGTGTGACACCAAGAATGCCTGATTCTCTTGATCAGTGAAGGCAGCAGCAGACAGAAACTTAGGGGTATTTTACACATTGCGACATCGCTAGCATCGGCTAGCGATGTCGAGCGCGATAGTAAACGCCCCCGTCGCACATGCGATATCTTGTTATAGCTGCCATAGCAAACATGATCGCTACGGCAGCGACTCACGCACATACCTGCTCAGCGACGTTGCTGTGACCGCCGAACTATCCCTCCTTCAAGGGGGAGGTGTGTTTGGCGTCACTGCGACATCACCGCAACGTCACTAATAGACGGCCAATAGAAGCGGAGGGGTGGAGATGAGCGGGACATAACATCCCGCCCACCTTCTCCCTTCCGCATTGCTGTCAGGACGCAGGTAAGGAGATGTTTGTCGCTCCTGCGGGTTTACACACAGCGATGTGTGGAGCTGCAGGAACGACAAACAACATCGTACCTGCGGTCGACCCGACATTATAAAAATGAACGACGCTACACAGATCACCGATTTTCGACGCTTTTGCGATCGTTTATCGTCGCACTTAGGATTTACACGTTGCGATATCGCTACCGGCGCCGGATATGCGTCACTAACGACGTGACCCCGACAATATTTCGAAAGCGAAGTTGCAACGTGTAAAGTACCCCTTACTCTCAGTTAATGTCCAAGTCTTCAGATTCTGAGTATTTATGAAGTAGTTCTAGCTGTCATATTCTCACCTCTGATTTTTAGAAGTGATTGAAGTCCAAACTCATACATTTAAAGGATCAGTGAGGTGTAAGGAGTTGGCACTTGCTGCCATATTATTAGGATGTTTGAGAGAATTTAAAATATAAGCCAGAAACCCATCTACCAGATTCTTTAACTGGGTGGAAATCTCCACCTCTGATCTTCTCACAGTTTTTGGCATGATATTTTTTCTTAGAACGGTGCCTTCAAAAATATATGCACAGCCTTGTGAAACCATAGAAAGTATGGAAAATAGAATACTATATGTGCTTTCATTCGGGACGTTTTGCTCTGTGGATACAATTTATGGGTCCTTCGGAACATACAGTTATCCCAATTTGACTTTGGTAAATAACACGGGGATAGTACATGAATCACAGTGATAGATATGGTACGTCATACAGACTTTGAAAAAGCATAAATCTCTATTCAGGTGAATTTCTAACCTTCTCCTATTTGGAGACTGGCCAGACCTAACAGTATGGGAAGCCTTACATTTGCCAGAAGTCACGTAGTGTCAGAGAGTCTACATACATAACTGGAGCCAAGCTAACTCTTGGCGCTCGCTGTCATGTGTTTAGCATTGCGAGGCAATATTTGCCAGGCTAATTAATAAGAAATGTGCTTTTGAAAATGGCATTGGTGTATGTTGAGCATTGCTTTTTGAAAAAGAACATGTACAGAAAAAAGGAAATCTGAAAATTCGATAAATAGGACCTCCTAGATCCCGAGAATAGCCTCCAAAAGAGCTGGCTGCCAACACTGTGCAAGGAATTCATCATTAGCTCTCGGCCTGATTTTTTTTTTGCTTCAAAGTCACGTTTTTTAATAGTGGGAGTGTATTTTGTCTACAGTACACGCTTTCAACAGGTTTATTACCACAAACATCTTTAAAAAAAAAGCACAATCTGATATATTTATATCAGGCGTAGATTTTTTTTATGACTTTAATTTCTTAATGACCAGGCCATTTGTTATTTTTATGCTTTTTTTTTCTCCCCTACTTTTCTTTCTTTCTTTTTTTAAATTTCCTTTCCTTCATGGGAGTACAAAGATGTCCTCAGGCCCGTCGTCCTGCAGAGCCAGTTTCTCATCTTGCTCTGCTGGCTGGACCCCTACAGAGTTCGCTTACCCCGCGCGATCTCCTCAGTTATTTCAGCCTCTCCCTGACCATGGGGGACGGGTTCTTCTAACCTCGATTTGGACCTTTCTCCACTTTATATTAGATCTGACCCTGCTGTTATGCTGCCAGTGATATTTTCGGCTTCGCTTCGGTTAGTGCTCGGCTAGTGCTTTGCTTGTGTCTTCCCTGATCCTGTCCCACTATCGCTCCCCTCCTCCAGCCATCCTGACTGCCTTACTCCATCCGTGTCTGCTTTCCCTGACCTCCCTGTGACCTACTCCATCTCACCTCCTTGTCTCTGCCCATCCCGGTGTATTGCCCAACTCCCTCCATAGACCCCCAGCTGTCTTACCCTCCTTCTCCTTTCTTTCCCATCTCGGTTGCCTGTTCTCTTTCCTACTCTCTGACTGACTGTTTCGGTTTTCCCCTTTTGTCCTGACGTTACCTCTGTGTTCATCGACCTCGGCCTGTTTTGATTACTCACCCCTGGGTTCTGCTCCTCCTAGGGTTTCTGCTAGTATATCCTGTTTGGTTGTACTTTAGCGACACCTCGTGGTTTAGATGCTAACTGAACCAGGTGTCTTTTCACTATAGGTAGTGTTGTAGGGGGAAAACGAGCCTGTCGAATACCACTCAGCAATTGTCAGGGGCAGTCAAGTAAAATAAACAGCAGTGATTGGAGATAATTATGGTCTCTGCCGTTATAGGCAGGTGCCAGATATGGAGCAGGATCAGCTCATAAGCATTGTTACTGTTTTGCTCCTGTTGTTTGAAAAATATTTTTCTTCCTGTATACTACCAATTACAACCTGTTCTCATTTTCGCTAATAGCTCATTGTGTTATTAGGTTGAATCCCAAACGAAAGTCACTGGTTCGTATTGAGGAGAGGCCATGAAGAAGATTTGCCAAGAAAACAGTAATAGCATCATCCAGCTCATTAATAGAGGTCTCTTGGCCAATAAAATTGCTAATCTTGCATCCGCAAGAAGCAGCTAAGAGCACATCAAGGGAAAGTAGGACAGGTGAGAAGATTTTTTTTTATGTGTATATGAAGAACGATATATAAGGGGAAATTACAACAGGATGGGGCATTACTATAAGATGGCGACAAGAATGGGCACATTACTATAACGAGACCAGGATGGGCACATTAATACAAGAAGGGTACTAGGATGGGGCACATTAATACATGATGGGGACCAGATTGGGCACATTACTATAGGATGGAGACCTGAATGGACACAATAATACAGGATGGGGATAAGGATGGGCACATTTCTACAAGAAGAGGCACAGGATGGGCATATTACTGCAGGATGGAGATCAGTATGGGCTAATTACAACAAGGGGAGCAGGCTGGGAACACTACTACAAGAAGGGGACCATGATGTGGACATTACTACATTACTACAAGAAGGGATCCAGGATGGGCACATTGTTACAAAAAGGGGACCAGTATGGGGACATTACTACAAGAAGAGGACCAGGATGGGGGACTTAATTACAAGGGGACCAGGATGGGGCACATTTGTGACGCCATGGCAAAACCAGGTAGTCACACAGACTAGGCCCCTGCACAACACCTTCCCACACACACACTGGCAGGAAGGAGCTAAAGGCTTTTCAGCACATAGTTGGAGCCTGCATGACTCATTCTGTCTCCTAAATGAGCAGGTGTTCAGTTCCCCATGACAACCTGAGGGAGGGGGGCCTGAATGAGGGGTGAATACAGTGCAGAGCAGACAGGAAGTTTGGCAGTCTGCAGGACAAGAGGAGTTTGGAAGGAGCTCCTGTGTGGAGCTCAGGTGAGTGGCAGTGAGGGCCACAGGAGAAGGCCAGCCACTCTTGGGGAACCGGAGGCCTAGCGAGGCAGGGTTGTAGCCTGCCAGTGCCAAGAGAGGGGACCAGTTCCAGACCTGTTTACCAGCAGACACAGACATCAGGCAGGAGGAAAGCATCTGTATTACACACCGGGAAGTCTAGTCCAGAAAGAACACAAAGTGCAGAGGAAAGGGACATTGATCACCAGCTCCGGGTGTGGGACCAGATACACCCATCTGCGGAGGCCGGCCACCATCACCTTGGTTTACCAGAGACTTGTGTGTTTTACTAACAGTGAGTACTCCAGCACCCCTGCGGTCGCTATCCCCTGCACTGAGCCACCGGGTCCCGGGGCCACCATCTCTGCCTACGTAGAAATTAACAACTTGCTGCACAACATCTCCCCCGGGTGCCCCATAACAGCAGCGGTGGTGTCCCACCTCACCACACACCGTGAGTGACGTCATGAACTTACTACGGCCTCGCCCGTACATCTACCTCTCCCCCCATTTATTCAGCATGTGCGCGAGACCCCCGGGTCCAGAGACCCTCGAGCCACCACCCCTAAAGGCCCGGATCCGAGCAGCGCTGGCTGCTGGTACGGGGCGGCACACATTACTACAAGAAGGGGACCAGGATGGGTACATTATTAAAGAATGGGGACAAGGATGGGCACATTACTACTAGAAGTGGACCAGAATGGGTACATTACTACAACTATATTGGAAAGGATTCTTTACAGTAAAGGCTGTTGTAGAAATTGTTAAAAGAAGAGGTAGGCCTTTGCATTCTTTATACACATTTTAACAATAGGCTGTAAGAACAGAGCTGAACCTTTTAGGCAAATGCCAGCCATGCACATAGGTAGCCCCCCTTGGGGTAGGCGGTTAACCTACTCGTTGCCGGGCTATCGACTGTCGCTCGTCACGGGTGGCCTAGCCCAGCTCTGTTGTCCCGAGGCGTACAGGAGATGGCTGGGGATAGGATGATGGGGGTAGTAGTGAGGTGTTTGTCGTGACGCCACCTGTGGTATGCGGGCAGAGAATGGGCCACCGCTGCTGTCGCTATCCTCTGGGGCAGATGGTAGTAGCAGCCAGGGATGGTATCGCTCCCCACAGGTAGAGAGGGCCCTGGGGAGGATGATGAGAGGAGTACTAATGGTGGCTCAGAGTGGCAGTACTGGTAATAAAGAGTCAGTCTATAACTGCGGTTCCAGGTTGTTTACTCACTTTTGTACGATGCTGCTCATCCGGGAAATACCGGTCACTTGCTGTGATTGGCTCCGTTGAAGCCAAACTCGTTAGAAATCAGTTCGGTTTGGTGTTCGGTGGGTCTCCTCCTTGTAACGCCTGTCTGTGGAACCCCTGGCTTGAAGCCAAGTGACTCGATTCCAATGTGGGTTCCAGCTTGAAGCGAGGCCTCGGATCCTATATGGCACGGTGCCGTCGGGTGCTGTGTGGTCAGGGAGGCTTAAAACCGTTCCCTTCCACGCAGATTCTGGAAAACCAACATGAAGTATGATCTTACCTAGGGTCCTGTCTCGAAAAATATAGCAATTTTTCTGATCGTCAACATATTTTTTGCCAAGACCTATTACACATAGTACTAGAACAAAACATTTTCCTTTTTGAGGACCAGTTTTATGTCCAACGATATGGTACAGCTATGGGGTCCAATATGGCACCGCCATACGCCAATATATTCATGGCATGGTTCGAGGAACGACACATCTACAATTCCTCTCTCTTCCAGACATATGTTCTGACATGGAAGAGATACATTGACGATGTATTCGTCATTTGGCAAGGCGGGACCATTGTCCTAGACAGTTTCTTGGAATTTATTAATTCCCATATTCCAAACGTGATTTTTACTATCCATCAACATCCCACATCTATCCATTTTTTGGATACCACTATCACACTTGACAATTCAGGCGATATGTCCACCGATCTCTATGTTAAGAGTACTGATAGAAATAGCCTTCTGCATTATAGCAGTTGCCACCCCAAACATGTCAAAAATTCATTACCTATCTCACAACATCAGAGGATTTCTCGCATTGTTTCTGACTCTTCTACCCAAATGATCCGTCATGATGAGATGAGCCGTAAGTTTCTGGACAGAGGCTATCCATTACGGATTTCTAAACAGTCTTCATCACGTAATACACAGACTTCCAGTATGACTTCACGAATCCGTTTCATCTCTACTTACCACCCTTTTAACACGTCCATCATGAACGCTGTACGCAAATTTTGGCCTCTCCTATCCCAGTCTTACCCCTCTATTCCTGTGTTCAATTGTCCCCCTCTCTTTTGTCATAAAAGGCCACAAAATTTGAAAGACCATCTTGTCAGGGCGGACATTGGGTCGGCCAAACCATCCGCACGACAGCTCACATTCACCTCAGCACGCAGGGGCACTTTTCCCTGTTTGTGATGTACCCAATGCTCAAATGTTACTAAAGGTGATTCATTCACACATCCCCACACGGGTCAACATTTTACGATAAAAGGTTTTTTCACCTGCGAGTCCTCTTTTGTGGTTTATTTAATCAAATGCCCGTGTGGTCTCGGGTATGTTGGGGAAACTACCCAGCATATCCGAGACCGCATCCGTAAACACAAGTCGACTATTAGATGTAAGCAAACACTTTTACCGATACCCTTCCATTTGATCTCACATAACCATTCCATGGCACAATTACGATTCAAAGTCATTGAGCATGTTCCCCCTATTAGAAGGGGAGGCGACCGAATCCAGAGGCTTAAACTGCGTGAGGCCTACTGGATTCATACACTAAAAACCTTGGAACCTTCAGGTCTCAATAGGGAATATGAGGTTGTCTGTTGATTATTGGATCCTTATTATGTTACACTACAGAGGGGACCCCTCCTTGTGATATTAACCAATAATTTACTTATGTTATTGTTTTCCTATCTTTTACAGTCGATGTGACATGCACATCACTATTACATGTTATGTTTCCTTATAGTGATAAACCCGTTTATCTATGTACGTATAACATAATATGTATTCCTTTGGCATTTTTACCATTGTTCATACAAACATTGTATTAATTATATATGTTAATTGTCATTTCAAAATTTTTAATTCTCTCCCTTTTCTTCCTCCAGATGTCCTAGAATACCCTCCACTGGCCTCTCTGTGAGCACATCGCTCCCTCACATGTGCACAGTCCACCACCATCTGTCTCCATCAGCTCTGGACACCAAGGCATAGCAACTACAACTGCATAGCGCAATTACGTCCATTCCACACCGCACGTGTGTACATTGCGTAGCTCGCTTGCGTTCCATACACAGGAAGGCGAGCGAGTCTAGCGCAATGCGCATGTGCTACACGTCACTATCTCCTAGCAATCCCATACCCGGAAATTGAACACATGTTGCCTTGCTGGCATATAAACCGTCCTTCCTTCACTCTGTCTCTGGGCTCCCTGATTTCACATGTCTCCTGGCGATAGGTAAGATCGGTACACTCCACTCTTGCTTTCTGTTTTTCTCATATGCTATATTTCACCTGCTTTTCCAATATTGTTGCAGGCCTTTCTCCTGGTACTCTTACCTATACTTTTTCAGGTATGTTCTCCTTTATACCCTATATTACGCATTAACATGATATAAGGCCTTTTCATGACCCTCCTTTTTTTCCACTCATAGTTGTGTCACCTTTGACTGTATGGGGGTTTGTTTCCCCTTTGGTCATTGGTCCACAGATCCTTTTTCTACCATTGCAGGGTAAGATTTTACCTGTTCCCAGTATGTCATGTGTCCTTCATTGGTCCCACACTTTATTATAACCTTGTTAAATATCACTGTTCTCTTTAGCCTCAGCATACTACTGTGGCTTCATAACACATTACCTGTGAGCTCCAGTTTTCCCATATAAGTACAGTCCACATACTGGTATGTACCACTATACATGAATTTATTATATTTTGTGTTCAATTCACTTAGTAATTAGCCCTATTTGTCTAATTTGCCATCCAGAATTCACCTTCACCTTCTTATTTTGCATTTGGTGTTCTATCCTATTCCTTTTCCAAAGGATGTGGCATGTGAGTTACATTATTTCCCTACGCCACTTTCTTTCAACATAACATATATTCATATTGTATTCATCTTTTTTAAGACTTACCTCCTTCTTATATGTGCTCATTGGATTCTCCTCCCTTTTTGACTATACGGGTACGTCCCTTACTATTTTGTCTATTCCTTTT
The DNA here is from genome assembly GCF_048569485.1 of Anomaloglossus baeobatrachus. Classification (NCBI taxonomy): domain Eukaryota; kingdom Metazoa; phylum Chordata; class Amphibia; order Anura; family Aromobatidae; genus Anomaloglossus; species Anomaloglossus baeobatrachus. The sequence continues at coordinate 907,459,515 of NC_134353.1, forward strand.
TTCCCTTTTTCCTTTTGCTTCCTGTTCTTCCTTTTTTCTTCCCTCTTTTTTCTTGCTTCTCTTCCTTTTTTTCTCCTTTTTGTCTCTTTCTTGTTCTCTTGCTCTCATCCTCTTTCTTCCTCTCCCACCCCCCCTTTTTTTCTTACGTTATTCCCCTTTACTTTTTTCCCCGATTCACGGACACATGACCATGCAGCATTAGTGTCACTCTTTTATTTCCACACACATTCCTCATGCATAGATATCGCCCCTTTTTGTATATCTCTCACGGGTCCATTTCGGTTTTTTTTGTATGTTTTTCTGTATATCCCATGTGATGTCATATTGAAATTTGTAATCTTTTTTTGCTATATCCTGTTTTGGCCTCAGTGTGCTACTGTGGCTTCATAACACATTACCTGTGAGCTCCAGTTTTCCCATATAAATACAGTCCACATACTGAATTCACCTTCTTCTTATTTTCTTTGGACCTGCATTTAGTGTCCTATCCTATTCCTTTTCCAAAGGACGTTATCATTTTGTCCCAGCTGAAGCATCGGGACAGAACCGTTTATGTGAATTATCACTTTGACAACCTTGAATAAATCACAAGCATACCACAAACCCATTGACTCTTTCAATTTTTTCCTGAACTGTGTGTCAGGGTTCTTCTCTAGTTTGTACTGCCACCCTGTGTGGCATCGGTTTCGTGGGGAGCAGAGATCACTCTCCCCATGACAACTGTGACGCCCTGGACCCCAGGGGTCACATGTCACAACACTCACCACATACACCCCCACACTAGAAAGGTACCACCAGTCAACCACAAAGACCTGATTGCCTTCCTCAGTGTTAGACAGGCACACCAGGTGGGTGGAGTCAGGCGGAAAGACACGCCCCCCGAGGAGTCTGCTGGCCTGAGGCAGGAACACAGATAGTTCAGTCAGAGAGTTCAAGGAGTGCAGTACAGTGGAGTGCAACAGTCAGGCAGGCAGACGGTAGTGGCCGCTTGCAGGAGACCGGGAATACGACCAGCGGAACCGTGAGAGACCTGGACAGGGTAGTGGCCTGCCGGAACCGAATCGGGGAGCTAACTGGATACCGGAGCACCAGGCAGGGTACTCAGACCCCGACTAGGCTATATGCCACCACCATAGTCAGATTAACTGATTGCGGTCTGGACCTTAGGGGTTCATTCCCACCAAAGTCCTGATTGAAGGCAACAGCCCAACCCGTCCAGATAGTAGCCACCGCCAGAGGCCAGAGATCCAAGGGCCAGCGCCTGCAGGCAACAGGGGCTCCTACGACACATACACGCCGGGGAGCGGACTACCAGTGCCCAGGCACAGTGGTCACACTACAAACACAGGTGTAGGAGAAAGGCGGACATTGCCAACCCGACTAGGAAGCTGCAGCCAGCTGCGGGCCCCGTTCATTCCTCCGTTTGGTTTACCAGTGACTCTGTGTGGTTTAATCGTGAATACAACAGTGCCATCCGGCACCGCACCTCGCCGCACCGCAACCCTGCGCCCTGCACCCCTGCCCACAGCTCAACCGGGCCCCGGGACCAACATCCCCTACCCATGGAGGGGTCAACACCTAGCTGCGCCACTTCACCGCTCCCGGGAGTCCCTGTACCTTCACCGCAGCGGTGGTGCCCACCATCACCACAACCCGTGGGTGGCGTCACGAACAATCATCCCAAAACCCAAATACCCGCATCCCCCTTGTGTAACACCAACCCCCTTGCAGAGCGACGTGACCCCCGGGTCCGTGAGAGGCTCGAGCCACCACCCGTAGAACGTGAGCACAGATCCGAGCGGCTCGGCGGCCGCAGCCGAGGCCGCGGGGCAGTACACAACCGTGTGAACTTTCTCCTCCGTTCCATCGGAGCACCCCTGAGATGTGACCGCCCCCTTCCTCTCCTGCTGGAGAACTCTCTAATTGTTGTGTTGGCTCCTGACTCCCCCTGCTGGCTGCACCTCCCCCCTCCCAGGTCCTAAGCTAGTGGGACTGGGGCCGCTGTATGAGGGCATCCTGTAAATGCCTCTCTGTCGGCGAGCCTTTTATTAGCCTACCCTAGCCTAGTCCCCAGTGGGAACAGGGCAACCTGGTGTGTATTTGAGTGTGTAATGTGGTGAAACCGGGACTGACCTCCTCAGGATCCAGGTTTAGCATTACACCCAAATTTGGGTGCAATACTCAGTGGCGACTGAAGCCTCAGGGGCGCCACACATTCCGCCAGTGCCTTTCACTTACTTTCTTTTTTCTTCCACATTTCTGGACTGGTTATTTCTGGAATTGTTCGTTACTCTTCGCCATTTTGCATTTTGGGGTGTTTCTGCATCAATCAATGCTTTAATTTCTGGGTAGTACAGCTTTAGCAAAATGTCACGTCTATCTTTTCTCTACAAGAAGATACAGTAAAAACCGGCTTCCGGTAATTTCTCATTCAGCGCAGTGCAAACAATCTGACGGTGTAAAATATATCAGTCTGGACAGTTCTCAATTATAGAACATGTCGTATCATCAGATGTGATTTGGCTTTGGTAGGACGTGTGATCCTCCAGGATAAAGATTGAAATATCTTCCAATTGATTTAACTAAAAGTAAATACTGGAATGCGGTCAAAATCGAGATGAGCCGGTGGCAGCGCCGCAGCCGCTAAGGTTGACTTGGTGATTCCATTAAAATCCCTATCTACTGTTTTGTTATATCAGCCGAAGAAAAATACTACTGGTTACAGTGTTATTACTCAAGGCGCAAGACACTACACAGAAAAGCTCATATACAGAAGATACTGAGACCGGTTATATTATAGATAGGACTCTGATTTAGAAGAGAGAGTTACTTTATTCTTACAGCGGATTTCTGTGCAGAGTATTGGAAAAGGACTACACTTCCCAGAATACAAACCACACAAGCACAGAATTTTAGGTCAAAAGTTAAGAAAATAGTGAGTGCAGCTCTGGAGTATAATACAAAATGTAACTCCGGATCAGTACAGGATAAGTAATGTAATGTATGTATACAGTGACGCCACCAGCAGAATAGTGAGTGCAGCTCTGGAGTATAATACAGGATGTAACTCAGAATCAGTACAGGATAAGTAATTTAATGTATGTACACAGTGACTGCACCAGCAGAATAGTGAGTGCAGCTCTGGAGTATAATACAAAATGTAACTCCGGATCAGTACAGGATAAGTAATGTAATGTATGTACACAGTGACTGCACCAGCAGAATAGTGAGTGCAGCTCTGGAGAATAATACAGGATGTAACTCAGGATCACTACAGGATCAGTAATGTAATGTATGTACACAGTGACTGCACCAGCAGAATAGTGAGTGCAGCTCTGGAGAATAATACAGGATGTAACTCAGGATCACTACAGGATCAGTAATGTAATGTATGTACACAGTGACTGCACCAGCAGAATAGTGAGTGCAGCTCTGGAGAATAATACAGGATGTAACTCAGGATCACTACAGGATCAGTAATGTAATGTATGTACACAGTGACTGCACCAGCAGAATAGTGAGTGCAGCTCTGGAGAATAATACAGGATGTAACTCAGGATCACTACAGGATCAGTAATGTAATGTATGTACACAGTCAGGGCTGTATTTTGCCTTCATGCTGCTGTAAGGGGTGGGCAGACCCCTTACAAGGAAATATAGTTTCCCCGGAATGTTAATGCGATTTAATAAAAATGTTTTATTGTTAAATGCTTTTACTGTTTCAGGGGATCCCCTAGTGGCCGGGTGGGACGGCTGTCACCACAGAAACAGGGCAGAGGAAAGGAGGAGCCGGCAGCTGAAAGGGGAGGGAGAGGGAGAGTTGTTAGGAAAAAAGTGAGAATCAGGGGCAGTTGAGTACGGGACGGGAGAGAAGAAGTAGAGAAGGGGCAGCGTGTGGGAGCTGGATGAATAGGGAAGCCGGAGAGAAAAGGAGAAGGCGGAACCTCAAGTGCGAAGCAGTACCGGTGTGGGTCCGGTCTGTGGGTAGCCGTAGTGGGAGCCAGGTGAAGCGGATTAGCCGGGCATATCCCCACTGGAGGAGACGTCAGGACAGGTTTTCCCCCAGCTAAAGGAAGTGTGAAGTCATCTATATCTGCCGGTTGTGTGAAGAACTGTGTAATAAAGAATGCCTTTTGATTGCACCGAATCATGCCTGGAAAGTGTTTGTACGTCGGACGACATCTGCACCACCACACTCTGCCCCACCAAGGCATCTCCTGTCCCCAAAGTGACGGCGGCACCAGGGGTAAGCCTAGCAGAAGGGGCCATGACTACAATCCCCGAGGCACCCCTGTCACCCCGTTACATGCGTAGTCGGCAGGATCCGGATTGTATGCAAGGGGTCCCGACCCAAGAAGACGGAGACCAAGTGGTGCCTAGGGCACAGGATCCAGATTATTGGAGAAGAGGCCCGATCCCATGGTGGGAAGAAGAAGCAGTGCCTGAGGCATTGGACCGGGCACGAGATGGCGGCAAGATGGCTGTCGTCTTTGAGAACACTGAGAGCGCGCGAAAAATTGGCGCCAAAAGAATAGCCTGGGGCTGGCCGGTGAAGAAAAAGAAGTGCGGAGTGCGCCGCTCAAAGAGGGGAGGTGCTGGCCCCAGGATGCTGAGGAAAACTTGTGAAGTGGGCGGTGTTCCAGAAAAAAAGAAGAACCGCCGCGGAGGGGTCGATCTGATGTGGGAGACTGGGGGTGGAGTATACCCAAGAGCGGGAAAAGTAGGCCCGCCTCCACTTCCTCCAGCATCTCCACTGACCCCGCCGCCATTACCAGAGACGCTGACTACAAACAAGATGGAGACCGCAGGAAAGCAGCAAGATGTGGTGGCCGCGCTAGCAGCAACTAACCTGGGCAGAGGACGCCCTTAGCAGACTGCGGCTGCAGCTGAGGAAGGACTTCCTCTCAACCTACCGGCTGTACCCGGAGGACCGGAGCGGCCCACAAAAGTCACCTGGGTTACGACCTGGGACGCCGCGACCGGAGAGACCACGACCGAGGTCCGAGCGACTTACACCGCACAGCTGCCGTCGGGAAACAGGCTTCTGGGAACCCCATACCCATGCCCGGAGATACCCCCGCCAGTCGCGGTGGGATCTTCAACCCACGTAACCGTCCCGGCCCCGGAAGAAGCACACGCCCGGGAGCTGGAAAAGGACAACTGGGGTTTCTTCTGGGATCCAGTACAGCCGTCGTCCCAGACTCAGCGGAAGTCTCCATCACCAGAACCCGACCCGGTACAGGAGAGACTACTGGCTGAGACCGTAGCCCGGGAAATGATGGCCGGTCCCCGGAGTGAGGAATTTGAACGCCAGTGTACCATCGGGTTGGTGGTGAAGTTTAACCAGAAAGAAGGCTACGGTTTCATCGAAGATGGGGAGACCGGCGACCACTACTTCTACAATCGGGTGAACCTTAACACCGAGGGCCTACCACAGCGCCTCCACACTTTATACCCGGGGGAGAAGGTGCGGTTCATGAGAGAGGTGGGATGCCGGGGCCTCTTTGCGGTCGGAGTGACCCGGATGCCCACTACCCAAGAGGCTGCTCAATGGCAGCAAGAAATCGAGTGGGAGGAATGTCAATACCGGCGACGTGCACAGCAAAGACCGGTACTAGCTGAGACCTCCCACCCGAAAAGCACACTGGCGGTGGCACCTGAGATCATGACCGGACTGAGCGTTGACCCGGAGAAGGGGACCCCGGCGGTGCTGGCTATACAACAGAGCCTGGTGACTCACCCGGTAATTGTCATGGGCAGCCCCCAGCCGACCCGTGCAGTGACCCCGTCACCCCCGTCGGGAGTCGAGGAGACAAGACCGGAGACTGAGACACCGGAGCCGACCGTTAATTATGAGCCCTTCCGGAGGCTGCGCCGGTTGCCTGGACAGTCTTTGTCGGACTACGTGAAGGCTGACCGGGCAGAATGGCAACGTGCCTATCACCAGGAGTGAACTGTCCAGATTGGAAGAAGTAGACCTGTTTATGTTAAAGACCGGCATTGTTCAGAGCCGGAGAAGTTCCGTTGTGTGCAATCGGTTCAAGCTACTAAGCCCGGAAGGAGCCTGATGCTGGACTGAGCCAGGGGCTCCCTCCGCGTTATTGAAGGAGAACGTGTTGTTTTGTGTTCCTGCCGTCTAAGACCAGGAGTGCTGCAAAAGCCTCCGGGCGGAAGATCTTCAAAGACCGGGAGTGCTTACTGAAGGCCTCCGGGCACGCTTTCTTCTAAGACCGGGAGCTCTCAGGAGAGACTCCGGGCGCCGGGCTGGTGCGCCCTTTGCGTGTGCCCTAAGGTGAACATGTTCATAGTTTTAGTGCAATGACTTTTTCATATAAATGTGTTTTTAGGTTTATGCCTTGCCGGGAGGCTTAGGCTTAAAGAGAGGAGGTATGTAAGGAGTGGGCAGACCCCTTACAAGGAAGTACAGTTTCCCCGGAATGTTAATGCGATTTAATAAAAATGTTTTATTGTTGAATGCTTTTACTGTTTTAGGGGATCCCCTGGTGGCCGGGTGGGACGGCTGTCACCACAGAAACAGGGTAGAGGAAAGGAGGAGCCGGCAGCTGAAAGGGGAGGGAGAGGGAGAGTTGTTAGGAAAAAAGTGAGAATCAGGGGCAGTCGAGTCCGGGACGGGAGAGAAGAAGCAGAAAGGGGCAGAGTGTGGGAGCTGGGTAAATAGGAAAGCCGGAGAGAAAAGGAGAAGGCGGAACCTCAAGTGCGAAGCAGTACCGGTGTGGGTCCGGTCTGTGGGTAGCCGTAGTGGAAGCCAGGTGAAGCGGATTAGCCGGGCATATCCCCACTGGAGGAGACGTCAGGACAGGTTTTCCCCCAGCTAAAGGAAGTGTGAAGTCATCTATATCTGCCGGTTGTGTGAAGAACTGTGTAATAAAGAATGCCTTTTGATTGCACCGAATCATGCCTGGAAAGTGTTTGTACGTCGGATGACATCTGCACCACCACACTCTGCCCCACCAAGGCATCTCCTGTCCCCAAAGTGATGGCGGCACCAGGGGTAAGCCTAGCAGAAGGGGCCATGACTACAATCCCCGAGGCACCCCTGTCACCCCGTTACACTGCACTAGGCACTTTAAGCGGTCGCGCCCCTTAGTGACAACGTAACACTGAGTTTTCGCACACTACATCTGTTTAAGGCAGATCTACTCTGTAAAACACTTTAAAAAGTATAAATGAGAAACGAAGGGCACTAACCCCCCCAATGGGGATCACCACAGGCACATCAAAACATAGCATGAGTATAAAATATTCCCACCACACCATCCCCACTTATATACTGTGACTGTCACACTGCCCCTAATAAACTACACACTGCCCTCCCTTATAAATTATACCCACCACACCTTCCTCAATTATGAAATATGATCTGCACATTGACCTCACATCATGCTGCCCCCTCCTCACAATGTCCCATGCATGCTGCCCCCTCCTCACAATGTCCCATGCATGCTGCCCCCTCCTCTCAATGTCCCATGCATGCTGCCCCTCCTCACAAAGTCCCATGCTTGCTGCCCCCTCCTCACAATGTCCCATGCATGCTGCCCCCTCCTCACAATGTCCCATGCATGCTGCCCACTCCTCACAATGTCCCATGCATGCTGCCCCCTCCTCACAATGTCCCATGCTTGCTGCCCCCTCCTCACAGTGTCCCATGCATGCTGCCCCCTCCTCACAGTGCCCCATGCATGCTGCCCCCTCCTCACAGTGCCCCATGCATGCTGCCCCCTCCTCACAGTGTCCCATGCATGCTGCCCCCTCCTCACAATGTTCCATGCATGCTGCCCCCTCCTCACAGTGTCCCATGCATGCTGCCCCCTCCTCACAGTGTCCCATGCATGCTGGCCCCTCCTCACAGTGTCCCATGCATGCTGCCCCCTCCTCACAGTGTCTCATGCATGCTTCCCCCTCCTCACAGTGTCCCATGCATGCTGCCCCCTCCTCACAGTGTCCCATGCATGCTGTCCCCTCCTCAGTGTCCCATGCATGCTGCCCCCTCCTCACAGTGTCCCATGCATGCTGCCCCCTCCTCACAGTGCCCCATGCATGCTGCCCCTCCTCACAGTGTCCCATGCATGCTGCCCCCTCCTCACAGTGTCCCATGCATACTGCCCCCTCCTCACAATGTCCCATGCATGCTGCCCCCTCCTCACAGTGTCCCATGCATGCTGCCCCCTCCTCACAGTGCCCCATGCATGCTGCCCCTTCCTCACAGTGTTCCATGCATGCTGCCGCCTCCTCACAGTGTCCCATGCATGCTGACCCCTCCTCACAGTGTCCCATGCATGCTGGCCCCTCCTCACAGTGTCCCATGCATGCTGCCCCCTCCTCACAGTGTCCCATGCATGCTGCCCCCTCCTCACAGTGTCCCATGCATGCTGCCACCTCCTCAGTGTCCCATGCATGCTGCCCCCTCCTCACAGTGTCCCATGCATGCTCCCCCCTCCTCACAATGTCCCATGCATGCTGCCCCCTCCTCACAGTGTCCCATGCATGCTGCCCCTCTCCATGAGCTCCTAATGCTGCCTTACTCTTTTCCATAATGACACCTCCATGCTGCCCTACTCATCATACTAAGACCACCACACTAGCGCTTATGCTGAGACACCCCCACACACACACACACTATCCCACTCTAGATATTGACTCCCCTACATTGCTTTACTCCATACTGAGCTCACACATGCTGCCCATTCTCCATAATGAGCTCTCAATGCTGCCCCCCTCCTATTCTGAGTCCTTACACTCCCCCCATCGATTTTGTCATTGACTATCCCTCAACCCTTGTCTTCTGTCTCTAGCATTGGCCCCTCTCTCCCACTCCCCCAGCAGCAGCCTCTCTTCCCCAGCCTCCCCCAGCATCAGCCACTCTCTCCCCCAGCCTCCCCCAGCATCAGCCTCTCTCTCCCCCAGCCTCCCCCAGCATCAGCCTCTCTCTCCCCCAGCCTCCCCCAGCATCAGTCTCTCTCTCTCCCCCAGCCTCCCCCAGTATCAGCCTCTGTCTCCCCCAGCCTCCCCCAGCATCAGCCTCTCTCTCCCCCAGCCTCCCCCAGCATCAGCCTCTCTCTCCCCCAGCCTCCCCCAGCATCAGCCTCTCTCTCCCCCAGCCTCCCCCAGCATCAGCCTCTCTCTCCCCCAGTATCAGCCTCTCTCTCTTCCCAGCCTGCCCCCAGCCTCAGCCTCTCTCTCTTCCCAGCCTCAGCCTCTCTCTTCCCAGCCTCCCCCCAGCCTCAGCCTCTCTCTCTTCCCAGCCTCAGCCTCTCTCTTCCCAGCCTCCCCCCAGCCTCTCTCTCTTCCCAGCCTCCCCCCAGCCTCTCTCTCTTCCCAGCCTCCCCCAGCCTCCCCCAGCCTCTCTCTCTTCCCAGCCACCCCCCAGCCTCTCTCTTTTCCCAGCCTCCCCCCAGCCTCAGCCTCTCTCCCCCCAGCCTCCCCTTGCATGATTATAGTGGACAAAAAGAGGCATCCCAACGATTATCAACTTACCTGTAAGGTGCCCAAACATTCTAGGCTCTGTCTTAGCACATACCTGCTCCGCTGCCAGCTGCACTGCTCTGGTGATTATCCTCTTCTGGCTGGCTCTAGCTTCAGTCGTGTCCTCCTCCGCGGCGTGTGACGTCTGCAGCATTGGACGCTGCAGCACGGGGCAGTGAGCTGATTGACGCGCCCGCGCGCCTCTGACACCGGGAGTGCAGGCGCTGGAACTTCCGGTGTTAATCAGCTCACTATGCCTGGCGCCCGCCGTGTATTTAAATAGACAGAAGTGCGCCTCTCCTCCATCTCAAACCCCCCCCCACCCCAAGAACACAGCGGAGTGTAACGGAGGGAGGGGTGGGGATGTAAAAAAAAATATATATATTTTTTTTTGCTGCCAGAAAGTGCCGCCCCCCGCAACGTGCCGCCCCAGCCGCCCCAGGCACGGGACCACGGGTGCCTAGTGGCAAATACGGCCCTGTACACAGTGACTGCACTGTCGCGGGCGGAGGAGGGGACGCTGCGCTCTCCTACTGCTCGGGTCCGGCTGCTACTGCTCCTTGGTGGTGGCTCGAGCGGTGGGCCAGATCCCGGGGACTCGAGCGGCGTTCCTCGCCCGTGAGTGAAAAGGGGAATGGTTTTGGGGATTTATTGTCCGTGACGCCACCCACGGTTGTGGTGAGGTTGTGACACCACCGCTGCTCTGGACGGGGATCCCGGGAGCGATGACTGGGAGCAGCTTGGATGTTGTTTTTCCCCTCCGTGGGTGAGGGGGTTGGTTGTCCCGGGGCCCGGTGAGGATGGTAGGGATGGATGGCAGGCGGGTTACGGGTCCTGGGGAGGTGCAGGGTCGCGGGAGCAGCGCTGTGCCGCACGGCACGGTAGTACTCACTCAGCCAATCACGAAGACACAGTCCTTGGTAAAACACACGGCTGTATGGACGGGGCCTACTGACGGTTGCGGTGGTTTCTGCTCCCGGTAGGTTGATGGTGACTGCCTTTCCCTCCACCTGTGTAGTGTGTACGGTTCCAATGGGTTCCCACCGGTAACCCGCTCCCTAGCTTGGATGGAGGCTGAGGGAGCCCCTTTTGCCCGCAGGCTCTGGCCCTGGGAACTGTAGCCTTGGCGGTGACTGTGTTTCCCTTCACGGTTTGAGCTGTTGCCTTCTATCGGGACTTGACTGCTTGGAAACCCAGGAGGTTCCCTTCGCTAACGGATTTCACAAATTGGACGGCGACTCCTAGCCTTGTCGGGGTCCGTAAGCCCTGCCGGATGGTGCTGGCTTCTCTTTGCTCGCTGGTCCGGTACCGCCGGGCCACCGTCTGTCCACGGTCCTTTCGGTTCGCTCCAATTAGCCTCTCCTGCAGACGGTCACCACCGTCTGCCAACCTTGCTGTATCGTCCGGGCCGCACACCCGGACCGCCTTCAGACTGCTCCTCTACCACTTTACTTCCTCTCACTTCCACTTCAAACTCTATCTGCCCTCTTTCCTTTTCCCGCCTCCAGGACTGTGAACTACTCGGTGGGCGTGATCAACCGCCTGGCCCACCCCCTGGTGTGGACATCAGCCCCTGGAGGAAGGCAACAAGGATTTTGTGTTTGGCTTTGGTGTGCCTAACTGGGGTGTGGGGTGCGTTGGTGTTGTTCTGTGACGACCTGGCTTGTCCAGGGCGCCACAGCACCAGCAGAATAGTGAGTGCAGCTCTGGAGTATAATACAGGAGGTAACTCAGGATCAGTAATGTAATGTATGTACATAGTGACTTAACCAGCAGAATAGTGAGTGCAGCTCTGGAGAATAATACAGGATGTAATTCAGGATAAGTACAGGATAAGTAATGTAATGTATGTACACAGTGACTCCACCAGCAGAATAGTGAGTGCAGCTCTGGAGAATAATACAGGATGTAACTCAGGATCAGTACAGGATAAGTAATGTAATGTATGTACACAGTGACTGCACCAGCAGAATAGTGAGTGCAGCTCTGGAGTATAATACAGGATGTAAAGCGGGCTTTACACGCTACGACATCGCTAATGCGGAGTCGTTGGGGTCACGGAATTCGTGACGCACATCCGGCCGCATTAGCGATGCCGTTGCGTGTGACATCGATTAGCGATTTTGCATCGTTGCAAAACAGTGAAAAATCGCTAATCGGCGACACGGGGGTCCATTCCCAATTATCGTTACTTCAGCAGTAACGAGGTTGTTCCTCGTTCCTGCGGCATCACACATCGCTGCGTGTGACGCCGCAGGAGCGAGGAACGTCTCCCTACCTGCCTCCCGGCCGCTATGCGGAAGGAAGGAGGTGGGCGGGATGTTACGTCCCGCTCATCTCCGCCCCTCCGCTGCGATTGGGCGGCGGTTCAGTGACGTCGCTGTGACGCCGCACGGACCGCCCCCTTAGAAAGGAGGCGGTTCGCCGGTCACAGCGACGTCGCCGGACAGGTAAGTATGTGTGACGGCTCTGGGCGATGTTGTGCGCCACGGGCAGCGATATGCCCGTGTCGCGCAACAGATGGGGGCGAGTACGCACACTAGCGATATCGGGACCGATATCGCAGTGTGTAAAGTAGCCTTAACTCAGAATCAGTACAGGATAAGTAATGTAATGTATGTACACAGTGACTGCACCAGCAGAATAGTGAGTGTAGCTCTGGAGTATAATACTGGATGTAACTCAGGATCAGTACCTAAATGGTTGGTGCGGTGCAAAGTGGTCAGATGGGTGTCTCCGTTCTCCGGGTGCGGCGCCTCCTCTTTCGGCCATCTTTGTCCTCCTTCTGAAACCTGGGTGCATGACGCATCCTACATCATCCACACTAGCCGGCATTGAGGTTCTGCACAAGCGCACTACAATACTTTGATCTGCCCTGCACAGGGCAGATCAAAGTGCGCTTGCGCAGGACCGCGATGCCAGCCTGTGTGTTTGACGTAGGTCGCGTCATGTTCCCAGGCTTCAGAAGAAGGAGGACAAAGATGGCTGAAAGAGGAGGTTCCGGACCCGGAGAATGGAGACACACATCTGACCAGTCTGTACCGCACCGCCCCCTAGGTGAGTATTATAAAGGGATTTTTGCGTTCTAAACAGCGGCCTGGACACTTATATACTGCAGGCTAGAATGCTGTATATAAGAGCTTACTGGTGGTGGCCGTAGCTTATAATCACCAAATCTGGTGACAGGTTACCTTTAAGAGCTTTCTTCATGCCACCTGATCACCAAGGTCATCACTAGAGTTGAGCGCGGTTCTAGGTTCGAGATTCTCCAGTTCTAGGCTCGAGTGATTTTGGGGCCTGTTCTAGATCGAACTAGAACTCGAGCTTTTTGCAAAAGCTCGATAGTTCTAGAAACGTTCGATAATGGTTCTAGCAGCAAAAAACCAGCTAATTCCTAGCTGGCTTTCCGCTGTAATAGTGTAAGTCACTCTGTGACTCACACTATTATGACATTTCAGTGTATAGTGTGCGTGAACAGCGCCTTCAGATCACTGCTGTTTGTATAATGGCGATCGCCATTTTTTTTATTTTCCTTGTCTTCCTTCCCTAAGCGCGCGCGTCTTGTGGGGCGGGCCAGCATGTCAGCCAATCCCAGACACACACACAGCTAAGTGGACTTTTAGCCAGAGAAGCAACGGCATGTGTGATAGGATGTCCATGTCACATGTCCCTGCATTATAAAACCGGACATTTTCCTCCAGCACGCCATTATCTGCCTTCTGCGTCCTTGGTGTCAGACATCACTGGCGCAGCTCCGTCCTTTGTCCTATCGCCGATACAGCTGTATGCGCTCCATACACAGCGCTGGACAGCTTAGGGATAGCACTTTCTATAAGTCCTTTTAAGGGCTCGTACCGGCAGGGTCAGAGCCATAGGTGACAGGTCCTGAAAACAGAGACAGCGTCTGTGTAGCTAAGGTCAGGGATTTCGTCGCTGCATTTCCCCATTAGGAGGGAATAGAAAGGCAGGCTTCCATTCCTCTACCCAGAGCCCCACAATCCTGGCACTGTACCCTCCTGTCCTCTGCACACTCCAACTCATTATAACTAAGCCATTATACTAGCAAACACTCAGTGTACCTAGTGGCATCCTAAACGTGGCTATTGGACTTTTGTCTAGTCACACTAGTGCAAAGACATTTGCAGCACGTCTACCTGCATTGCACACTCCAACTCAATATAACTAAGCCATTATACTAGCAAACACTCAATGTACCTAGTGGCATCCTAAACGTGGCTATTGGACTTTTGTCTAGTCACACTAGTGCAAAGATATTTGCAGCACGTCTGCCTGCATTGCACACTCCAACTCATTATAACTAAGCCATTATACTAGCAAACACTCAGTGTACCTAGTGGCATCCTAAACGTGGCTATTGGACTTTTGTCTAGTCACACTAGTGCAAAGACATTTGCAGCACGTCTGCCTGCATTGCACACTCCAACTCTTAACTAAGCCATTATACTAGCAATTTATGCTGCCAGTTTAAGGGCCGTAGTTGCATTGTCAGGGATATTTATTCTTTATTATTCTGCTGTTAATAAAGCTAGACCATCACTGCAATCTACACCACCTCTCAATTTTTACTACCACATTTTCAGTGCATAATCTTGTCGCAATCAACATGAGTGGCAAAATGACAGATGCTGGTGGAAAGGGGAAGAGGCGTGGTGGAAAAGGAAAAAAAGGTTTTGTCCGTGGGGAAGGTGGCAAAGCTCCATTATCATCTGCTGAAGATAGAGCATCTACCAGCAAAAGTAAGATGTCTACTACTTACCGTGGACAATCCGATGTGCTCCCTTTTTTACGGACACGAACAACAGGAACAAAGGTAGATGATGGCCAAAAAAGGAAAATGCTTGAATGGATCTCAAGTGGTCCAACAAGTGCCCTCTCAGCCACTTCAAGTACCGCATCCAAAAAACACCAGTCCTCTGAGTTGTCATCCCAATCAAACTTGCTTTCTCCCAGCTCTGAAGTCTCCATCAGCCCTGCACAGTATGGTGGAACTGAGATGGCTGAGTCTGCAGAGCTGTTCAGTCACACTATAGCCTGGGAATCAGAGGTCTGCTCCCAAGCTACAGTGAGTACAGAACAGGAAATGGTCTGCAGTGATGCCCAGAACCTTTGTGACTCTGATTCAGGCCGTGAGGACCAAGTTTCTGAGCATAATGTTGACCCTTTGTCACAAACTGTAACACCTGTGGTTATAAACAATGAGGAACATACTGATGAAGATGAGACGCAGATACCCGATTGGGATGACAACTTAAATATTCGGTCAGGGCAACAAGAGGCTCGGTCTGAGGGGGAGGGGAGTGCAAACACAACAATTGATGATGAAGTTCTAGATCCCACCTACTGTCAACCCACAGTCAGGCACTCGAGGAGGTCAACAGAGGTGGTGGAGGATGCAACTGATGACGAAGTTACCTTGCGCCTTCCTGGACAGAGTCGGAGTACTGGTAGCACGTCTACAACTGCATCCTCAGCCACCACTCTGCCTCTGAGCACTAGTCGAGGTGGATCAACAGGTCGCATGCCATCTAAGCCTTGCCTAGCCTGGTCCTTTTTTGACATAGCAAAAGATCGCCCAAATTATGTGATCTGTAAAATTTGTCATGGTTCTATTAGTAGAGGTCAAAACCTCAGCAGTTTGACAACTTCTTCCATGAATCGTCACATGAATAAATATCATATCTCCCGGTGGGAAGCTCACCTTGCTGCAATGCGGCCTAGCGGAGCGAACCATCCACCGCCTGCCCCTTCTAGTGCATCCGCGCGCTCTTCATCTTCTAGGACTGTGGGGACAGCTGTCACACCTGGTTTTCCACGCACAACTTCCACCACTGTAACCGCAACAGGCACTTTGCTTGGTAGGTCGTCAGTTGGTTTGGAAGGGGAAACAAGTGAGTGTGTACAGCTCTCTCAGACATCGATAGCACCAACGTTGGATGAAGGCAACATCATGTCTCCGCCTGCACTTTCCTCACAAACCTGCATTTTTCCAGGGACACCCTACTCAACACCGTCTACACACAGCAGCCAGATCTCTGTCCCTCAGATGTGGTCAAATAAAAGGCCACTTCCTGCGACCCATGACAAAGCTAAGAGGTTGACTCTATCCCTCTGTAAGCTCTTGGCTACCGAAATGCTGCCTTTCCGCCTGGTGGACACACAGGATTTTAGAGACCTTATGTCTGTCGCTGTGCCCCAGTACCAGATGCCTAGTCGCCACTACTTCTCTAAGAAAGGTGTGCCCGCGCTACACCAGCATGTCGCACACAACATCACCGTTTCCTGGAGAAACTCTGTGTGTGAACGGGTGCATTTCACCACCGATACTTGGACCAGTAAGCATGGACAGGGACGTTACATGTTGCTGACTGGGCACTGGGTAACTATGGTGATAGATGTTGAAGGGTCTGCTGCACAAGTCTTGCCGTCCCCACGACTTGTGTGTCAATCCTCTGTCTGTCCAAGTTCCGCCACTGCTTCTGCCTCCTCCACCTCATCTGGGTCATCCACCCCAAGCCTGCCTGGTCAGGCCACCAGCGTTCTCACTGCGCAGAAAGAATCACGCACGCCTCATTACTATGCTGGCAGCAGAGCGCAACGGCATCAGGCGGTCTTTAGCTTGACATGTCTTGGGAATAAGAGTCACACAGCTGAGGAGTTGTGGTCAGCTCTGCGGTCCGAGTTTAATAAATGGTTGTCTCCGCTCAACCTGCAGCCTGGTAAGGCCGTGTGCGACAATGCTGCAAACCTGGGTGCGGCCCTTCGCCTGGGCAAGGTGACACACGTGCCTTGTATGGCTCACGTGTTGAACCTTGTTGTCCAGCAATTTTTAACACACTATCCCGGCCTAGATGGCCTTCTGAACAGGGCACGAAAACTGTCTGCTCACTTCCGCCGTTCAAGCGCCGCAGCTGAGCGACTTGCATTGCTCCAGAAGTCTTTCGGCCTGCCAGTTCATCGCCTGAAATGCGATGTGGCGACATGCTGGAATTCAACTCTCCACATGTTACAGCGACTGTGGCAGCACCGCCGAGCCCTGGTGCAATACGTCATGACGTATAGCCTGGGCCAACGAGATGCAGAGGTGGGGCAGATCACCCTGATGGAGTGGTCTCAGATCAAGGACCTATGCACCCTTCTGCACAGTTTCGACATGGCGACGAATATGTTTAGCGCTGACAATGCCATTATCAGCATGACGATTCCAGTCATTTACATGCTGGAGCACACGCTAAACACTATTCGGAGTCAGGGGGTGGGACAACAGGAAGGGGAGGAACTACAGGAGGATTCATATGCGCAACGGACAACAACATTACCAAGGTCCAGACGTTCATCATCACCAACGCGGCAGGCATGGGACCATGTGGGACAGGGATCAACAAGGGTGCGTGGTAGCAGGCTAAATGTTGAGGAAGGTGCAGGACAACATGAAGAAATGGAGGACGAACTGTCCATGGACATGGAAGACTCAGCGGATGAGGGAGACCTTGGTCAAATTTCTGTTGAAAGAGGTTGGGGGGAGATGTCAGAGGAAGAAAGAACAGTTAGCACCTCTATGCCACAAACACAGCGTGGACTTGGTCCGCATGGCTGCGCAAGACACATGAGCGCCTTCTTGTTGCACTACCTCCAACATGACCCTCGTATTGTCAAAATTAGAAGTGATGATGACTACTGGATTGCCACACTATTAGATTCCCTGTACAAGTCCAAATTTTGTGACATAATTCCAGCCATAGAAAGGGACGCACGTATGCAGGAGTATCAGCAGAAGCTGTTACTCGATCTTAGCTCGGCTTTTCCACCAAACAACCGTGCAGGTGCAGGGAGTGATTCTCCCAGTTGTAACTTGCCAAACATGGGACGGTCTCGTCATCTTCAACAGTCTACCCGTACCAGTAGGACCGTATCTGGTGGTAACAGCAATTTTATGGAATCTTTTCATAATTTTTTTAGACCCTCCTTTGCAAGGCCACCAGAGACAACAAGTCTGACACATAGTCAACGGCTGGAGAGGATGATACAGGAGTATCTCCAAATGAACATCAATGCCATGACTTTGCAAATGGAGCCTTGCTCATTTTGGGCTTCAAATCTAGAAAAATGGCCAGAGCTATCTAGTTACGCCTTGGAGATTTTGTCGTGTCCAGCTGCCAGCGTTGTCTCTGAACGTGTCTTCAGTGCTGCTGGGTGTGTGCTGACAGATAAGCGCACGCGTCTGTCCAGTGACAATGTGGACAGACTGACGTTCATCAAAATGAACAAGTCATGGATCCACAAGGAATTTACTACCCCTGTGTCATCCTGGGGAGAGTAAATGCTTGTGGATTTGGAATGTGCTTGATGCAAATCAAAACATCCTGTTTGCAACTAGGGCACAAGTGCTGCCACTGATAAGGTGTCTGTGTGGGGCCCAATTTTTGGAAAAAAAGGGAGACTCCGCTTGGAGTAACCCTTGCTTACATTGTTTTTAAAAGAAGCCAAGATGAACAGAGCTGGGATCAGGAAAGACTTTGCTACCTACCCCGGTGTCATCCTGGGGACAGATAAGAATGGCGTATTTTGGAATGTGCTTGATGCAAATCTAGCTGTGAAGTGTACAACTGGGGCACAACTGCTGCCACTGAAGGGGTGGGTGTGTGTGGGGCCCAATTTTTGGAAAAAAGGGAGACTTCGCTTGGAGTAACCCTTGCTTACAGTGTTTTTAAAAAGGAGCCAAGATGAACAGAGCTGGGATCAAAAAAGACTTAGCTACCTACCCCGGTGTCATGCTGGGGACGGTTAAGTATGTGTATTTTTGAATGTGCTTGATGCAAATCTAGCTGTGAAGTGTACAACTGGGGCACAAATGTGGCGCCCCTGACCTGGTCAGGCACCACTGAGTACTGCACCCATGCTGGGGACAGTACAAAACAGGTAATCCAGAAGGCTGACCGAGGTGTGACTACACAGGCGCATAGTGATCAGGTCTCACACATTTACCTTTGAGAGGACCCCTGGGGATCCCAGGAGGGGGCGAAGCCTCCATCTCCACTCGAGGGGTGTGGTAGAGAGCCTGGTTGCTAGGTGACGTAGGCAAGAACAGGAGAGGAGGGAAGAGTGAGCCGAAGACAGTTGAGTGGTGAAGTTCAGGGAGGGCAGAAGCAGACCCTGTAGCTCTACACAATTCTGACAACGTACGCGCAGTGACTACCGACGGGGGAGAACGGTCACCTGGTAGTGCTGCCCGAAATCCACACACGGCTAAAGAGAGAGCAACGGAGTGGAAAGTAAGGAGACTGTCAGGGAGATACCAGGCCCAAACGGGTAACAGGTCCCAGTGCAGGGATAGATCCACCTATCCTTTGCCAAACCTGCATGAGGGGGCACTTTACACCCCCAAGACAACACCACAGAGTCCGCAGCCACGTAGCCAAAGTGAGGGCCCATAGCTCACAGGAGGCAAGCAGCCGGAGTGACCTGGTCCAGGCTACAAGCAAACGGGCCAAAAAGAAGGGGAGAGAGGCACCAGCAACTTCCCTGGGCGACCCCAGCAGGGCTTCAAGCAGGGGTTACCCCAAAACACAACGGGCTAAGGAAGGCGAGTTGGTAGCCACCCTCATAAGTCAGCCTGAAGGACACCTGGTTCCAGCCTGGTTCATCCCAGCTACGCCCGGGTTACTCACCCTGCCACCATCAGTGAGTAAAATCACTGAAAGACATCCTGCTTGTGCGTGTGAGTCATTCTGCGACTTGTAGTTCCACACACCTACACGGGACCCTGGGGCATGCCTCACTCTCAGGAGGCTATTACAACTGACTGCACCTACTATCAGCCCCAGGCACCCCCTAACCTGCAGTGGCGGTCTCCACTGACCGCAATTCTGAGAGTGGCGTCACGACAATCAAAATAGAGGATTTCCTACCTGTGACAAGATCCAGCCGCGTGGAGTCCCTGAAGGTAATGCACCGCTGCACCGACACCGAGCCTCGGGGCCCCACACATCTGGCGTCACGAACAGGATAAGGACTAGACCTGTTCAGACAGGTGACCATGTGCCTGGGCGGTCCGCTTGGAAAATTGGAAGCGCCGCCATATTGCCACCATGAAAAGCGCGCTGAAAAACAACAGCAGCCCGCGCTGGGATAAGTTACCGCCCACGAAGAGGTGTGGCTACCCAGAGATCCCCTGAAGGGTCCTGGTCTCGCGAGTGCTGAGAGCGGAGGCGTTCAGAGACGTCGGGAAAGAAAGGGAGCCAGAAGCCTGCTACTAGAAGAAGGAGACGCAGAGGAAATGGCGTCTGAACGCAGAGACCCAGAACCAGGCTCCGCTGCCTGGTGGTATCGGGAACTTGCCCAGTTTTGCGACCAACTGGAGGCCAGGGTCGTATGGCAGATCAGCGAGGGACGTACGGAGCTTCTGGAGATGGCTGCAGCGGTTCAGGCCTATGAGAGGGGAACCGCACGACGAGTGCCAGACCGAGCGGCGACGACTCAGACCCCGATGATGTTACCGATGGGTGAGTCCTGTGTTGCCCCTGTCAGCGCGAGTGCCCCGACCCCTGCTGCCATGCCCGCGGTCCCTGGAGAGATGCCCGGCGCGGCGACGCTGAATCAGGCCGCAGCCACGCCAGGTGCGGCCCGCCGAGCCCAGGCCGCCGCAACGATGCCCAGCCCGGCCCGCAAAGATCCGGCTGCCACCGCGACCCTCCTCCACGCCGCAGGTGCGGCCCGCCAAGGACCGGCTGCAGCTGCGACGCCAATCCAGGCCGCAGAAGCGCCCAGCCCGGCCCGCACAGATCCCATCGCAGCTGCGACGCCAATCCAGGCCGCAGAAGCGCCCAGCCCGGCCCGCACAGATCCCATCGCAGCTGCGACGCCAATCCAGGCCACCGCAGCGACGCCAGGCTCGGCCCGCCAAGACCAGGCCGCTGCCACGCCAGGCTCGGCCCGCCAAGACAAGACTGTACAATTATTTACCCCGGCCTGCCAGGTCAGAGCAGACACCGTTCCCCAGCCCAAGGAAGTCCCTGCTAGGAAGTCCCTGCTGGGGGAGGACCCCGAATACTGGAAGCTGAAGACTGATCTAGAGGCCCACTTCCCAAAGGAGATGGTGGACCGGTATCTGCTCCCTCCGCATACTCACAGGAAAACTCCTGCAACATTCATGTCAAAGGGTCCCCCGCCCTGGCCTGCTGATGAAAATCCATCCCTAGCGCTGCCACAAGAGAAGTGCCCAGAAGAACTAAGGGGGAGGGGAGGCCAGGAAGCTGAGAAGCTGACCCCAGAGCCATCAGCAGTGGATGCAGCACCAGTCCAAGAGCTAGAGATGCTGCCGTACTCCCGCTGGGATGAAGAGGGACCGACATCCTCCGCTGAGGAAGATTTGTCCAGATACCTCACCTGGGAGCCTGCAAGCGGTGAGGTGGCAGCCAGGCAGGACCCAGCCCGCAGGACACGGCGCCGCAGCAGGACAAGGGATCCACCTGCACAGCAGTCTCCCGAGGAGAAGGACGAGGTCACGGCCAGAGACTTAGAGGAAAAGCGGTCCTTGAGAAGAGCCAAATCGCAGGTCAGAGGCCCACTTTGTCGAGGAGTTGTAGAAGACTTCAGTCTAAGGTCTGGATATGGCTTTATAGTAGCACCTGGTGTAAAAGAGGGCATATTTGTGAACAGAAGGGATGTTAGAGCACATTTACCTAGAGGACATCCAGGAAGAAACCTACAGATAGGAGACCCAGTAGAATTTACAAAGCACCAAGGAGAACGCGGATGGTACGCACTAGATGTCACACCCTGCCCCAGAAATCCCTACAGTAAACCTGCTATCTCAACAACAGAAGATGAGGATACAGAAAAAGAAACAGACGACAGAAACATAGAAAATGACAGGTGCCAAAGCCCAATAGGCAAAAGCCCTGGTGGAATGGAGTAGAGAAAAGTAAAGAAAACTACAGCAGTTTGAAAAGTTTTGCAACGTTCAAGTTTAAGCACGTGCCCACATGAACTTGTGTGAGAAACCCTTTTGCACTTTAACCCATGAACCTTAAGGCTATGAACTGGCTATAGCCACAAACTCTCGCAGTGTTTATAGTTACCCCAGAGGTACAACCACTACCAGGGAGCACGCCTGTTTATGGGGCCTGGCTCTCCACCACAAAGAGGGTACCTGGTCAGCACCAACTGTGGAGGCCGCCTCTACATCCTGCCAGAAGTGGCTGAAGGCGCGGCTCCACCAGGCCAGGTATACCCTGAAACCACCAGACCATGAAAGCCGCCTCTACATCCTGCCAGAAGTGGCTGAAGGCGCGGCCAACGGGAGAGGCAGATGGGAAGAAAGGTCTGGGGAAGCTGATGGCCCAGACCTGGTTACCAAAAGAAACCGGTGACCTGCCGCCTGAGAGGGTTTAGGGTGGGTTAACGGACTTGTGGGTGGAGGGTGGTGATGTATGGTACCTGTTGGTTTTAAAACGTTTTACCATGTTTTACTGTTTTACGCATTTTAAAATGTTGTCTTGCAGCTCGAGGACGTGCTGGTGATAACTAAGGGGGAATGTGGCGCCCCTGACCTGGTCAGGCACCACTGAGTACTGCACCCATGCTGGGGACAGTACAAAACAGGTAATCCAGAAGGCTGACCGAGGTGTGACTACACAGGCGCATAGTGATCAGGTCTCACACATTTACCTTTGAGAGGACCCCTGGGGATCCCAGGAGGGGGCGAAGCCTCCATCTCCACTCGAGGGGTGTGGTAGAGAGCCTGGTTGCTAGGTGACGTAGGCAAGAACAGGAGAGGAGGGAAGAGTGAGCCGAAGACAGTTGAGTGGTGAAGTTCAGGGAGGGCAGAAGCAGACCCTGTAGCTCTACACAATTCTGACAACGTACGCGCAGTGACTACCGACGGGGGAGAACGGTCACCTGGTAGTGCTGCCCGAAATCCACACACGGCTAAAGAGAGAGCAACGGAGTGGAAAGTAAGGAGACTGTCAGGGAGATACCAGGCCCAAACGGGTAACAGGTCCCAGTGCAGGGATAGATCCACCTATCCTTTGCCAAACCTGCATGAGGGGGCACTTTACACCCCCAAGACAACACCACAGAGTCCGCAGCCACGTAGCCAAAGTGAGGGCCCATAGCTCACAGGAGGCAAGCAGCCGGAGTGACCTGGTCCAGGCTACAAGCAAACGGGCCAAAAAGAAGGGGAGAGAGGCATCAGCAACTTCCCTGGGCGACCCCAGCAGGGCTTCAAGCAGGGGTTACCCCAAAACACAACGGGCTAAGGAAGGCGAGTTGGTAGCCACCCTCATAAGTCAGCCTGAAGGACACCTGGTTCCAGCCTGGTTCATCCCAGCTACGCCCGGGTTACTCACCCTGCCACCATCAGTGAGTAAAATCCCTGAAAGACATCCTGCTTGTGCGTGTGAGTCATTCTGCGACTTGTAGTTCCACACACCTACACGGGACCCTGGGGCATGCCTCACTCTCAGGAGGCTATTACAACTGACTGCACCTACTATCAGCCCCAGGCACCCCCTAACCTGCAGTGGCGGTCTCCACTGACCGCAATTCTGAGAGTGGCGTCACGACAATCAAAATAGAGGATTTCCTACCTGTGACAAGATCCAGCCGCGTGGAGTCCCTGAAGGTAATGCACCGCTGCACCGACACCGAGCCTCGGGGCCCCACACAAGTGCTGCCACTGAATGGGTGGGTGTGTGTGGGGCACAATTTTTGGAAAAAAGGGAGACTCCGCTTGGAGTAACCCTTGCTTACAGTGTTTTTAAAAAGGATCCAAGATGAACAGAGCTGGGATCAGGAAAGACTTTGCTACCTACCCTGGAGTCATCCTGGGGACGGTTAAGTATGGCGTATTTTTGAATGTGCTTGATGCAAATCTACCTGTGAAGTGTACAACTGGGGCACAAGTGCTGCCACTGAAGAGGTGGGTGTGTGTGTGGCCCAATTTTTGGAAAAAATGGAGACTCCGCTTGGAGTCACCTTGCGGTGTTTTACATGATTTTAGAAGGGCGTGCCATGCCTATATCTGTGTCTCCTCTTTTTCCTTGTCCTGCTCTTTTGTTTTCGCATGAGTATATGTCCTTGTCACTTTCCCATGTGTTTGTGTTGTGAGTTGTTTGTCACCTTTTGGACACCTTTGAGGGTGTTTTCTAGGTGTTTTTATGTGTTTGTGATTGCCTGCCATTGTTTCCTATGCAGTTCGAGTTCGGTTCGTCGAACGTTCGACGAACCGAACTCGAACGGGAGCTCCATTCGGCGAACCGACCTCGAGCCGAACCGGGACCGGTTCGCTCATCTCTAGTCATCACCCCTTCTTTCAACTACTATTGACAATCACCCTAATATACAGCTTATAAAGCTACAATGGTCGGCTACTTTGTTTGTTTGTTGGAGCATAATTGATCTGTAGGTTACAATGTATCTGTGAAGTCTTGTCCAGTGTCTGACTTCAGAAATGCTCCATTGAATTACGGGCAAAAATTTCCAGAGACACACTCCGAATTCTTGCATTAGCCGTCTGGAAGAATGGAAGCTACTATTGCTGTAAAAGGGGGAACAAAATTTATATTACTACCTATTGATTCAGAATGCGTTGTCCTGTAGAAGTGATGCATAGGTGACCCAATACTTTTATCCTTATAGTGTATCTATGGGGTAAGTTTTGCAGCACCAGGAGAAGTTGTCATGGTAGTCTGGGCTGACGGGAGAAGAAAAGGAAAGTGAATGTCTAATATCAGAGAATACTGTATATGACCTTTCAATTGTTCGATTTATAAAGGAGCTGTCACCACTCCTGACATATCAGCTATTGTTAATCCCTTTATCACCATTGCAATAACAATTAAACGGGTATTCCCATCTCCAATATGTAGTAGGTGTAATTGTAATAATAATAATATTAGCAAATTCTTCCAATGTTGTATACTATTTCTCGTCATAAAGCCATGTCTCTTACCTTATGTGCAAGGCATTGCAGCTTAGGTATCCACGGTTGCGTCTCTTCATATAGTGATAATTAGTTGCTTGTGGTCGTAACCATGGATGCTGTTAAAATAAGGAAGGACGTAATGTCTTTAAGCCTGAAAAAGTTCTTAGGGTGTAGGATTTCACAATTAAACAAATACATGTTCAGGGGATGTGGCTTAGCTGGGTGGATGCTGGGAGTGTCTTTATTTATTATGCAGTTATGTATTCTACTATTTGCTATCCTGTAAGGAACACCTACATTTATAAATGGTACGCCTATATTTCTGAAGACTATAAAAGATATGATTCTCATTTAAACTTATCTGGAGAGCTTTGGAAATTGCATTCCTGTGTACAGTATTTCTTTAATTCTCACTGGCATAGTAGAATGAATCCCAGAAACATTGAATAGGAGTAAGAACTACTTCAACAACACCTAAGCTACAATGCCCTGCACATAAGATTAGAGACACAGCCAATCAGGAAAACTATACTACATTACTAATTGGAAATATTTTCTAATTTTATTATTATTATTATTATTATTATTATTATTATTATTATTGCACCTACTACGTATTGGAATAGGATCTTGGAGATGAGAAAACAACTTTAACTTGTCTTGCAAAGTTTCTCTATTAAGCCTTCTGAAAAAAATGATTAAGGCAAGGATTTATCACAGAACCAGTAAAGGGAGGGCTAACAATTTTTATACCATATTTTTTGGATTATAAGATGCACTTTTCCTCACAAAAATTTGGAAGGAAAATGAGGGGTGTGTCTTATAATCTGAATGGGTGTGGTAGAGCAAGGTCACAAGAGGCAGAGGCAATGCTGTGGCAGCTGTGCTAGGGCTACGGGTGCTGTGCTGGGGTGGCGGCTGTGGTGGGGCTGTGGGTGCTGTTCTGGTGTGGCGGCTGTGTCGGGGTTGCGAGCACTGTGTTGCCGAGGTTGCGACTGTTGTGCTGTTGGGGCTGTGGTGGCTGTGCTGCTGGAGCTATGGGCAGTGAAGGCTTCAAATAATGGCTCCTGGAATCGGCTCATGCGCAGATGGAGCTCTCGGCTTAAGACCTCATCTGCACATGCGCCGCCTCCAGCCCATTGATCTCCCAGCAGCGGGCTTAAGGAAAATGGCGCCTGGAGGTGGTGTGTGCACAGATGAGATCTCGGCTTGTCATTGATCTGATAACTCAATCTGTGCTCCTGCTGGCTTCGGGCACCATTTCTTTGAAGCCCGCACCAACGACAAATTATGGGACAGCATCAGGGACACTCGCCACACTGTCCACAGGATTGCCCCGCTGCCATCCTCACTTGGTAAGAGACCACTGGATTATAAAATGGACCCCATTTTTTTTTAACCATTTTTTTCCTCTAAATTTCGGGCGAGTCTTATAATCCAGTGCATCTTATAAACTGAAAAATACGGCATACTATATATATACAGTCATGGCCAAAAGTTTTGAGAATGCTACAAATATTAATTTTTACAAAGTCTACTGCTTAAGTTTTTCTAATGGCAATTTGCATATACTCCAGAATGTCATAAAGAGTGATCAGCTTAACAGCAATTACTTGCAAAGTCAATATTGGCTAAGAAAATGAACTTTAACCCCCAAAACACATTTCAACATCATTGTATTCCTACCTTAAAAGGAGCAGCTAACTTTGTTTTAGTGATTGTTCCATTAACACAGGTGTGGGTGTTGATGAGGACAGGGCTGGTGATCAATCAGTCATGATTAAGTAAGAATGACACCATTGGACACTTTAAAATGAGGCTGGTGCTTGGTATCATTGTTTCTCTTCAGTTAACCATGGTTATCTCTAAAGAAACACGTGCAGCCATCATTGCTCTGCACAAAAATGGCCTAACAGGGAAGAGTATTGCAGCTACAAAGATTGCACCTCAGTCAACAATCTATCGCATCATCAAGAACTTCAAGGAGAGAGCTTCCATTGTTGCCAAAAAGGCTCCAGGGCACCCAAGAAGGACCAGCAAACGCCAGGACCGTATCTTAAAACTGTTTCAGCTGCGGGATCGGACTACCAGCAGTGCAGAGCTAGCTCAGCAATGGCAGCTGGCTGGTGTGAGTGCTTCTGCATGCACTGTGAGGCGGAGACTCTTTGAGCAAGGCCTGGTTTCAAGGAGGGCAGCAAAGAAGCCACTTCTCTCCAGAAAAAACATCATGGACCGACTGATATTCTGCAAAAGGTACAGGGAATGGACTGCTGAGGACTGGGGTAAAGTAATTTTCTCAGATGAATCCCCTTTTCGATTGTTTGGGACATCTGGAAAACAGCTTATTAGGAGAAGAAGAGGTGAGCGCTACCACCAGTCTTGTCTCATGCTAACTGTTAAGCATCCTGAAACGATTCATGTGTGGGGTTGGTTCTCAGCCAAGGGAATCGCACCACTCACAGTCTTGCCTAAAAACACAGCCATGAATAAAGAATGGTACCAGAATGTCCTCCAAGAGCAACTTCTCCCAACTGTCCAAGAGCAGTTTGGCGCCCAACAATGCCTTTTACAGCATGATGGAGCACCTTGCCATAAAGCAAAGGTGATCACTAAATGGCTCATGGAACAAAACATAGAGATTTTGGGTCAATGGCCTGGAAACTGCCCAGATCTTAATCCCATTGAAAACTTGTGTGCAATCATTAAGAGATGGGTGGACAAACAAAAACCAACAAATTCTGGCAAAATGCAAGCATTGCTTATGCAAGAATGGACAGCTATCAGTCAGGATTTGCTCCAGAAGTTGATTGAGAGCATGCCAGGGAGAATTGCAGAGGTCCTGAAGAAGAAGGGTCAACACTGCAAATATTGACTTGCTGCATTAACTCATTCTAACTGTCAATATAACCTTTTGGTACTCACAATATGATTGCAATTATATTTCTGTATGTGATGTAAACATCAGACAAACACAATTAAAAACCAGAGGGCAACAGATCATGTGAAAATATATTTTTGGTGTCATTCTCAAAACTTTTGGCCATGACTATATATATATATATATATATATACACATATACTGTGTGTGTATACAGTTAGGTCCAGAAATATTTGATTTGGACAGTGACACAAGTTTTGTTATTTTAGCTGTTTACAAAAACATGTTCAGAAATACAATTATATATATAATATGGGCTGAAAGTGCACACTGCCAGCTGCAATATGAGAGTTTTCACATCCAAATCGGAGAAAGGGTTTAGGAATCATAGCTCTGTAATGCATAGCCTCCTCTTTTTCAAGGGACCAAAAGTAATTGGACAAGGGACTCTAAGGGCTGCAATTAACTCTGAAGGCGTCTCCGTCGTTAACCTGTAATCAATGAAGTAGCTAAAAGGTCTGGGGTTGATTACAGGTGTGTGGTTTTGCATTTGGAAGCTGTTGCTGTGACCAGACAACATGCGGTCTAAGGAACTCTCAATTGAGGTGAAGCAGAACATCCTGAGGCTGAAAAAAAAGAAAAAATCCATCAGAGAGATAGCAGACATGCTTGGAGTTGCAAAATCAACAGTCGGGTACATTCTGAGAAAAAAGGAATTGACTGGTGAGCTTGGGAACTCAAAAAGGCCTGGGCGTCCACGGATGACAACAGTGGTGGATGATCGCCGCATACTTTCTTTGGTGAAGAAGAACCCGTTCACAACATCAACTGAAGTCCAGAACACTCTCAGTGAAGTAGGAGTATCTGTCTCTAAGTCAACAGTAAAGAGAAGACTCCATGAAAGTAAATACAAAGGGTTCACATCTAGATGCAAACCATTCATCAATTCCAAAAATAGACAGGCCAGAGTTAAATTTGCTGAAAAACACCTCATGAAGCCAGCTCAGTTCTGGAAAAGTATTCTATGGACAGATGAGACCAAGATCAACCTGTACCAGAATAATGGGAAGAAAAAAGTTTGGAGAAGAAAGGGAACGGCACATGATCCAAGGCACACCACATCCTCTGTAAAACATGGTGGAGGCAACGTGATGGCATGGGCATGCATGGCTTTCAATGGCACTGGGTCACTTGTGTTTATTGATGACATAACAGCAGACAAGAGTAGCCGGATGAATTCTGAAGTGTACCGGGATATACTTTCAGACCGGATTCAGCCAAATGCCGCAAAGTTGATCGGACGGCGCTTCATAGTACAGATGGACAATGACCCCAAGCATACAGCCAAAGCTACCCAGGACTTCATGAGTGCAAAAAAGTGGAACATTCTGCAATGGCCAAGTCAATCACCAGATCTTAACCCAATTGAGCATGCATTTCACTTGCTCAAATCCAGACTTAAGATGGAAAGACCCACAAACAAGCAAGACCTGAAGGCTGCGGCTGTAAAGGCCTGGCAAAGCATTAAGAAGGAGGAAACCCAGCGTTTGGTGATGTCCATGGGTTCCAGACTTAAGGCAGTGATTGCCTCCAAAGGATTTGCAACAAAATATTGAAAATAAAAATTTTTTTTTTGGGTTTGGTTTATTTGTCCAATTACTTTTGACCTCCTAAAATGTGAAGTGTTTTTAAAGAAATGTGTACAATTCCTACAATTTCTATCAGATATTTTTATTCAAACCTTCAAATTAAACGTTACAATCTGCACTTGAATTCTGTTGTAGAGGTTTCATTTCAAGTCCAATGTGGTGGCATGCAGAGCCCAACTCGCGAAAATTGTGTCACTGTCCAAATATTTCTGGACCTAACTGTATATATATATATATATATATATATATATATATATACATATATATATATATATATATTATAAAGTATATATGGTATCGTCAATCACACAAGAAGTAACTAACTTCTCCATCTCCCATTTCAGTGACTTTTTATTTTGCTTCCTCCTGGGACAATACTGTATGAAAATGGGATTAATAAAAAATGTTTAATGCGGGATTTTGTTATGTTAGGGTGCAAATGTAGGTTTTTTTAAAAAAATAAAAAATAAAAAAATAAATTAATACATAAAAACGTCTGCATTGTTTATAAAAGGTAAAGGTAAAAGTGAAGTATCCGTTCCACCTAATTTTTAGGATTTGACTGCTCCGTGAAGCTGAAGTTTATGAAATTATCACTACGAGTTAAATACTTCCAGATGGAAAGGAGAGGAGCGCTGGGAAATTCGGAGCACACAGGAGCCCTATTGAAGCACAACATATAAATTGTTAAACAGTATACACCATGTATCTCATCACCTGTCTTGTTTGCGGAAAACAATATGTTGCCATGGCAACAAAAAAACCTAGCGAGAACGTATTCATAAAGATTTACTGTATCTGGAGCCGAAAATTGTGATAGCAAATTTCCAGTTGTTTGACATTTTAAGAAACATAATTATGATCTAAGTGCTTTTCCGTTTAATGGAATAGGGGGTAGGCCTCCAAGAGGGGGGAACAGAGGTAATTCTTCATTTCTGAAGTTTAGTTTAGACTTTGTGTGTTTGGTTCTCTAATTCCCCTACAGCTGTTGTTTCGGCGGAGGTATTACGATATTTATTAATTATAATCCAGTAGGTCTCACGGATGTGATATCATTTGTCATAAGCTCAAAGGGGAACTAAATTATATCCCAAAATAACAACAGAAATTTGGGAAAATTGAAAAAAAAAAATGCTCAGAAAAATCCAGAGATTTTTTTTTTTCCTTTGCGGTTGAGGGTTTAATGTATGGAAGATCGGAGGATGGGAAGTGACAACTGCAAAAGCCAAATTTGTCATAAAAAAATAGTTGTCAGTAAAATCGAAATTAAGGAGAGTTTTTAAAATAATTACCGTATTTTTCGGACTATAAGACGCACCGGACTATAAGACGCACCCTGGTTTTAGAGGAGGAAAATAAAACTTTAAGCAAAAAATGTGGTCATGACACACTGTTATGGGGCGAGGATCTGCTGCTGACACTGTTATGGGGGTAATGTCCCCAAATTCTCTACTAAGGTACCCCATCCTGGTAATGATCCTCCTGCCTTGTATATGATCCTGCTATAAACCCCCATCCAGCCTGTTCACATACCCCCCCCATCCAGCCTGTTCACATACCCCCCCATCCAGCCTGTTCATGTGGCGCCCCTGACCTGGTCAGGCACCACAGAGTATTGCACCCATGCGGGAACAATGCTTCCAGGTAATCTCCAAAGGCCAGGATGAGGTGCACACACAAACATATAGTGACCAGGCCTCCCACATTACCAGAGGGGACCCTTGGGTAGCCAGAAGGGGTTAACTTTCAATTCCCAGCTGGGGGTGTGTTCAGGGGCTGGTTGCTAGGAAGCAGGGCAGAGAGAGAGGAAGAAGGGAGGCGAGAGGAAGAAGTGGAAGTGTGTGGAAGGGAGCAGAGGAGCTCTCGTGTCAGACAGGTCCTGAGGAGTGCCGTAGCTGAAAGCGGGGGAGAAAGGAGTACCGTGGGTCGGCCTGAAAATCATCCAGAGAGAAGGGTGGCTGAGTACGGAGATCCCGGTATCCGAGCACACAAGGGGAAACAGATCCCCAGTACAGGCAGCAAATCATCCAGAGCTGCTTAACCTACAGGTGGGGGGTACTTTATGCCCTCACCACTACTACCCAGAGCTCGAGCCAAGCAGCAATCACCAGGCCCATAAGGGGACAGGGCCAGAAGCCATCCCACCAAGGCCACGCTGCCGGCAGACGGGCCAGAGAGAGGGGAGCAGGCTAGTAACAGCTTCCCTGGAGGAGTCCTACCACGCTTCAAGCAAGGGATCCTCCCAAACAGAAAGAGTGCAAGGAAGGCGAGTGGACAGCTACCCTCAGAACGGCCTCCTGGAATTCCTGGTTCCACCTGGTTATCACAGTGTCGCCCGGGCATCTCACCGTGACCTCCAAACAGTGAGTAAACACGTTGAAAGACTTCTTGGACTGTGTTTGAGTCATTCTGCGACCTGTGGTCCCACACACATACACCGGGGCCTGGGGCTTGCCTCACTCTCAGGGGGCTAATATACTGACTGCACCCACCATCAGCCCCAGGCATCCCTTAATCTGCAGTGGCGGTCCCCGCTGACCGCAATACTGAGAGTGGCGTCACGACAATCCCAAATAGAAGATTTCCTACCTGTGACCAGACTGTTCCATCCACGTGGAGTCCCTGAAGGTAATGCACCGACACATACTAGCGGGGCTTCACAACTTCTGGCGTCACGAACAGGATAAGGACTAGACCTGTTCAGACAGGTGACCGTGTGCCTCAGAGGTCCGACCGCAAAAATTGAACCGCCGCCATATTGCCATCTTCAAAAGCGCGCACTGCAGCCCGCGCGAGGGAGAAGAGCACCGCCCACGAAGAGGTGTGGCCGCCCCAGAATCCCCACAATTCGGAGAGCGTACTGACCCCGGAAGTGGAGAGGGAGCGCGCAGATTTTTGAAGAAAAATGGACGCTGCAGGAGGTAATGCCCCTGGTCAGGGCGACGCAGCCCAAGCGATGCCAGCCCCCGTCGCGCTGGACGCAGCAGCGCCTGGTGCCGGTGCCGCGGTCGCAGCTGCGCCGGCCGAAATCTCCCCCATAATGCCAGTTTCCTTACTGTATGTCCCAGGAGCGCAATGGCTGCCCCAATACGCCGGTAAACTAGACACGCTGACCGGGTTTAAGAAGAAGATCAACACCCTGCTAGACATGCACGCGATGACTGGTAAGCAGAGGGCCGCTGTGGTGCTGGGACAATTGACTGGAGCAGCAGAATTGGAAGCTGAGTCCTGGACCAATGATGACCGGGGCTCTGTTGAGACCATCTTTGCCAAACTAGCAGCTGCTTTTGAACACCGCACAGAGGGAGAGCTGAGGACGGACTTCTATAACTGCCGTCAGAAGCCCCAAGATAGCATAAGAGCCTATGCCCTCAGGCTGCAGGCTGCACTACGGGCTCTCAAGCTGGTGGACCCTGTCAGTGATCAGGAAGGAAACCGGATGATGAAGGAACAATTCTTGCGGGGCCTGCGCTCTCCTGAGGATGGGAAGCAGATGAAGCTGTGGTCCCTGGAACATCCTGACGTGGACTTTGCCATTCTGAAAGACAGGGCAGTGAAAGCACTCCAACCTCCTGTGGACACAGACCCCGTCGCACCAGCATGGCCTGCCAGTTCCACGGCTGCAGGAGCGGAATCCTCCTCGCAGTCCCTGGTAACTGCAAAAGGACTCGACGCGTCAGCAGAGACTATAAATACACTATCCTCCCAGGTGCAACAGCTCACTAAGGATGTCGCACAAATCCTGAAAGCAATGCAGTTGCCCTCAGAAACCAAAGTCCCTCATCGGATCCTGCTAGCTGACAGCCCAGAGGACGTCCCTTGGATGCGGAGGAGAAGAGGTCCTACAACCCGAGGC
This sequence comes from Anomaloglossus baeobatrachus, assembly GCF_048569485.1. NCBI lineage: Eukaryota > Metazoa > Chordata > Amphibia > Anura > Aromobatidae > Anomaloglossus > Anomaloglossus baeobatrachus. The sequence goes on from NC_134353.1 coordinate 907,492,328, forward strand.
AGGAGCAGTGATCGCTATGACTCATCTGGACAACCCATCTGTCGTCGTTGCCAGGAGGCAGGACACTATGCAAGGGCCTGTCCTTTAAACGAGCCAAACCTGGGGCCGGGGGCCAGTCCTCAGGATTAAGAAGATCAGGCCCAAGTCGCTGCTGTGATCAGTACGTGGGTGGACGTCCTGTCCTGTCCATTGTCCTGGACGGGATCCCTACCCCGGCATTATTGGACACCGGCTCTCAGGTCACCACGATCCCGTATGTCCTTTATCGTAGGTTTTGGTCGGACGACGATCTCCGACCACCGGACCCCTCCCTCACCATCTATGCTGCCAACGGACAACCTATAGACCAGATCGGGGTCAAAGAGGTAACCATAAAGGTGGGAAGGCAGGAAATGAAGGGACAAGGACTGATTGTTGTGGACACTGATATTAGAGAAAGGAACCCGCAAATGATTTTAGGCACTAATGTCATAGAAAATTGCCTAGGGGAAGTGTTGTTGTTGCTTCACCAGATTGTTGAAGGTGCTGAGGGCGGGTCGAAAAGAGCCTTGCAAAAGGAGATCCGAATCATTCTGAGGAAGCAACAGGTAAAACAGACTGGCGGTGAGATTGGTAGTGTACGGGTGATGGATGCAAACCCCATTGTGATACCCCCACGGAGTGAAATGATGATGTGATGTAGAGCAGCGGTAGGTCTCAGAGGACAAGACTACCAGGCTGTACTAGAGCCCACTCACTCAGACCACTGGCCCACGATTCTGACAGCCAGGGGGGTAGTTGATGTACACAAGGGACGAGTGCCTGTACGAGTGTTGAACTGTGGGGAGGAGGAAGCCAGACTACCAAGGTACGCTACCATAGCCAAACTGTTTACATGCTCAGATGACGCCATAACACCTGTAGGTCCCCTGACACAAGCTGACTCAAAAGAGGGCGAGACCTCCCAAAAGCAGTTAGAGGATTGGTGCCAGAAACTACACGTGGGGACTGACTCTACACCCGACTACCAGAAACATGGGGTTTACAGGGTCGTGCAGGAATACGAGCAGGTCTTTAGTAAGAACCCACTAGACTTTGGTAGGATCAAAGGGGTGCAACATCACATACCCACAGGCAGTCATCCTCCCATTAAGGAAAGACATAGGCCTATTCCACCAGCCCATTACCAGCGCACAAAGGACATGCTGAAGGACATGAAGGAGGCAGGCGTCATAAGGGACAGTTGTAGCCCCTGGGCGGCTCCCCTGGTCCTGGTAAGAAAGAAGGATGGCACGATGAGGATGTGTGTGGATTACAGACGGATAAATCAGATAACACACAAGGATGCCTACCCTTTGCCAAGGATAGAGGAATCCCTCGCTGCCTTGAAAGCCTCTAACTACTTTTCTACCCTAGATCTTACTAGTGGCTACTGGCAAGTATCTGTAGCAGAAGAAGATCGGGAGAAGACGGCCTTCACCACCCCAATGGGCCTCTGTGAGTTCAACAGCATACCATTTGGACTCTGCAATGCCCCCGGGACCTTCCAGAGGCTTATGGAATGCTGCCTAGGGCACCTCAACTTTGAAACCGTCCTGCTCTACCTGGATGATGTCATCGTGTACTCCAAGACCTACGAGGACCACCTGAAACACCTGGCTGAAGTCTTTGAAGCACTATCCCGATATGGAATGAAGCTGAAACCATCCAAGTGCCATTTACTGAAGCCAAAGGTCCAGTACCTAGGTCACGTGGTCAGTGCAGAAGGAGTAGCACCGGACCCAGAGAAGGTCACAGTCATCCAGGAATGGCCCACACCTACTACCGTCCGGGAGGTACGCCAGTTCCTTGGCTTGGTAGGCTACTACAGAAGGTTCATCAAGGGCTACACGAAAATGGCAGCGCCTTTGCAAGAGCTCCTGGTAGGCCACCCAAAGAAGAAAGGAAAGATCTCCGGCCCGCCATTTCACTGGGGAGAAGCAGAAGAACACTCCTTCAGACAAATGAAAGGGGCCTTGACGGGTGAAGAGATCCTAGCCTACCCTGACTACGGTCTGCCATTCGTACTGTACACCGATGCCAGTAATGTGGGACTGGGAGCAGTGCTTTCACAGGTGCAGGGAGGCAAAGAGCGTGTGATTGCTTACGCCAGCAGGAAGCTCAGGCCTACTGAAAGAAACCCAGAGAATTATAGCTCATTCAAGCTAGAGTTCCTGGCCATGGTATGGGCTATCACAGAGCGGTTCAAGCACTACCTGGCAGCCACCAAATTCACTGTCTTCACGGACAACAACCCCCTGACCCACTTGGATACTGCTAAATTGGGTGCCATGGAGCAGCGTTGGGTAGCCCGACTGGCGAATTATGACTTTACTGTCAAGTATCGAGCTGGCCGCAAGAACGGCAACGCAGATGCTCTGTCCAGGATGCCTCACCTAGCAGACGAGGGTGAAGATGTAGATGATCTTGAAGAGATTGAGCTGCCAGCGTTCCATCGCCATGGAGCAAAACAGTGTCGGCAGTCGCGTGCCAACCGCCAAGAGGTGACCCTGAACCCACTACCTCACTACAACTGGAAGGAGACCCAGGAAAATGATCCAGCGGTAGGCTTGGTAAAGAAACTGATCAGCCAGCCGGGCGCCAGCCTTGACAAAGGAGCCCCACCTGAGGCACAGTACCTATGGAAGGAGAGGGGTCGATTATTCATCTATCAAGACAAACTTTACAGGAGCATCATTGACCCGAGGACGCATGAGAAGGTGTGGCAAGTGATTGTACCACAGAAGGATACGAGGATGGTGCTAGAAGCCTATCACAATGGTGCAGGCCACTTTGGTTGGAAGAAACTGGAGGCCCTACTTAAAGTAAGATTCTACTGGGTGGGCATGAGATCTGCCCTAGAGAAGTGGTGTCGAAACTGCGGGCCCTGCAATCTTAGAAGAAAAGACCAGCACAGCCAGAGAGCACCACTCCAGCCAATCCAAACTAAACGGCCCCTGGAGATCGTGGCCCTGGACCATGTAAAGTTGGCACCCAGCAGACAAGGCTACAACTACGCTCTCACTATGGTTGACCACTACTCCAGATTCCTGGTGGTAGTACCAGTCAAGGACTTGACAGGTCAAACTGCAGCCAAAGCTTTCCAGACACACTTCTGTCGACCACATGGCTATCCAGATCAAGTGCTCACTGACCAAGGACCGGCCTTTGAAGCTGAAGTGTTTAAGGAGTTTTGTAACCTACACGGCTGCCAGAAGATCCGTACTACGCCTTACCATCCCCAGACCAATGGCATGTGTGAGAAGATGAACCACATCATTCTCGACCTTCTGAAGACTCTCCCACTAGAAGAACGAAGTCAGTGGCCGGAAAAACTGCCCGATCTAGTGGACATGTATAACAACATCCCTGTGAGTTCCACGAACTGCACACCGGCATACCTGATGAGGGCCAGACCAGGGAGATTGCCAGTAGATCTGGAAATGGGAGTTGAGACCCCTGAAGACCATCTACAAGGTGCTGATTGGGATTCCAACCGCCAAGCCCAATACAAGAAAGTACAAGAGTGTGTGGAGCGAAGCCTGACTCAGCAGCGTGAGAAACAAGAAAAGGCCTACAATCGAAAAGCACCTGCTGTTCCTTTGATGCCAGGAGATATAGTTCTCAAAAGAAAGAGAAGACGTCATAAACTTGACAATCACTGGGAAGAAGAACCCTATACTGTGTTACCATCGACGCTTAGCAATGAAAAGACATGCCTTATCAGCAAAGATGGAGGAAAAACAACAGCTGTCGTTTCTAGAGATCGCTTAAAGAAATGTCCTGAACAACTAAGAACCCCTGAAGAAATTCCCAACCCTTTGCCAGTTCAAGAACCAAAAGAAAAGATGATCCATACTGTACTTGGAGATTTTCCAGCAAGTTGGCCTCAATACAATGGAGCAGTAGTTATTCCAGTCATTACATTCCCTCAATCTGGAGAAGTAAGAGACCCAGAAGAACCTGTTCAGAACCTGGAAGAGCCAAATGTAGCTGAAGCAGAAGACCATGCACTGGCATCAATACCCAGTACACCCATTATTCACATTGAGACACATACATCGGGTGGGAGGACACAACCTCAGACAGATGACAGTGTAGTACTGCGTAGATCAACCCGCAGCAACTTTGGTCAGCTCCCATTACGCTATAGAGAAAGTACAGTTTAGTTCAAAGTGACGGTATGAAGTGTAATGTTTAACCTGTTATAGTTAAGTAACGTTTAAGCGAAATGTGCCCACAAGGACTATTGTGAGACCTCTTTAAAATGTTTTCTTTGCACTAGTTCACGTGCACTTTAAAAAATGGACTACCGGTTATGAACTGGCTTTAACCACAAACTTTTGCATTGTAAAAAGTTGCCTCCTTGGTATCAACCCCAGAGTCTGCCTGTTGAGGGGCATGGCTCTGCACCAACAAGGGGGCACGCCTGTTTATGGGGCCTGCCCTCCAACACTCGGAAGCGGGTACGCCTGTTTATGGGGCCTACCTTACACCACTCCCCTCAGGAGAGGAAGATTGGAGGAAAGGTCTGGGGAATGTGATGGCCCAGACCTGGTCACCAAAAGGACCGGCGACCTACCTCCTGGAGGTTTTTGGGTGGGTTTCGGACATGTGGGTGGTTGGTGGTGGAATGGTACCTGGTATGTTTAAATGTAAATAATTGCCCCTGTGTGGGAAAAGTTTGTATTTACCTTTTTCTCTTGTCTTTGCAGCCCGAGGACGTGCTGATGATAACTAAGGGGGAATGTGGCGCCCCTGACCTGGTCAGGCACCACAGAGTATTGCACCCATGCGGGAACAATGCTTCCAGGTAATCTCCAAAGGCCAGGATGAGGTGCACACACAAACATATAGTGACCAGGCCTCCCACATTACCAGAGGGGACCCTTGGGTAGCCAGAAGGGGTTAACTTTCAATTCCCAGCTGGGGGTGTGTTCAGGGGCTGGTTGCTAGGAAGCAGGGCAGAGAAAGAGGAAGAAGGGAGTCGAGAGGAAGAAGTGGAAGTGTGTGGAAGGGAGCAGAGGAGCTCTCATGTCAGACAGGTCCTGAGGAGTGCCGTAGCTGAAAGCGGGGGAGAAAGGAGTACCGTGGGTCGGCCTGAAAATCATCCAGAGAGAAGGGTGGCTGAGTACGGAGATCCCGGTATCCGAGCACACAAGGGGAAACAGATCCCCAGTACAGGCAGCAAATCATCCAGAGCTGCTTAACCTACAGGTGGGGGGTACTTTATGCCCTCACCACTACTACCCAGAGCTCGAGCCAAGCAGCAATCACCAGGCCCATAAGGGGACAGGGCCAGAAGCCATCCCACCAAGGCCACGCTGCCGGCAGACGGGCCAGAGAGAGGGGAGCAGGCTAGTAACAGCTTCCCTGGAGGAGTCCTACCACGCTTCAAGCAAGGGATCCTCCCAAACAGAAAGAGTGCAAGGAAGGCGAGTGGACAGCTACCCTCAGAACGGCCTCCTGGAATTCCTGGTTCCACCTGGTTATCACAGTGTCGCCCGGGCATCTCACCGTGACCTCCAAACAGTGAGTAAACACGTTGAAAGACTTCTTGGACTGTGTTTGAGTCATTCTGCGACCTGTGGTCCCACACACATACACCGGGGCCTGGGGCTTGCCTCACTCTCAGGGGGCTAATATACTGACTGCACCCACCATCAGCCCCAGGCATCCCTTAATCTGCAGTGGCGGTCCCCGCTGACCGCAATACTGAGAGTGGCGTCACGACAATCCCAAATAGAAGATTTCCTACCTGTGACCAGACTGTTCCATCCACGTGGAGTCCCTGAAGGTAATGCACCGACACATACTAGCGGGGCTTCACATTCACATACCCCCCCCATCCAGCCTGTTCACATACCCCCCCCATCCAGCCTGTTCACATACCCCCCCCATCCAGCCTGTTCACATACCCCCCCCATCCAGCCTGTTCACATACCCCCCCCCATCCAGCCCCTGTCCATACCCCCCCCCATCCAGCCTGTTCACATACCCCCCCATCCAGCCTGTTCACATACTCCCCCATCCAGCCTGTTCACATACCCCCCCATCCAGCCTGTTCACATACCCCCCCATCCAGCCTGTTCACATACCCCCCCATCCTGCCTGCTCATATACTCCCATCCTGCTATATGCCCCCATCGTGCTCATATACCATCCTGGTATATGGCCTGTATCCTATAGCACAGAGAAAAAAATAAACGTTTATACTCACCTTTTCCTCACTCCATGCAGCACCGATTATCTTCCTCTGTGCGCCACTGACGTGTGTGTGTGTGTGTGTAGCCGTTCCCCTGCTGCATCGCGATGTCTTTCTGTCTGTGCCGATCAGCTGACCAGCACAGATCAGCTGACCGGCACAGCCAGGAAGACATCGCGTGCTGCAGGGTGCGGCTCCACACATGGGGACGGGTGACTGTACTGATTCACTGCACCCCGCGCTGGTAATGACGCGTGGGGGGCAGTGAATACAGCCGCACATGATCACTCCAGGCTGTAATTGCCAGGGGTGATCATGCGGCCGGCTCTTTACTATGCGCGCGTCCCCGCTCATCCTTCCGCCCACCTGTCAGTGCCGGCTTCAGCGCTGAGAGATGGGCGGGAGGATGGGCGTGCATATGTAATGAGCGGGCCCACGTGGTCACGGCAGGCGCTGCTGCTGCCTGCTCCTGCCCCCGATGACCTGCAGCACCCTCATTCCCAGCCGCAGCCCTATAGTCAGACCATAAGACGCACCCCCAACTTTCCCCCAACATTTGGGGGGAAAAAAGTGCGTCTTATGGTCCGAAAAATACGGTACATCATAAAAAAAATCTCTTATCTCCAGATTTAAAGGGAATCTGTCAGCAGGTTTTTGCTATGTAATCTGAGGACAGTCTGCTGTAGGAGTTAAAGAACAAAAATCAAGTATGCCTCTCTTATCAGGCTTTATGATATTGTTTACTTAAACACCAGGTGATAAAGCCTTTAGTTTATCATGTAACATGCACCGCAGTCCAATATACCCCCTCCTCTGATTGACACCTCACTTTTAATGAACAATGTCTATAGAGAGCCTGGGGTGGGAGGGGACAGCTCTCTCAGCTTGGCTGCATTGCTAAATCTAAAAGCTCTGATTGTGTCAGAACGACTTGACATGCTGCTCTCAAATGAGGTAGGAAAAACCTGCTGACAGATTTCCTTTAATGTGAACCTTTCTGTATTGACATAAAAAAATCAAATGAACGTGAGGGTAAGAATGTACTTTGTTTTGGAGAGAAGGGTGATACAACAAACAATTTATAAAATGCTAACCTTCCAAGATCAAGTCCCATGACTAGTGTAGCAACATTGGATTATACTACAACAGCCACAAGCAAACTCTGAGCATAGGTAACACACTAAGGTGCATTCATGGCAATACAAGTTTTAAGGGTAAGTGCCCATGATCAGGATGTCAAGGGAGAAATTTAGGTAAGACTGCAGTGCTAATGGAGTCTTTGTTCAGGGCAGCAGAGACACGGGGCCAAATTAGCTATCTGTACAGATATAATAAATGACTCAGAAACAATGACCACAGAGACTGTGTTCACTCTTTGAGTCAGTATAGGCGACTGACCCGTGTATAGAATAGATCAGATATTAGAATAACATTTCAACCTTCAGACATGTACAAAGTATCAAAATCTGACTTTTCTCACACATCAAAGCCGTATAGGGAGGTTTGGGGAGATGTGTAGGAAGATAGAAACACACATTTCATCCCACAGATAACACATTCCTTCTTTGTGTGAAACCACTGATAAGACTTTTATTCGTCATTATGAAGGCCTTCTCTGTTCATTGTTTGTACATTTGTTCACTCTCCTTGGTTAACCCCCACTTGAACATACAGCTTAGAGTCATATTATGGCGTCTGTGCGATTGTCATATAGACACACAGATAATTATGCAACTGTTAAAATTCAATTAAAACCGCGCTATATCTCTAGGTCTTGTACCAAACCGTATTAACTACTTTAGTCTCCACTAGAACCACAAACCATATCACAGGCGACAACTAACAGAACTCAAAACCCACTTGCTCTCTTAACTATCAGTCAATCTCCCCTCGAGGCAACACAAAACAGGCAACAGGCAACTAAACACGTGATGGTTCTTCCGCAATTAATATGGCCAGCAGCCGTGAGACCCGTCTGCCGTGTACAGAGACAGTCAGGCAATCAGTGCCACACACCCCGAGAATACACAGGGAAGACTACAGATTATAAAAATCAGCAGACTCACTGTGTTTAATGGGAGGCGATCAATCTCCTTTCTCAAAGTGTGGAGCTCATCCTGCCATTCCAATTGCCGATTCCAAGGGTTTTCGGGTGTCGACGTCTGATGGCCCCACGTTGGGCGCCAATAATGTTAGGGTGAACTCTTAACCAGAGATCACTAGTTGCCTACTGCCTGGCCGAATTGGTATAGGCCAAGTGCATGCATAAAAGAATTCACACCAGACCCAGTCGAATATGAAGTCTTTTCTTGGTCACTAGAAATGGCACCGAACAGACAGAGGAGACTCATGCGTCCTCTTGATATAGGCTAGGGGCGTACACAAGTTCAGATATGTGCATTTAGTGGGACAGTTCATGGGCTAGCGAATGGGGAGATCCGTGTTGCAATTGATGGGCGGGTCTGACCGTGACGATGGGAGGGACGTCATTTAGTGGATCCATGCTGATGGTTTGGTCTGTGATGTCATCTGATCTTTGGGTTGGTCTTCTAGCTTGACGAGGGGTCTTCCCTTATATGGTGGTCTTTCATCTGGACATTCCTTGCATTCCAAGCAAGGTGTGGATAACAGGAAATGGCGGCCATCTTTATATCTGTGCCACGTATATGATCTGAAACCTGAATTAAGTAAGGCAAATCGACATATTTCCCACAATCCCTTGTCAAGAGGTTAATTAAGTATTTGATGGAAAGGTCCTCCTCAACACAACGACATCTATAGTTTGATTATTTACATACACAGATAATCTTATTACCTTTCAACAAACAATCTATAGCCCAGGTTACCCTCACAAGGCTTGTTCACATTCTGGATGCAGTATAATTTCTCTTGCTGAGATGCTAGAGACATGAGTGGGAGAATCCATATGCCACACCTGTCTCTTTGTTAATAGAGACTTGGGACAGTACCTGGGCCAGAGTCTCTCTTTGCCATCTGAGACTCCTCACATTAAAGGGAACCTGTCATCAGAAATTGAGCTTTAAATCTAAAAGATTACCCCTCTGCAGTTCCTGGGCTGCATTCTAGCAAGCTTCCTGTACTTTTTGTGCCCCCTTTAAAACCAAATAAAACACTTTATAAAGTTGTACCTTTTTGCCTGCAATTCTTGTAAATTTTCCATGTGGGCGGGCCGTGTGGTGTCGGTTACTGTCCCTCCTTCTGGTTTACGCCGTCCCCCATTGCTGCATATCATAGATCAGGACGCCGCCCACAGCGCCTGAGGTCCCGTGCACGCGAGGACTGCTGGTGACGTGATCGCAGGCACGATATTATGGGCGGCGCTGTGATTGCATTGCAAGTGCCCGCCCATAATACCGTGGCCGCACTCTCCCCTTTGCCTCTTGCGTTCTGCGCAAGCGCTGGCCAAATGATCCGACGTCACCTTTCCCATCTTGCCCTGCAGCAGGAAATAGATGGGAGGAGCGGATCAGGCCACCACAGGTTACGAGGAGACGCTTGCGCAGAACGCAGGAGGCAAAGGGGAAAGTGCGGTCACGAGGTTATGGGCGGCACTTGCTGATGACACTCACAGCGCCGCCCATAACCTCGTGCCCGCGCAAAGAGTCACCAGCGGTCACACGTGCACACAGTGCTCGGCACCGCTACAGTCGCACAGTGCCTGCGCGGGACCACGGGCGCCCAGGGGCGGCATCCTGAGGTTTGAAATTCAGCGTTCGGGGGCGGCGTAAATCTGCTAGAGGAACAGCAACGGATCCCAGAGAGCCCACCCCCATGGACGATTTACAAAATTTGCATACGAAAAGGTACAAGTTTATAAAGTATTTATTTTGGTATAAAAGGGGCCACAAAAACTATAGGAAGCTTGCTAGAATGCAGCCCAGGAGCTGCAGAGGGGGAAACTTTTAGGTTTACAGGTACATTTCTGATGACAGGTTCCCTTTAAATGTATTCCCTTTCCTTCAGCGCTGAAAGGGTTAATGTCAGTTTTGCTTTTCAGTATCTTCTGTCTCCAGACCTCAGGTGTTTCCAGTTAGTGACCAGTCCCTTCTCCTATATGTGGTCACATCTCATAGCAGAGGGCGCCGGTTATTCTGAATCCAATCTGAAGCTGGGCCTTGAGGTGGAAGGAGCTGCTGGAGCCCTTTTTGCAGTGAAGCAGGGTAGGCTGCAGTCTTGGTGTCTGACTGCAGATGTGAAGCTGGGCTTATCCTTTTGTTGTTTCCCCTGTCTATCGTACCTTCCCCTTTATGTTGTATTAGTGTCGTGGTGGGGATAGTGTCCCTTACCTGCCAGCTCACTAGCCAGGATTACTGCAGGGTCTTTCAAGGCTTCAGGTTCCTGTTTGGCCACAGGTGAGGAACCTGTATAGGGACTGGCTAGGAGTACAGGGTAGAGTTGCAGGTAAGTGGAGGAGGTGTCCATCTTCCCTCTAACAGAGCCCACCGTTGTTAAAGTGCCCCCTGTGTAACCCTTTGTTGTGGTGGAACACCTGTTTGTTGTGTGTCTCACCTGCATGCCGGACCTTCCCAAGTCTGTGCGTGACACTGAGCCTACAATCAGAATTACTGACACTGAGTATTATTGCTGTGTTTTCCCACTGAGAAAACTAGCGTCTCCACAAGAACAATTTGACAAGTTGCTGCTCAGAAACCCACACCACAGGTCAGGTTACACAGCATTCAAAAGAAGAACAGTGGGCATAGGATTTATAGAAATCCCATCCACTGTGCTTGTACTGTACAACACAGCGTTATCATAGCAGCGAAAACACACTGCATCCAAAACAATGCTAACACTGATCGTGGGCACATGCCCTTAACAGAATAATGGGCAATGGTGAAAATACCATTCTAGCAGGTGCTTTGTCTCCTGGGTCTTCCGTGACGTTATCATGTCACTTGAGCCTTGCTGCTAATCAGAGGCCGCTTCACTCTCACTTCCTTGAGATGAGATGGATACCGGGAAGAAGTGAGAGCTTCTGCTGCTTTCTGACTTTCTCTGACTGTCATTAACATCCAAAGAAAGTAACAGTGATATGGCCACTGATTGGTTACAGGGCCCAAGCTGCATAACAATGTCATGCAAGTCCCAGGAGACCCAGCATCAACTTCTGTTATTACTATGATGGAATATAACAATTAAGAAAGGAGAGGAATTTGTCTAAGTAGTGGACAATCCCATTCATTTTAACAGACATGTGAGTAGAAGACAAAGCTTCTATATAAATCGAGTGATTTGGACGTGACATATCCTCAAATTTGGCATGTTTTCTTTCTTTTTCTTCTCCATTTGGCCCAGACCACCATGACAACTTCTCCCTATGGTTGAAAAATTTATTCACATAGCTTTAACCCCTTCACGACCATGGACGGATCTTTCCGTCATGGATCGTGTCCCGGTAATCCCCGCCCCCTGCCGCGGGCAGGCGGCGTGGATCGGCACACATATCAGCTGTTTTCAACAGCTGACATGTGTGCCTACATGTTCCGAGTGGAATCGCATTCCACCCGGAACATTAACCCCTTAGATCTCGCTGCCAAAGTCTGGCAGCGAGATCTATATGCGCGCGGCCATCTTTTTTTCTTACCGCCGCCCCCTCCGGACGTCACGTGAGTGATCACATGACGTTCGGTGGTTGCCATCGTAGCACAGGGTCATGTGATGACGCCTGGTGCTAAGAAGTTTCACTTTCATTCTTCCTCGGCACGGAGCAGAGGAAGAAAGAAAGTGACTATTTCTGCTGTTTACAGCGGAATAGCTGTGATCAGCAGATAGCGATCAGCAATCGGATTGCTGATCGCTATAGCCCCCTAGGGGGACTAGTAAAATAAAATAAAAAAAGTAAAAAAAAAGTTTTAAAAAATTAAAAAAAAATAAAAAAACCTAAAAGTTCAAATCACCCCCCTTTCTCCCCATTGAAAATTAAAGGGTTAAAAAATAAATAAATATACACATATTTGGTATCGCCGCGTTCAGAAATGCCCGATCTATCAAAATATAAAATCAATTAATCTGATTGGTAAACGGCGTAGTGGCAAAAAAATTCCAAACGCCAAAATTACGTTTTTTGGTCGCCGCAAGTTTTACGCAAAATGCAATAACAGGCGATCAAAACGTAGCATCTGCGCAAAAATGCTACCATTAGAAACATCAGCTCGAGACGCAAAAAATAAGCCGTCACTGAGCCACAGATCCCAAAAAATAAAAACGCTACGTGTTTCGGAAAATGGCGCAAAACATGCGCCACTTTTATTGGACAAACTTGTGAATTTTTTTTAACCCCTTAGATACAAGTAAACCTATACATGTTTGGTGTCTACAAACTCGCAACGACCTCAGGTATCATACCCACACATCAGTTTTACCATATAGTGAACACCGTGAATAAAACATCCCAAAAACTATTGTGCCATCACACTTTTTTTGCAATTTTTCCACACTTGGAATTTTTTTGCTGCTTTCCAGTACACCATATGGTAAAACTTATGGTTTCATTTAAAAGTACAACTTGTCCCGCAAAAAACAAGCCCTCATATGGCAAGATTGACGGAAAAATAAAAAAGTTACGGCTCTCGGAAGAAGGGGAGCAAAAAACAAAAACGCAAAAACGGAAAGTGCCCCGGGGCTGAAGGGGTTAATGATACCCCATTCTAAATTCCCCTTTCATCCCTTCTGTGAATACTTTTTTCAAGATTTTTGTGGTGTATCTGTGGGAGTTTTTTTTCCATAGGTGAGACACTAATATTTAACTAGACAACTCTCATGTAATTTCTTCTGCAGTTCCATCATCAGCTATACAATTTAGAATAACATATATTCAGCTTTCATCCAGCTCATTTTTAAGAAACTATCTGAAAATAACTGTGTGCAGAATTATTAGGCAAGTTGTATTTTAGAGGATTTTTTTATTATTGATTAACAACTATGTTCTCAATCAACCCAAAAAATCCTAAATATCAAAGCTTAATATTTTTTGAAGTTGGAGTGGGTTTTTTTAGATTTGGCTATCTTAGGAGGATATCTGTTTGTGCAGGTAACTATTACTGTGCAGAATTATTAGGCAACCTAATAAAAACCAAATATATTCCCATCTCACTTGTTTATTTCCACCAGGTAAACCAATATAACTGCACAAAATTTAAAAATAAACATTTCTGACATGCAAAAACAAACCCCAAAAAATGAGTGCCCAATAAAGCCACCTTTCTTTATGATGACACTCAACAGCCTACCATCCATAGATTCTGTCAGTTGCTTGATCTGTTTATGATCAACATTGCGTGCAGCAGCCACCACAGCCTTGTAAAACACTGTTCCGAGAGGTGTACTGTTTTCCCTCCCTGTAGATCTCACATTTTATGTGGGATCACAGGTTCTCTATGGGGTTCAGATCTGGTGAACAAGAGGGCCATGTCATTATTTTTTCATCTTTTAGCCCTTTATGTTTTTCTTGAACGATACCGACTTCTTCCTGTACCACTGCTTGAAGAAGTTGTCTTCCAGAAACTGGCAGTAGGTCTGGGAGTTGAGCTTCACTCCATCCTCAACCCGAAAAGGTCCCACAAGTTCATCTCTGATGATACCAGCCCATACCAGTACCCCACCTCCACCTTGCTGGCGTCTGAGTCGGAGTGGAGCTCTCTGCCCTTTACTGATCCAGCCTCTGGCCCATCCGTCTGTCCCATCAAGAGTCACTCTCATTTCATCAGTCCATAAAACCTTTGAAAAACCAGTCTTAAGATATTTCTTGGCCCAGTCTTGACGTTTTATCTTATGTTTCTTGTTCAAAGGTGGTCGTTTTTCAGCCTTCCTTACCTTGGCTATGTCCCTGAGTATGGCACACCTTGTGCTTTTTGATACTCCAGTAACGTTGCAGCTCTGAAATATGGCCAAACTGTTACAAATGGCATCTTGGCAGCTTCACGCTTGATTTTCCTCAATTCATGGGCAGTTATTTTGCGCCTTTTTTGCCCAACACGCTTCTTGTGACCCTGTTGGCTATTTGCCATAAAACGCTTGATTGTTTGGTGATCACGCTTCAAAAGTTTGGCAATTTCAAGACTGCTGCATCCCTCTGCAAGACATCTCACAATTTTTGACTTTTCAGAGCCCGTCAAACCTCTCTTCTGACCCATTTTGCCAAAGGAAAGGAAGTTGCCTAATAATTAAGCACATCTTATATAGGGTGTTGATGTCATTACACCGCACCCCTCCTCATTACAGAGATGCACATCACCTGATTTACTTAATTGCTAGTTGGCTCTCAGCCTATACAGCTTGGAGTAGGACGACATGTATAAAAAATATCATGTGATCAAAATACTCATTTGCCTAATAATTCTGCACACGGTGTATTAATAAAACTTGGCTATTGTCACATGAAGTTTTGCATGAACTTCACCGACTGTAGGCCTTAGGCCTGCAACACACATCCGTGCCGCCGGCACGTATTTGTCATTTTTTACACGTGCCGCCAGCACGGAGACATGTTAAGCAATGCTACCCTATTGTAGCAGGCACACACACGTAAAACCACACAGAACGTGTGTCCGTGTGCGTTTGTACGTGTGTGCGTTTTTCAAAGCGCTGACATGTCAGTGTTTTCTCCCGCAGCACGGGTGTCACACGGCCCGCACTCGTACCACACGGGTGTAGTGTGGATGCAGTCCCGTGTGACACGCGCCGAAGAAAACACATGTGGCAGTGGAAAAAAAAAAAACATTTACTCACCTTCTCCAGCCCTCCTGCCTCTGGCGCTGCTGCCTCTTGCTGCCGACCGACGCTCATTATTCTCATTGAATATTCACTTCACTGCCTGGCAGCAGCAGCAGCGGGGAGACGGGAGGGCTGGAGACCGAAGATCAGCACCACGGACAGCAGCGCGGACTTCAGGAAGGACCAGTTGAGTATGTTAATTACCGGTTCTACGTGTGCTATCGTGGATAGCACACGTAGAACACACGTGTCCCGCACGTACCAGAGACACGTACTTACCTGCACGCAACACGCAGGGGAAATACGTGTCTCTCGGCACGTGCGTGATTTTCACGTGAATGTGGCAGAGGCCTTAGTCTGTGTTCTTTCGTGTCCCAGTCCATCTGAAAAGTGTTGCTATTTGTCTGGAGTGATTGTAGAGTTTACCTGTCGTCTTGTTGTTTCCTCCCTGCTCTTGTTTTCCTCCTTATTTTTTATTGTCTTATACCTCTGTGAGCGTGTGTCATGTGACAGAGTTTTGGTTTCCCTTGTCTGTCTATTTTTGTGGGTTTAAACTCACTCCTGTCCCAATCCCGCTGGGGTAGGGGGTTTTAGGTCAGGGCTGCTTAGGAGCAGGGCCAGGAAGGAGACTCAGGCATCCCCACCTTTAAGGGTATCCCTGAGACTAGTGATAGCACAAGGCCCCTAAGCATGAGGTTCAGCTTAGGAGCCCCGTTTTCCTGCTATACATATTGTCATTGTGACAGTTATTCAGCATCCTAAATATGAACTCTAAGGAATGAATTCTTTTACTTGTTGATATGAATATTTGCCCACAATAACTTATAGAAAAGCTCTCATCTCCACCTAATATCACTGCACTTGCAGATGCAAAGGGACACAGTGTTCTTGTATTTTATTGCTTGATTATGTACTTTGCTGAAATTTCTATTACGACTGTAGCATAGAAAAGCTTTACAAAGTGAACCACTTCTGGAGTATTGAAAAAGAGAGTTTTCAATAACTGCTATGAAACAAGAGAAAAGACAGATAAAGGTGTCTGAAATTGCTGTAATTTGAAAATATGAGGCTCCAAACTTTATCTACTTTCTGAGTAGTAGTTTATATAGTAAAATAGGTCGAGGAAGAATATAAATCCAGAGATATAAAAATAAGAGAATCATTATTTCCTCTGAGTATAACTCTGATTCACTGTATGTAGATCCTTTAAAATAAGGATATTACCATGGTTCCTACCTTTACGAATGTGTACAGGTGTGTGGTCTAAGGGAAGTCTTGGCATTCTCTTCCTTGCTCTTCTTGTAGCCTCATTATCATTAATTTCGCTTTAGTACAGCATTTAAGAATCTTCCTATAATAGACAATGACTCACCCCAGGGTTATGGGGTACTCGGTCCCGGGCCGTATATTTACGGGGACAGTTCCCTGGATGGACGTTGCCCTGTTCCGTGACCCTGGGGATTGCTTGAAAGGGGTTATATACAGGGGAATAGTAATAAAGGTTTTGTCATGACGCCACTTGCAGGTTTCGGCTATGTAGATGGAGCTACCGCAGCACAGTTCTCTACTGGGGCTGGTGTTGGTGACAGCCTGGGTGTTGGGCCATCCACAAGTTGGGCCTGGCCCCGGGGGATAGATGGTGTTGTTGGGTGCAGAAAGAAGGTAGGCCACAAAAGGGATTGTAGTGTACCTGGTTTCTTTACTCACAGCGTTGTTATGGCTGGTAACCCGAAGAAGGCTGGCTCTCACCATTGGTTGCCTTAGTCCCAGTGCCGGTGTGGTAACCTGATGGCTTCTTTCCCCTGCACCTGTCTCTAGTTGATGGGTCCCCGTGACTTGAAGCATCTGGGGGTCCCCTCCTAGTAGTCTTTGAGTCTTTAGTCCATACAGTGGGCAGTTTGAACCCTGTAGGGTCGGTGTTCCGTTCCGGTCCCTGGCTCTCCTGTCACTGCTGGTGCCCCCGGACTTTACGGTCAGTGAGGTCCTGGATGGTGCCCTCACTGTGTAGATTTTATCAGGTCTGCCTGGAGCGTTTGCCTGACCTAGGGCTCTGTACCGCGTCGGTGTTATGGTTCCGAGAGTACTCCACCGTGCTCCTTCGGCAACCACACGCCTGAGCCTGACAGGTCACTGTTACACACTCCCGTCAGTACGGTCATGTCCTTCTCCTCTCACTTCCACTTTCTGACTGTCTGACCCCTCCTTCCTGGTTGTCGTCTAGTGAACTGGATCGGCTCCACCCCTAGGTGTCCATCCATTGGTTCCAACCCTAGTCGGTCACCAGTCCTCGAGGAAGGGGAAAAACAGGGATTATATATGTGTTTTGGTGTTACCGGCACTGGTCTTCTGGATCCCTGGAGGTAGGCCCTGCATCTTTGACAGGATGCAGTACCTTGTAGCTCCTGATGGCTGCAGGGGCGCTACAACAGTGATGGACTGAGATAAGTCGAGGCTATCAGAGCTATTTATTGCACCTACCTTCCATCTATATACAGTATCTGCACAGCCAATTTGAATTTCATTGTATTCTATTTTAAATCATTGGATGTGGGGTATATAAATATCTAATAAATAGTTTCAGAATTAATCCATATTCTCTGCTCCAAATTATGTTTTCTTCTCTAAGTCTACAATTAGGGCACATTGGAGCATCATCTCACTGCATCCTATATCATAAAAGGGTTGTTCACTACATTAAAATGAACCTTAATGGGCTCAGGATAGAGTAAGAAATAAACTAAATACCGAACTGGCGTCACTCCTCCACACCCACAATTCTCTCCCCCTGCAGTCTATTGGCACCAACTGTTGATTGGCTGAAACACCCGGATGGAACCAGGAAACCATCCGGGACACAGTTCTAAAAGTAGAGAAGTGTCACTGGGTCCAATGGGTGAACTTCACTTTTTTATAATAACTTGGGCCTGGAGCAGGGGTGCTAACTGTTTACTTCCGGCTGCTGTCCATCACCCCACTGGTAGTCGTCGTTGTAGACAGTAACACATGCAACACTGAAGTTCACTTTTATTCTCCACACTGTTATGACACACATGACCTTCCTTCCCATTCTTTCACTTCTCCCCTTTCCCACTTGCTAACTTGTACCTCATCGTCAAGCTCTGGGGTATGTGTCTCTTTCCCCCTTTTCCTCATACCTGCGTCTGATACTGGGCCACAATGTCTGTACAGCCAGATGACTCTCTAAGCCCATCGGGGTGAGCTGTAGGCCTCAGACCTCTTGGCATTGCCTCAGGCACTAGCACGGAGGCCTTGTCTTCTCTCACTTGAACGGTATCTTCTACTGTCCCTTCTCACGACCTCCCTACTCCTTCCCACATCTGTCAATTCCCCCTTAACCCTATTTTTTAATAATAAATTGGGCCTGAAGCAGGAGGCTTACTGGTTTCTTCAGGCTGCTGTCCATCACATCACTGGTAGTCGTTGTCGTAGACAGTAACACACACAACACTGGAGTTCACTTGGCCAACCAGAATCGTTCACTTTTACTCTTCACTCCATTATGACAGACATGACATTCCTTCTCTTTCTTTTGCTCAGTGTGGGATACTGCTCCTTGACCTGTCCCCCCTGCTATCTTGGACCTTGTCCACAAGCTCTGCGGCCTGTGTCTCCTTTCCTACTCTTCCTCATACCTGCGTCTGATGCTGGTCCCCGACTTCTCTCTAGCTGGATGACTCTCTATGCCTGTCTGGGTCAGCTGTAGTATTCGGATGTCACGGGTGTGTCACGGGTGACAGACAGTCATTTGGTGTCTGGCCAGAGAAGGTCACGGACGTTTGGCTGCACAAAATGCGCCCTGACTTACCATTGTTTCTGCTGTCAGTATTCGTTTGTATAGGTAGCTTTCCTGCTGGATTCATCCCTTCGTCTTCCACCCAGCTGCTGTTCATCAGCATTCTCTCTGTGCCTACATACCCCTTCCTTCCTTTGGACTGGTAATGGTTATATTCTTCAGTTCATGCAAACCGTGGGTGCTAGCAGCTGGCTTGTACTCCTCCATGGTGTTGTTGCTGAAAACTTTGCTACACTTCTACCCAAGTCAGCTGCAGATAAGTTGTTCATGCTTTTTCCCCCGTGTGTCCTCCTTGTGTCTTCTACAGTGTTTGGTGGGGTTGATGTGTGACGCCCTGGGCAAGCCAGGGGTCACAGGTCATTGCACCACCACACCCTACACCCCAGTTAGGAACACCAAGGCTACCAAAATCCTTGTTGCCTTCCTCCAGGGGCTGATGTTCACACCAGGGGGTGGGCCAGGCGGTTGGCTCCGCCCACCGAGGAGTTCACAGCCCTGGAGGCGGGAGGAACCAGGCAGTTGAGTTAGGGAAGTGAAGGAGTAAACAGTCAAGTGAGTGAAGTGAAAGTGAGAGGAAGCAAGAACAGCTAGAGAAGTAGAAGGAGTAAACAGTTGAGCTCAGGGGGAGCTTGAGTGAAGTTCAAGTTAGAGTTGAAAGTAGAAGTGAAGTAGTAGTGAAGCTAAAGAGAGAAGCTGAAGTGACAGTAGTAAAGCCTGAAGTTGGTCCGGCTGTGTGCCCGGACAGTGACAGCAAGGTCAGAAGACGGCGGTGACAGTCTGCAGGGGGACTGCTCGGAGGTTGCTGGAAGGACCGCGGACAGGTAGTGGCCCGGCGGTCTGGAGCAGTATACGAAGAACAGTCAGCACCAGGGCAGGGGCCTCTCGGATCCCGGCAAGGCTTGGAGTCGCCATAATTTGCCAAATCCGTCAGTGAAGGGGACGTCTGTCTCCAAACAACCAAGTCCCGATTGAAGGCAACAGTCCGACCGTTACAGAGAGACACCGCCACCACCAGGGCACCAGTTTCTCAGGGCCAGCGCCTGCGGGCAAAATAGGGCTCCTCCGGCCCATATCCAAGCCGGGGAGCGGGTTACCGGTGGGAACCCATCGCTACCAATACAGAAACATTAGGTGCAGGAAAAGGGACATCACCGTCACCTACTGGGGAAAGCAAGTGCAGCCATCCGTGGGAACCGTCTTTCCAGCCGTGTGTTTTACCGAAAACTGTGTCAACGTCTCAGGCTGAGAGAGTACCACAGTGCCGCAAGGCACAGCGCTGCCCCCGCGTCCCTGCACCCCACCAAGCCCTGCATCACCCACCTCATCACTGGGCCCCGGGATCACCAACCCCTACCCACGGAGGGGCAACACAACAACTGGCTGCTCCATACCATCCTTCCCGGGATCCCCATACAGAGCAGCGGTGGTGTCAACAAATCACCACAACCGTGGGTGGCGTCATGGACAATAATCAATCCCCACACCCAAAATCCCCTTTCACTCACGGGCGAGGAGCGTCGCTAGAGTCCCCGGGATCCGGCCCATCGCTCGAGCAACCAAGCAGCAGCAGGCCGCAGCAGCCGTGGCAGCCAGACCCGAGCAGCAGTGGGAGAGAGCGGCGTCCCCTCCTCCGCCCGCGACAACTTGGCGTCACGAACAGGATCATACCGCTCTGCTGTTGGGTAGAGGTGCGCCTTGTGAAAGCCGGAGGTATCCGGCTGAAAAATTTCAGAAGTCGCCATCTTTGGCGCGAAAAGTTCCCGCTCAAGCGTCTTCTCGAGTAGCAGAGGCGCGAAGGCCAAAACCCCGCCCCGATAGAGGAGGGGCCAGAAAGAAGCTAAGGGGGACGCAGATGGAGAAATGGCGGCGTCCTCGAATTGGAGTGCGGAAATACCCGCCACCGGAGTACCCAAGCTCTGGGGGAAACGAGGCGGAGTAGCTTTTCAGGACTGCGACCCGGGTGAACTCCCCGCCGGGACCGCTGCGTGGCTGGAGCGGGAGTTGGGCCGGTTCTGCGTGAAGGTGAGGGCGCAGAGCCTGCAGCAGTTGATGGACTGGAAAGCAGAGATGCGCAGGATGGTTGCCGTAGTGGGGGCCCGTGAGCAAGGGGCCACTGCGGCCGTGCCGCGTCGCGACCAGTCCACCCAAACCCCAGAACCAGCCCTGATTGAGAGGGAGACGGACATCAGCGCCGCGGCCGGGGGGCCGGAGAGAATGCCGTTGATGGAAGAGGAGGTCCCAAGTGCGCTGCCTCTGCCGCCATTCCCAGCAGCTGTCAGTGGTTTGGGGTTGAACTGCCAATGGAAGGAGAACCCCATGTACCGTTCGGTCCCTGAGTGGGCCGACCCCCTGCGGTGGTAGCCGCCTCAAGGGCAGCGGATGCCCGCTGCAGCCGTCCCCGTTGGGACCACCACTGAGTTGTTTGTTTGAAAAGTTTGAAAAATTATGCAAATGAAAGTAATCAACTGATGGAGTAACCTGATTTACCGTGATTGAGGAAACCGGCCGTTGCCGGCACCGTTGTCCCCGTGGGGACCGTTTAAAAAGTTTGCATGGAGGACTTTCCATG
This sequence comes from Anomaloglossus baeobatrachus, assembly GCF_048569485.1. Taxonomy (NCBI): domain Eukaryota; kingdom Metazoa; phylum Chordata; class Amphibia; order Anura; family Aromobatidae; genus Anomaloglossus; species Anomaloglossus baeobatrachus. The sequence goes on from NC_134353.1 coordinate 907,513,670, forward strand.
GACAAGCCCGTGAACTTGCAGGGCAACCACAAACGTTAGTGGCATGTAAATAAGTTGTTTTACCATTACCGTTTCCGCAGTTGCCGCCTCCGGAGAGGCAGGTTGGAGGGAGGGCCCTCAGCAGAGCAGGCTGGGGCCCAGCCACCACAGGAACCGGTGGCTACCCTCTGGAGGGGAAGGACAGATCCCGCTCGGGTGACTTGTGCTGGACTTGGGTCAAGGGGTGCTGCCTGGGTTTTAGGGGCAGCATCAGGGCCAGGTTGCTTGGGTGGGAGAGAGCGGAAACCGTAACCGTAAACCGTTTTGCAACGTTTAAGAAATGTGCCTCCCGTTGTGGGATGATGTTATGATTTATATGTTAACGTTTACCTTTTTATACTTTTACAGAAAATAAAACCGGTATTGGACGGGCAGCCCGCGGACGGTCTGCATTTTGCTAAGGGGGAATGTGACGCCCTGGGCAAGCCAGGGGTCACAGGTCATTGCACCACCACACCTTACACCCCAGTTAGGAACACCAAGGCTACCAAAATCCTTGTTGCCTTCCTCCAGGGGCTGATGTTCACACCAGGGGGTGGGCCAGGAGGTTGGCTCCGCCCACCGAGGAGTTTACAGCCCTGGAGGCGGGAGGAACCAGGCAGTTGAGTTAGGGAAGTGAAGGAGTAAACAGTCAAGTGAGGGAAGTGAAAGTGAGAGGAAGCAAGAACAGCTAAAGAAGTAGAAGGAGTAAACAGTTGAGCTCAGGGAGAGCTTGAGTGAAGTTCAAGTTAGAGTTGAAAGTAGAAGTGAAGTAGTAGTGAAGCTAAAGAGAGAAGCTGAAGTGACAGTAGTAAAGCCTGAAGTTGGTCCGGCTGTGTGCCCGGACAGTGACAGCAAGGTCAGCAGACGGCGGTGATAGTCTGGAGGGGGACTGCTCGGAGGTTGCTGGAAGGACCGCGGACGGGTAGTGGCCCAGCGGTCTGGAGCAGTATACGAAGAACAGTCAGCACCAGGGCAGGGGTCTCTCGGATCCCGGCAAGGCTTGGAGTTGCCATAATTTGCCGAATCCGTCAGTGAAGGGGACGTCTGTCTCCAAACAACCAAGTCCCGATTGAAGGCAACAGTCCGACCGTTACAGAGAGACACCGCCACCGCCAGGGCACCAGTTTCTCAGGGCCAGCGCCTGCGGGCAAAGTAGGGCTCCTCCGGCCCATATCCAAGCCGGGGAGCGGGTTACCGGTGGGAACCCATCGCTACCAATACAGAAACATTAGGTGCAGGAAAAGGGACATCACCGTCACCTACTGGGGAAAGCAAGTGCAGCCGTCCGTGGGAACCGTCTTTCCAGCCGTGTGTTTTACCGAAAACTGTGTCAACGTCTCAGGCTGAGTGAGTACCACAGTGCCGCAAGGCACAGCGCTGCCCCCGCGTCCCTGCACCCCACCAAGCCCTGCATCACCCACCTCATCACTGGGCCCCGGGATCACCAACCCCTACCCACGGAGGGGCAACACAACAACTGGCTGCTCCATACCATCCTTCCCGGGATCCCCATACAGAGCAGCGGTGGTGTCAACAAATCACCACAACCGTGGGTGGCGTCACGGACAATAACCAATCCCCACACCCAAAATCCCCTTTCACTCATGGGTGAGGAGCGTCGCTAAAGTCCCCGGGATCCGGCCCATCGCTCGAGCCACCGAGCAGCAGCAGGCTGCAGCAGCCGCGGCAGCCGGACCCGAGCAGCAGTGGGAGAGCGCGGCGTCCCCTCCTCCGCCCGCGACAGATGAAGAACTCCTCCCAGCCGTTCCCTATTTAGGGCCCAGCACTAGGAATACCTAAGGTCAGGTATCCGGCAGGGCACATAGGTGCAGAACCTATCTAGGGTGGAAAAGGGACCCCAGGGACCAGCAGTAGGTTCAGTCAAAGGTCACCATCTTCCCTTTCCCTACATACAGGGTTTCCCATCCCCTACCTTTTGCCATGCATGTTGGTTCTTCCCCGGAGCTAGTGTGAAATTGGTCCTCATGAGGTTACCTCCCAGACCGGCCCAAGCACTGAAGGCTTGTCTTCTCTCACTTGAACCCTACCTTCTAACTGTCCCTTCTCAAGACTTCCATTCTGTCGTCCTCCTTTCCGCATGTGTAACTTCCCCCTTAACTCTATTTTTTTCAATCTGCTGCTATCTCAGCCCAACCAGAAGGTTGGCACCTTTTGGCAACAGTCCCGCTCCATTGCATGTGGAACCTGCATCTAGCTATCATCATTACATATTAATATCGCAGGCGGAGGGGTCGGGAACGCCGCTCGCCTGGGAATCGCAGGCGCTCAGGTCCAGTGCTTCTGCTCCTTGGTGGCTCGAGCACGGGGCCAGACCCGGGGGCTCGAGCAGTGCCTCCTCGCCCACGAGTGAAAAGGGGGGAGGTTTGTGGTGAGATGTCGGTCGTGACGCCACCCACGGGTTGTGGTAATGGTGGTCACCACTGCTGCTGGTGATGGGGGATTCCGGGAGCGATGGCGGAGAGCAGCTAAGGAGTTGCCCCCTCTGTGGGTAGCGGCTGTTGGTCCCGAGGCCCCGGTTGGGGAGCAGGGAGGAGAGGTATAGGTGCAGGTGCCAATGCGAGGAGGAAGCGTGGGCGTGGGTGCAACGTTGCGGTGCAGCGCGGTGCCGGATGGCACCTTTGTACTCACTTAGACACAGAAGGACAGAGTCTCATGTAAACCAAAAGGCTGGATGGACGGGGCCCGCAGCTGGCTGCGCTGTTCTTACTCTCCCCGGACGGGTTGATGGTGTATGTGTGTTTGACTCCTATGGCTTCCCACGGGTAGTCCGCTCCCCGGCGTGTACGTGTCGGGAGAGCCCGTTTACCCGCAGGCGCTGGCCCTTGGATCTCTAGCCCTTGGCGGTGGTTCTTATCCAGACGGGTTGGGCTGTTGCCTTCTGACGGGACTTGGTTGGGAATGAACCCCTGAGGTCCAGACCGCAATCAGAGAATTTTACCTTTACGGCGGCTCCTAGCCTAGTCGGGGTCTGAGTACCCTGCCTTGGTGCTTGGCTTCAATCTGCTCCCCGGTTCGGTACCGGTGGGCCACCGCATGACCCCGGTCCTACGGTTCCGCTGACCTCCACCAACTCCTGCAGACGGTCACCACCGTCTGCCGACCTTGCTGATTGTGCCTGGGCTCCGACCCAGACACACACAGTCTTTGCTCCTCACACTTCCACCTCTCCACTTCAACTTCAACCTCCACTTACTGGCTTTCTCCCGCCTCCAGGCCTTTGAACTCCTCGGTGGGCGGGGTCAACCGCCTGGCTCCGCCCCACCTGGTGTGGACATCAAGCCTGGAGGGAGGCAACAAGGGTTTTGTTTGACTGATGTACCTAACCAGGGGAGGGGGTGTGTGTGGTGTTAGTGTACTGTGACCCCTGGGGGTCCAGGGCGTCACATTAACATATACAATACAATTGATATAACACATAGAATACATAGCATGACCAGTACGGGGACAAGTCCACTTCTATAGGGCCATTAGGGTTACCTTTTAAAATCGTAGACGACCTCTTTATTTAGTGATGATGATGATCTCTACATAGCTGCTACAATGATAGAAAATATGAGTGTGAGTCATTGTCCGATAGCAATTGGTTTGAGCCTTTAAAGTCATCTTTGCTTAACTTTAATTTTTTTATTAGTTGATAATAGAGATCATCAAATGTTTTGAAATTCAAATTCTACAGGTTTTGCAAATCACAGTACTCCTATGGCTCTCAGGAGATGTGTACAACACTCCAAGGTGTCTTAGGCCTGTATCTATCCCTGTTCAATGTTTTTATTGCAAACAAAAGTTAGTCATTTCAAATTGACCTTACCATAAAATTGAATGGTAACCCTGTAGTAAAAAGTAGCCCGTTCAATAACACACCGCACTGATAGACTTTTAATTTTTCTTTTTGAAATATGTCCAAAAATTCTTCTTCTTAATCATTTTGGATTAGGCAAACCATTCTGTGTGGACCAATCACTTAAACTGATGATGTCACTATCAGAGGTAGCATAATTGTTTTGTTACTGAGACTAGTAATATGAAATATATTCAATAACACACTCCACTTCCTTCCCAATAATTTGCTTGATGGAGGCCAAAAGGGCAAATTGCTGCATGCACTTGGTAGTTCTATTACCCAGATAGCTGGTGCCAGTGTTGGTGTCGGTGGTGCTGCCCATTATGACTTCTACATTCTTAGTCTTTGTATTTTTTTTCTTCCTCTTTTCACACTACCTCATCCATTTCAATTGTCACTTTTTCTTTTACCATACATTTTGTACAACAATATAATTACTATTTCATAATCATTTTAACCCCAATTTTTCAATTCTTGTTAAAAAAGAATGCAAAAAGAAGTGATAGATGGGTGGGTACATGATCAGAAAGTAACCAGATCAGATGGCAAAAGATATATAGGTGTGGTGTATACATATGTCGAATAAGAATGATAAAACCATTGTTATTTTTTAAAAATGACAATTTTTCTGGAAAAACTATTGTGCTGTCTTGCTTTTGCCTACTAGTGCATTAAGAATGAAGAAAAAAATGTGTAATAGTAATTTAAATTCAGCAAGGCATAAGCCAGCTAAACAATGTCACTGATAAATCCCACTGAGGTGCTGTTGGCACCTCTACTTTCTCTCTCCCCCTTATCAATTGAATCTCTGTGTTATTTGAAGACTATCACAATCATCTTCTTCACTACTGCATTTATGCAACATATCACTGTGGGAATTATCTGCGCAATACTTTAGCACTTTCTTTGCCGAGCTGCAAGCTATAATATAATGTCATTACTCTAAGTCACCTTTACATGGCTGCTGAATTCATTGTTTAGGCTTTTATACAGACTATAACAGACCCTCCTATTTGGCAGTGCTATACTATGTGATGTGAGAGCTAAAAAGCATTAAATGAATTCACACTGTCACACCTGAGCTCATGCCAGCTTTATGTGGCTGATGCAATCTTCTGCAATGTAGAAAAAGGCTGCAGGCATATTTTGTGATACATTCACATCTAATTGCAAATTGTTGGAATTTTCTGGGACCTTCAACCTTTTTTTCCCCCCATGTTTATTTAGTGAATTTTGAGAAAGAAGGATCTTCAAATTTTATAAAATCTGATTTGCATAAACACTCTATGGGCTAAAGCAATATAAGCAGTATTGTACATATAGCATATGTGTAGCATACCACGGGGCCTTAGGGTACTCATCACTAGGCCAGTGGTTCCTTGGAGTAGCTGTGAGTGGCCTGAGCCAGTTCCGTGACCCCATCACCTACATGAAAAACAAGCAACAAACAAGTGTCCAGTACAGATGGGGATGGAAGGAGGGTGACAGGTCCCTGGGGAGCGTGTCACCGGTTTCAGCGGTGACTAGGATCTCGGCCTCCTCCGCCGCCGACTCTTCCTGTGACTAGTCCTCTCCCAGCGGCAGTACTGGATGGGGAACGGGGATGCTTTGCAGCGCCACCCGTGGTATACGGCCAGGAATCAGCTGCCGCTGCACAGTCTCTCCGGCGCAGGTGTTAGGTGCAGCCGGGATGGTGTCGTTCCCCACGGGCGGAGCGAGGAACCCCGGAAGGTTGGTGAGAACCGTGTCGGCAGTCCACGGGAGCACCAGAGTGCAGGTCGGCGGCAGTTACACACAGAGTCACCAGATGCGGGTTCCAGTCACTTTATTTACTGGTTCAGGTGGTATCACACCCTGGGTGCTGGACAGAGACTCCGGTCAATCCCGATCAGGTCAGAGGCTGGATCCGGTTTGGAATCTGTGGCCTCCTCCTCCATGCACACTCTGTACTCTCCTCTGGTCCTGGCCCGTACGGCCGGCTGCCTGGGCCTCTCGGGGTCAGACCTCTGTCCTGTCTCCCAGGCTCCCTCTCTACTGCCGCGCCGTGGCCACCCGAACTAGGGCTGTGTACCTCCCTTGTACTCAGTCCCATGCGCTGGCGACTACTCTCTTTAAGTCCACGTTTACAGGTGCCGGGACCCGTCTCTCTAGGTGTTACTGGCCCCAACTTGGTTGTGCTGCCTCTGTGATGTTACATCCAGACAGCTCTGTTCTGCCTTAAGGGGGGAGCTACACACCGTGTGTCTGCTCTGTCTTGTGTCCAAGCTGTTCTCTCCCACCAAAAGTGAAACTCCTTTGTTTTCTACTCCTCACTGCCCATGCCCCCATCGTTGCAAGTTGCTATGGCAATGCAACCACTCTTGATCTATTTAGGCTGCTTTCACACCTCCGGTTTTTGCTATGCAGCACAATCCGGCACTTTGCAGGAAAATCGCAACTGTTTTTTTTTGCTGCCGGTTGCGATTTTCCTGCATAGACTTTAATTAGTGCCGCATTGTGCCGCATGGCCTTGCATTCCGTCCGGTTTTTGCCGCATGCGGCAGATTTAGCCGATGCGGCGGCCGGATGGAACGTTGCCTGGCACGTTTTTCGTGCGGCAAAAAAAACCCGCATTGCGCCGTATTCGGCCGATGCGGCGCATTTTTCAATGCATGCCTATGGCGGCCGGATGCGGCGCGATGCGGCAATAACCGCATCCGGCCGCCGCATGCGGTTTTTGCCACTGCGCATGCTCAGTAGCATGCCGCAAGCGGCAAAAAACGGACTGGCCGCAAAGGAAAAACGTATGCAAAGGATGCGGTGTTTTCACCGCTTCCGTTGCATAGCTTGCACAGCCGGATTGAGCCGCAGAGCTCAAGCCGGATGTGTGAAAGTAGCCTTAGTGGAAGCCACCTGGTGTCTGCCAGGAACTGTGTGTGTACAAACATTGTTAACCCTTTGCTAGTGACTGCTTCTTCCTGCTATATGGTGGTGTGAGGTGTGTGTAAACTTACTGGACCAACCTCTCCCTGACTGGGAAAGATATGATATACCCTGTAGCGACCAGTCTCAGGGGCGCTACATATGGATCACTTAGTTGAACCAGACTTACAATAGACCACTCTAATAGCTCCAACATAGAAGAATTCATGCATTATACAAATATAATTTTTGTGTCTTTAAGGCTATGTGCGCACTTACCGGATTTTGCCGCGGATTTTCCGCGGATTTGCTGCATGTTTCGCTGCAGAAAATGTTCATAACATCTCTGCAGTGAATCACCAGCAAATCCTATGGAGAAAAAAAATCCTGTGCGCACTGGGCGGAATTTGACAGCTGCATGTTTTGCTGCGGGAATCCCGCAGCAAAAACAAGTGCATGTCACTTCTTTTCCACACATCGCTGCGGGATTTCACTCCATTGACTCCAATGTTAATCATGAAATCCCGCAGGGAATAACGCAGGCAGCAAATTCTGTGCGGTTCACTGCGTTTTCCTGCGTTATTCCCTGCGGTATTTTGCGGTTTACCTCCGGTAATGTACATCGCCTGTCTGCGGTTTTGCAGGGAAGTGATGTCATTACAGGAAGAGGAAGCCGTGCAGAGAGTAAACACACACAGATCACACACACACAGACATCACAGACATAGAACACATCACAGACATAGAACACATAGACACAGACACATAGAACACACATAGAAAGAAAACGGAAATATAGAAAACAAAGAACGTGGGCTCCGCTGCATATTTACCTTCCAGCTGAGGTAAGCACACAGCGGCGGCCCGGTATTCTCAGGCTGGGGAGGGAGAGGGGCAGGGATAATGGCCCCCGCCTCACTCCCCCTCCCGCAGCCGAGAATATCAGCCGCAGCTGCCCCGGGACTGTCGCATGCATTATGCGGCAGCACCGGCGTGTCCTCGACTCTTCTTGCCACCGTGTAGCAGTGGCAGCAAGGTAATACAAGGGGTTAATGATGGTGGGGGATCACCGCCATTAACTCCAGCCTTGATCATGGCAGCGTCTATGTGACAGCTGACATGATCAACCCGTAAGTAAAGTGAAAAAAACACAGACACCGAAAAATCCTTTATTTTAAATAAAACAAACAAGCCTCGTTCACCATTTTATTAACCCCTCCCGCACCAAAGCTCCGGCGTAATCCACCGCTCCGGCGTAATCCACAGGTCCTGCGCTGCTTACATCCAGCCGCGACTGTCACAGACACAGCGCTGAATGAAAGCAGCAGACAGCAGAGGTAATTACCGGTCATTTCCCACGGCCGGTAATGTGAACTCACTGCCGACCGTGGGAAATGCAGCGATCTGTCATCTATCTATCTATCCCTCTGTCTGTCTATCTATCCCTCTATCTATTCTTCTGTCTATCTACTATCTCAGAATTAAATGACTTTTTTTTTTTTCAATGTGCTTTATTGCATTGAATGCAATAAAGCACCTCCCAACCCGCACGCGGCAAAACCGAGGCAATACCGCGAATAATACCGCGGTAAAACCGCAGCAAACCGTGGCAAACCGCATGCAGTTTTCGGGTGCAGTTTCCCGCGGTAATCTTTGAGAGCATGCGGAATTTTCTCAAGAAAATTCCATTTCCCAGTGCGCACATAGCCTAATAGTGACTGGTGAGAGCTAAACTGCTCAAGTGCTTGTTATTGGAATTGAGAAGGTACAATGCTCAGACGGGCTCGATTCTAGGAACAAGTATAACTGTGACACCCTGGCAAAACTAGGTAGTCACAGTTAGGCCCCCGCATTACACCATTCCCTCACTAGGAAACACACAGCCAACCAGAAAACCCTAGTCACCCCCCTTAGGGACAAACAGACATACCAGTGGGCGTGACCAGGCAGTTGGAACACGCCCACCCAGGGGTCTAGACAGCCCGGGGCGGGAAAACAAGCAGTGAAGTTTGGAGTTCAGTTTGGAGAGGCGTCTGGCTCCAGCAGTCAAGTTCAGGTTGGAGCCCTGGTGCCATTGACTAGGAGGCAGACGGTGGCCTCCGTCAGCAGGGGATGGGAAGACGGCTCGGTGGAACCGAGGTTGGCCCGGGACAGGGTTATAGCCCGTGTCGGGGAACCGAAACCGTAGCACAAAGGGGGGTACTCGGACCCTGAAGCCAGAAACCGGAATCAAGCGGACTGGTTAATCAACCGATTGAGGCCAGGACTAGAGGTCCTGTCCCATCCAAAGTCCCTCATAGAAGACAAGAGCCCACTGATTAGGGATAAGAGGTCACCGCCAGGGCCTATAGATCCCATGGGCCAGCGTATGCGGGTACGGCTCCTTAGGCCACATCCAGCTGAGAGTGGACTCCTGAGTTTCACACTAGGAAAGTCCACCTTACACAACATAGTGCAGGAAAAGGATAGAGACCACCAGCCGGGTGGGGTTCCCCGAACGCAACCGGCCGCGGCACCGGCCACCATCACCTAGGTTTACCAGATACTTGTGTGTTTTACTAACAGTGAGTACACCAGCACCCCCTGCGGTCGCCATCCCCTGCACCGAGCCACTGGGTCTCGGGGCCACCATCCCTCCCCACGGAGGGGTTAACAACTTGCTGCACAACATCTCCCCCGTGCGCCCCATAACAGCAGCGGTGGTGTACCACCTCACCACAGACCATGGGTGGCGTCACGAACTTACTGCAGCCTAGCCCGTACATCTACATCCCCCCATTTATTCTGCGTGTCCGCGAGACCCCCGGGTCCGGATACGCTCGAGCCACCACCCATGAAGGCCTGGATCTGAGCAGCGTCGGCTGCTGGCACGGGGGCGGCACACCCCAAAACTTGGCCTCACGAACAATATACTTACCCATCCACTTACCTTGTGGAAGTGCGCCTTGTATTGGACAGTCAGCGGTGATCCGTTGCAAAATTTTCAGAAGTCGCCATCTTTGCCGCCATTTTGGCGCAAAAAGCTACAGTCCAGCGTCTTCTTCCCCGAAAAAAGGGCGCGAAAGCCAAAGCCCCGCCCCCTGGGAACGCGTTCGGAAAGCGAGCCCAGAAGTCGAAAAACGAAACTAGGAGGCCGCAGAAAGAAGTGCCGGCAAAAGACCAAGGGGGGGTGGGTGAAGATTCTGCGACATGTGACCGAGCAGATAAAGGGCAGGGACTCCAGGACCCTGCCACCCTTCTTGTTCCTGGATACCACTGAGAGTGCAGCATGGCCGACCCGTCTGGCAAACCCGCAGTACAGGAGCACGTGCCCGGAACTGCCGACCGGGTAGAAGCCCAGATGGAGCGAATGTGCCGCCAGATCCAGGCACAGGCGAGCTTTCTGCTCAAAAGATGGAAGGCCGAGATGGCAAAGTTGGCCGCAGCCGTTCGGGCCCATGAAGTGGAGGCAGCCTCGGAGGAGCGGGTAAGCGACCCTCGCCCCTATGTCCCCTAGGAACTGGCCGACCAGGCTGAGTGGCCCGGTCTGCCCATGCCCGCCATGCTGCCTCCCTCGCTGCCCGACCCTGCTGCCGACCCCCTGCTCGGTCCGCTGCCACCAACACCGGCAGCGGTACCCATACTGTCGGCCTGCGAGGACCAGCCAGAGGAAGCCGCCAGCAGCCAGCCAGTCACCGCCCCGGCACCCGTACCGGCTCCACGCCAGACCAGCACCCAGAAGGTGCCCCGTCCTGCCTTGGACTTGACAGCGATAACAGAAGAGGCCGCACCCAAGATGACAACGGCCCAGGCAGTCCGCCCAGCCAAAGCGGTGGCGGTTCCCGACAAGAAGCCAGCACAGCGGGCAACACTGGGCGCTCCCAGATTCCAGTCCTCGGCTGAGGCGCTGCGGGGTTACAGCTGCAAGGCAGCAGAGCTGGCCATGTCACAGCGGGGTCCCCCGTTGCCAAAGGTGCCGGTCGTAGCCAGCATGGAGGGACTTCGGCTGGGCCCAGCCCCTGCACTGGATGAATCGGAGCAGGCCGCAGACACTCCATACTGGGAGCGGCAGCGGCGCCAGCTGCGAAAGGAGATTGACGCCCAGGAGAAGCGGAAGGCTGAGGTCCTGTCCCGGACATATACCGAAAAAGGCAATCTGAGAAATGCCACTTTTCAGGTGAGGGGCCTGACGTACGAAGGCCAGGTCCGGCATTTTAACCCCCAAAGGGGATGGGGGCTTATATATGATCCGGGCATGGAGGCCGAGATATTCGTGTCCCGGAGGGACGTGGTCCCTCATCTGCCCATTGGCCATCCTGACCGGGACCTGGAACCCGGGGAGCTAGTGACCTACATCCGGCACTGTGGCGAGAGGGGGTGGTTTGCCCTTGACATCAGAAGGAGCGTGAGAATGGGAGCCCAGCTGCACGTCCACCCCTCTCCTCCATTCTCCGGTCCCGAGTTTGATGATGAAGAAGATGTTTAGGTAGCGGTCCCAGCTACCCACAGTTAAAGTCCCCATTGGGATTGTGTGTGCTATTGGCAGTTCCCGTTTAATAGTTCAAAGACAATGGATTAGTACTTGCGAGCCAGCCCATAAACTTTTGGGTCTTGTAAATCACCCCCGACCAACCTTCTCACCAATCCGCAGTCTCTGGAGAGGCTGATTGGAGGTTGGGCCTGCGGTAGAGTCAACCGAGGCCCAGTCACCACCGGAACCGGTGACTAACCTCCGGGTCAGGGGTCCCCTGCATGTGGGGCCCTTGAAAGGACTGCCGGGTAAGGAACTTTTTACCCGGCCCGTTTGGGCAATACCCAGACCTACCCTGGACTTGGGCAAGGGGTGTCAACCTGTGTTTTAGAGGTGGCACCAGGGCTAGGTTGTTTTGGGTGGGTGAAGTGAGAAGGACTCGGTCCGTCCCGTCACGGTCTTAAATGTGCAACGTTCAAGTAACATGCCTCCCGTAAGGGAAGAAAACAAAATATACTTAATTGTAAATATGTTATTATACTTGTATTTGTTTATCTTTTATCTTTTTCAGTTAAATAAACGGTGGTGGTCGGACAGCCCATGGACGGTCTGTGTTTAACCAAGGGGGAGTGTGACGCCCTGGTAAAATAAGGTAGTCACAGTTAGGCCCCCGCATTATACCGTTCCCTCACTAGGAAACACACAGCCAACCAGTAAACCCTAGTCACCCCCCCCTTAGGGACAGACAGACAGACACACCAGTGGGCATGACCAGGTGGTTGGAATATGCCCACCCAGGTCTAGACAGCTCGGGGAGGGAAAACAAGCAGTGAAGTTTGGAGTTGAGTTTGGAGGGGAGTGTGGGCTGGAGCTAGGTGTAGCTCCAGCAGTCAAGTTCAAGTTGAATGGTACCAGGGTTGGAGCCCTGGTGCCACTGGCTAGGAGGCAGATGGAGCCGGAAACCGTAGCACAAAAGGGGGTACTCAGACCCTGAAGCCAGAAACCGGAATCAAGCGGACTGGTTAATTAACCGATTGAGGCCAGGACTAGAGGTCCTGTCCCACCCAAAGTCCCTCATAGAAGACAAAAGTCCACCGATTAGGGATAAGAGGTCATCGCCAGGGCCCATAGATCCCACGGGCCAGCGTCCGCGGGTATGGCTCCTTAGGCCACATCCAGCCGGGAGCGGACTCCTGGGATTCAAACTAGGAAAGTCCACCTTACACAACATAGTGCAGGAAAAGGATAGAGACCACCAGCCGGGTGGGGGACCCCGAACGCAACCGGCCGCGGCACCGGCCACCATCAGACTTGTGTGTTTTACTAACAGTGAGTACACCAGCACCCCCTGTGGTCGCCATCCCCTGCACTGAGCCACCGGGTCCCGGGGCGACCATCCCTGCCCACGGAGGGGTTAACAACTTGCTGCACAACATCTCCCCCGGGTGCCCCATAACAGCAGCGGTGGTGTCCCACCTCACCACACACCGTGGGTGGCGTCACAAACTTACTACGGCCTAGCCCGTACATCTACATCCACCCATTTATTCGCCGTGTCCGCGAGACCCTCGAGCCACCACCCCTGAAGGCCCGGATCTGAGCAGCGCCGGCTGCTGGCACGGGGGCGGCACATAGCGAAAGTCAATGGGGAAGCATTGAGCATTTTTCTCAGGTTCACCAATTTATCAAACATATTCCACAAGCTCCGTCGTAATTCACAGTCCATGCATACAGGTCCTGTGAATAGCAGTAAAGAACAGTTATTCACAGGTGCTGGGTAGTGACTACAACACCCCTCAGAGCTGCCGGCTCAATCCTGTGCTCAGCAAGATCCGGCAATGCTGATGAGTGTTGACCCCAATACCCAACACCTGTGAGTAGCTGCAATTTACTGCTATTCACAGTCAATGGACTGAGCTTTGTGGGAACATTTTTGATAATAAACTGGTGAAAGGGAAAGTGTGTGGAGTCTTTATTCAAATAAACTGTTTTTTTACTGTGTTCATTTTACACTTACTGGGTTAGTAATGGGAGTGTCTGATGCCTCTCCATTACTAACCTCTGGGCTTGATACCAGCTGACACTACACAGCTGACACCAACTCCATAACCCATTACCTCGACTGCCACCACACCAATGCAATCAGGAGGAGCCGAGCTGAATGTGATGCATCAAATCTTGGGGACTGCAGGCTGATATTTTTAGGCTGCAATGGGCCAAATAACCATGGACCTTCCCAGCCTGATAATAATAATATCAGCCCCCAGCTGTCTACTGTACCTTAGCTGGTGATCAAACATAGGGGGTCCCCATGTCATTTAATTTATTTTATTTTTAGTCTGGTTTAACTTAACAAATAAATAATTTAAAAACCTCCTTTTTTTGATAACCAGACAAGGTAAAGCAGACAGCTGCGGAATGACATTATCTGGAATTTCAGGTTTTCTCTGAACAAGGCTACATAGGTTGTGTTGATTCGAGGGATGTCTTGGGACTAATACATCATGGATTATATTGGAGCTTCATGGATTTCTTAAAATAATAAATTGGTGAATGAGGTCCTTCCCACCCTAGTAATATCAACCCACAGCTGTCGGTTATCAAAAATATGGGGGCCCCCCCAAACTGTTTTTTGTTGTTTTTTTTACATATTTATTCATTAAGTGAAACCAGGCTAAAAAGACCCTTTAGTGCCACATGAAAAGAACTAAAGGGTGCTTTTAGCCTTGTTTAATTTAATGACCCCCTTCTCTAATCTAAGCGCTCTTCCTGAACTGCATTGTACCCAAAAGACCTGAGATGCTATGCGGCTGGCCAATCACATTAATGCTAGTGTGACGCCCTGGCCGGGCCAGGTAGTCACAGATAGCGCCCCGCATTACACCAGTCCCTCATAGGTAACACACAGCCAAACACTAAAACCTTAGTCACCCCCCCAGGGCTTGATGGACACACCAGGGGGTGGAACCAGGCGGTTGGAAGACGCTCACCAAGGAGTCTCAGACTGCCTGGGGTGGGAAAGTTCAAGTCTAGAGTTCAAGGTGGAGAGGTGTGTGGCCGGAGCTGTGTGCAGCTCCAGCAGAGGTGAGAACCAAAACTGAACCAGTGCCAGGGTAGGAGCCTTGGAACTGCTGGCTAGGAGGCAGACGGCGGTCTCTGTCTGCAGGAGCCGGGAACAGGTGGAACCGAGGTGGACCAGGACAGGGGAGTGGCCCGCCGGTACTGACCCGGGGAACCGACTTGGAAACCGGATCACAAAGGGGGGTACTGAGACCCTGAAGCTAGGTCCAGAAGCTACTGGGGTCTAGCTAATTAACTGATTGCGGCCAGGACTAGAGGTCCTGTCCCACCCAAAGTCCAGACTGAAGGCAACAGCCCAACGAAGAGGATGGAAAGCCACCACCACGGCAGAGAGATCCCACGGGCCAGCATCTGCGGGCAAAGGGCTCCTAAGGCAACCACAAGTCAGGAGCGGACTCCTGAAGGTGAAAGCGCAGGTAGTCCACCATCACAAAACAGGTGCGGGAGAAAGACGGAGACCACCAACCGGGTGGGGGACCAGACTGCAGCCGGCTGCGGGCACCGACCACCATCACCTTGGTTTACCAGAGACTCGTGTGTTTACTAATAGTGAGTACATCAGTGCCTTCCGGCCATCTCCCTGCACTGCCAAACATCCCCAACGGGTCCTGGGGCCACCATCCCTGCCCACGGAGGGTTTAACAACTTGCTGCACAACATCTCCCCCGGGTGCCCCGTAACTGCAGCAGTGGTGTCCACCTTCACCACATCCCGTGGGTGGTGTCACGAACTTAACACAGCTCCGGCCGTACACCTACGTCCCCAAGCCGCAAACCCCTTTTTGATCGAAGTGACCGCAGGACTCCCGGGTCCGGAGACCCTCGAGCCACCCACTGAAGGTCCGGACCCGAGCAGATCGGCTGCCGAGCACGGGGCGTCACACTAGTAGCCGACATGGCAGGCAATATTCACATGTTTATTGGCTTTCTATCAGCCATTAAACATGCAGGGTGAGGATTCAAGCTTGGTGCTCGAGCATCCACAACACTCGATCGAGTAACGAGGGTGCCCGAGAACATGATGCTCGATTGAGTAACAAACTGTGCCAAGCATGCTCGCTCATCACTAGTCTTTATATCTGTCCCAGTGATGACTAGTTTACATGCTTTTTGCTATGAAGCATGGTTTTAAAAATTGATTTTACAGCCAATTACATATTACATACAGCACTTCTTTCTCTACTTTCAAAGCATCTACCATGTTTCCTCGAATTTAAGACATGGTCTTATATTATTTTTTGCCCCGAAAGATGCACTAGGGCTTATTTTCAGGAGACGTTTACCCCCAAAAGAAAGCAGACACCCCCTAAAAGAATCTCAACCATTAGACCCCAAACAATTAGAGTTGGCAAGTGAATGGGCTCTCATGTACACAAATCTTTGCAACTGTCAGGTTCCCTTGCATTCTACAGGAGTTGGCTCCCACAGGTGACTGAAAGCAGCTTGGAGTGATACTAGTCTCTGATCTGTTTGTGAGAGCTGCAGGGCAGTGCAGCTGCACCTGACAGTGACGCAGATCTCTGTATGAGAGCCCATTTGCCAATGGCACTTGCCAAATGTAATTGTTTGGGATCTGGTGAGACCATTTTTGTTTTTCTTTTTTGGGGGAAGGGGGGAGCTGTCTGCTTTCGTTTGGGGGTGTCCGCTTTCTTTGATGAAGTATCCTATATTCTTTCTTTTTTTAGCTGCTTGAACACTTCTTATGGTACTGCAACTAGTGCTTATTTTTGTAGTAGGGATTATATTTTAAAAATACTCCAAATGGCACAAATTTTTTTTTATTATTTTCGGGGTAGGTCTTATTTACAGGGAAACAGTATATCTCACATCCACCATGGATACGTAAAAGATGTTCCCTATTCTACATGTAACAGAATAGATCTCTTCTTTGCATAAGAGCCAAATTGTCTTAGTCTCCAACAAATGAAATTACTTTTGAGTCCATAAAGTATGGGATCAGTTTTGCACCAGGCGACCAGTGACTTGAAATAACAGCCGATCTACAACATTTTTGCCTATAGGACTTCATTTAATAGCCTGTTTAGACAGACAGATGTCACTTCCGATGTGCAAAAAATGATCAGTCATCCTTCTGTGCAAATGTACCGCCCCGCGCTCTTCCACAGCTGAGCCGCTTGGATCCGGGCTCGTTGGTGGGTGGCTCGAGCGCCTCCGGACCTGGGGTCATGTCGCTCTGAAAAGGGGGATGCTGGCGCTATCGGTGGGGGGGGTTAGGTAAGTGCACGGCCAGAGCTGCGCTTGAGTTCGTGATGCCACACACTGGATGTGGTGAAGGTAGACACCACCGCTGCAGTTGCGGGGCACCCGGGGTAGATGGTAGTGCAGTCAGATGTTAACCCCTCCGTGGGTAGGGATGATGGCCCCTGGGACCCGTTGGGGATAGCTGGGCAGTGCAGGGCGATGTGCGCGGCCAGAGGGCACTGTTGTACTCAATGTTATTGACACACACAAGTCATTGTTAAACCAAGTTGATGGTGGTCGGTGCCCGCAGCCGGCTGCGGTCGGGTCCCCCATCCGGATGGTGGTCTCTGCCTTTCTCCTGCACTGTGCTGTGTAGATGTAGACTGCCTGCGCTTCAGCGACGGGAGTTCGCTCCCCGGCTGTGTGCATGTCGGGAGAGCCCGTTTGCCCGCAGACGCTGGCCCATGGGATCTTTCTGCCTGTGCGGTGGCTTTCTATCCCCATCGGTGGGCTGTTGTCTTCAGTTGGGACTTGGATGGGAAAGGACCTATAGTCCAGACCGCAATCAGTTAATTAACTCAGGCCAGTGGATTCTGGACCTCGTTTCAGGGTCTGAGTACCCTCCCTGTGTGCTCCGGTTTCCGAGTCGGTTCCCAAGGTCGGTACCGGCGGGCCACTACCTGGCCCGGTCCACGACGGTTCCACCGAGCCGTCTTCCTGGCTCCTGCAGGCTAAGGCCACCGCTTGCCTCCTAGCCAAAAGTGCCTGGGCTCCAACCCCGGCACCTGTCAGACTCCTCTCTCTACTCACTCCACTCAACTCCACTTCCAAACTGATCTCCTCTGAGTTTCCTGCCTCAGGCCCTCTGAACTCCTCGTTGGGCGTGACCAACTGCCTGGCTCCACCCCCTGGTGTGTCCATCAAGCACTGAGGGAGGTGACTAGGGTTTTTGTGGTTGGCTGATGACTTCTTTTTAGCGAACAGGTGTAGTGTGGGGGTCTACCTGTGACTACCTGGCTAGGCCAGGGCTTCACACAAAAACCTCAGATTATTCTTGGCAGCACATTTCCTGTTTACACAGGATGTGCTCCTGATGCCAATTTTTAACGAAGTCAAGAGATCATTTCATGTGATGACAGAGCATTTTGCTCACTCTGCAGTGATTGGCAACCTGTTTACACTGCATGATCTAAGCATTGTAATGCATCTTAAGTATCCAACATTCATACTTAAAGGGGTTTTCCCATGAAGAAAGTACATTTTCATTAATAGACCTTGGGATAATAATAAGTTCCCCAATTGGATGTGTTGTCGGCCAATTCCACATCTTCTGGGCAGGGAAGGAAGCAGAGCTGTATTTTGCCTTCATGCTGCCCTAGGCACTTTAAGTGGTCGCGCCCCTTAGTGACAACGTAAAACTGAGTTTTCGCACATGACATCTGTTCAAGGCAGATCTACTCTGTAAAACACTTTAAAAAGTATCAAGAAACGAAGGGTACTAACCCCCCCCAATGGGAATCACCACAGGCACAGCAAAACATAGCATGAGTATAAAATATTCGCACCACACCGTCCCCACTTATATACTGTGACTGTCACACTTCCACTAATAAACTACACACTGCCCTCCCTTATAAATTATACCCACCACACCTTCCTCAATTATGAAATATGATCTGCACATTGTGAGGAGGGAGCAGCATGATGTGAGGACAATGTCCCATGCATGCTGCCCCCTCCTCACAATGTCCCATGCATGCTGCCCCCTCCTCACAATGTCCCATGCATGCTGCTCCCTCCTTACAATGTCCCATGCATGCTGCCCCCTCCTCACAATGTCCCATGCATGCTGCTCCCTCGTCACAATGTCCCATGCATGCTGCTCCCTCCTCACAATGTCACATGCATGCTGCCACCTCCTCACAATGTCCCATGCATGCTGCCCCCTAATCACAATGTTCCATGCATGCTGCTCCCTCCTCACAATGTCACATGCATGCTGCCACCTCCTCACAATGTCCCATGCATGCTGCTCCCTCCTCACAATGTCTCATTCATGCTGCCCCCTCCTCACAATGTCCCATGCATGCTGCTCCCTCCTCACAATGTCTCATGCTTGCTGCCCCCTCCTCACAATGTCCCATGCACAATGCCCCTCTCCATGAGCTCCTAATGCTGCCTTCCTCTTTTCCATAATGAGACCTTCATGTTGCCCCACTCATGCTAAGACCACCACACTAACGCTTATGCTGAGACCCCTCCACACACACACATTACCCTTGATATTGACTCCCCTACATTGCTCCACTCCATACTGATCCCACACATGCCGCCCCTTCTCCATAATGAGCTCCCAATGCTGCCCCCCTCTTATTCTGAGTCCTTACACTCCCCCCACCCAATCGATTTTGTCATTGAACTATCCCTCATCCCTTGTCGTCTGTCTCTAGCATTAGCCCCTCTCTCCCACTCCCCCCCAGCATCAGCCTCTCTCCCCCAGCATCAGCCTCTATCTTCCCTCAGCATCAGCCTCTCTCCCCCAGCCTCAGCCTTTGCCTCCCCCCAGCCTCAGCCTGCCCCAGTCTCCGCCTCAGCCTCCCCCCAGTCTCCACCTCTGCCTCCCTCCAGCCTCCCCCCAGTCTCCGCCTCAGCCTCCCTCCAGCCTCCCCCAGTCTCCGCCTCAGCCTCCCTCCAGTCCTAGCCTCCCTCCATCCTCCCCCCAGTCTCAGCCTCCCTCCAGCCTCCCCCCAGTCTCAGCCTCCCTCCAGCCTCCCCCCAGTCTCAGCCTCCCTCCAGCCTCCCCCCAGTCCCAGCCTCTGCCTCCCTCCAGTCTCCCTCAGTCTCAGCCTCTGCCTCCCTCCAGCCTCCCCCAAGTCTCAGCCTCCCTCCAGCCTCCCCCCAGTCTCAGCCTCCCTCCAGCCTCCCCTCAGTCTCAGCCTCCCTCCAGCCTTCCCCCAGTCTCAGCCTCCCTCCAGTCTCCCCCCAGTCTCAGCCTCCCTCCAGCCTCCCCCCAGTCTCAGCCTCAGCCTCCCTCCAGCCTCCCCCCAGTCAAAGCCTCTGCCTCCCTCCAGCCTCCCTCAGTCTCAGCCTCTGCTTCCCTCCAGCCTCCCCCAAGTCTCAGCCTCCCTCCAGCCTCCTCCCAGTCTTAGCCTCCCTCCAGCCTCCCCCCAGTCTCAGCCTCCCTCCAGCCTCCCCCCAGTCTCAGCCTCCTTCCAGCCTCCCCCCAGTCTCAGCCTCAGCCTCCCTCAAGCCTCCCCCCAGTCCCAGCCTCTGCCTCCCTCCAGCCTCCCTGAGTCTCAGCCTCTGCCTCCCTCCAGCCTCCCCCAAGTCTCAGCCTCTGCCTCCCTCCAGCCTTTCCCCAGTCTCAGCCTCTGCCTCCCTCCAGCCTCCCCCCAGTCTCAGCCTCTGCCTCCCTCCAGCCTCCCCCCAGTCTCTGCCTCTGCCTCCCTCTAGCCTCCCCCCAGTCTCTGCCTCTGCCTCCCTCCAGCCTCCCCCCAGTCTCAGCCTCTGCCTCCCTACAGCCTCCCCCCAGTCTGAGCCTCTGCCATCCTCCAGTCTCAGCCTCTGCCTCCCTCCAGCCTCCCCCCAGTCTCAGCCTCTGCCTCCCTCCAGCCTTTCCCCAGTCTCAGCCTCTGCCTCCCTCCAGCCTCCCCCCAGTCTCAGCCTCTGCCTCCCTCCATCCTCCCCCCAGTCTCAGCCTCTGCCTCCCTCTAGCCTCCCCCCAGTCTCTGCCTCTGCCTCCCTCCAGCCTCCCCCCAGTCTCAGCCTCTGCCTCCCTACAGCCTCCCCCCAGTCTGAGCCTCTGCCATCCTCCAGTCTCAGCCTCTGCCTCCCTCCAGCCTCCCCCCAGTCTCAGCCTCTGCCTCCCTCAGCCTCCCCCCAGTCTCAGCCTCTGCCTCCCTTCAGTCTCAGCCTCTGCCTCCCTCCAGCCTCCCCCCAGTCTCAGCCTCTTCTTCCTCCCAGTCTCAGCCTCTGCCTCCCTCCAGCCTCCCCCAAGTCTCAGCCTCTGCCTCCCTTCAGCCTCCCCCCAGTCTCAGCCTCTTCTTCCTCCCAGTCTCAGCCTCTGCCTTCCTCCAGCCTCCCCCCAGTCTCAGCTTCTGCCTCCCTCCATCCTCCCCCCAGTCTCAGCCTCTGCCTCCCTCTAGCCTCCCCCCAGTCTCTGCCTCTGCCTCCCTCCAGCCTCCCCCCAGTCTCAGCCTCTGCCTCCCTCCAGCCTCCCCCCAGTCTCAGCCTCTGCCTCCCTCCAGTCTCAGCCTCTGCCTCCCTCCAGCCTCCCCCCAGTCTCAGCCTCTTCCTCCTCCCAGTCTCAGCCTCTACCTCCCTCCAGCCTCCCCCCAGTCTCAGCCTCTGCCTCCCTTCAGCCTCCCCCCAGTCTCAGTCTCTGCCTCCCTCCAGTATCAGCCTTTGCCCCCCCCTTGCATGCGCAGATCTCCGGTCTGCATTAGAGACACTCCCACGCTCCTTATGAATCCACTTACCTGCTCCAGTGCCCGCCGCCATCTTCCTGGCTCACGTGAGTATCCTCTTCTGACACCGGCTTCCATCACGGCGTCCTCCGCGGCGTCCTGCTGTGAGCTCTGCATGTGACGTCCACAAAGCAGTGGACGCAGCACAGAGGAAGGAGCTGATTGGCGCGCGCCTGTGACCCCGGAAGTGCAGGCGCCGGCAGTTCCGGGGTCAATCAGCTCCCTGTGCTCGGCGGCCGCAAAAAAAAATTTTTTTTTTTTGCTGCCAGAGGGTGCCGCCCCCCACAACCTGCCGCCCCAGGCACCGGACCATGGGTGCCTAATGGTAAATACGGCCCTGGAAGGAAGCATTAGTCACTTATGATAAGTGACTATACAGATGACACAGCAAGGGCTCACAGCTGTTTGATTGTGTGAGGGATCACATTTCCCTGTCTGTTTTATCATAGAAGTATTTCTCCAATTTTGCTTGTCCAGTGAGCTCATCATAAATCAAGTCAGTGACATACCAGTTCAGCGCCAGCCTGATCTACTAGGTCACAGACTTGATTTATGATGAGCCCAGAGAGCTGGAGATACAGCAGAAACAAGCGCTCCTGTGATAAAACAAGCAGTATGTGTGAAAAAGTAACTGCTCTGAGTTCCTTATGTTTCATCTGTATACTCAGTTATCATAAGTGACTTATGCCCCCTCCGTAGGCCAGGAGCATTGGTAGGTGATGGCCATGAGCACAATCAGCTCTGCATGGTACCACACAACAAATATAAAAGGGACACAATTATAAGATTATCTCAGCATGGGAATATTTTTTTGAACAAGTGCAATTGTGGAGCTTATATTTACAAAATTTATTAATTAAAATGTAATTTATTCGTAGAACAACCTCTTTAAAAAAAAAAAAGATACATATATATGTGTGTGTGTGTGTGTGTGTGTGTGTGTGTGTGTGTACAGTACAGACCAAAAGTTTGGACACACCTCCTCATTTCCTCATTCAAAGAGTTTTCTTTATTTTCAGGACTATGAAAATTGTAGATTCACATTGAAGGCATCAAAACTATGAATTAAAGCATGTGGAATTCAATACATAAAAAAGTGTGAAACAACTGAAAATATGTCTTATAGTCCAGGTTCTTCAAAGTACCCACATTTTGCTTTGATTACTTCTTTGCACACTCTTGGCATTCTCTTGATGAGCTTTAAGAGGTGGTCACCGGAAATGGTTTTCCAACAGTCTTGAAGGAGTTCCCAGAGATGCTTAGCACTTGTTGGTCCTTTTGCCTTCACTCTGCAGTCCAGCTCACCCCAAACCATCTTGATTGGGTTCAGGTCTGGTGACTGTGGAGACCAGGTCATCTGGCGTAGCACGCCATCACTCTCCTTCTTAGTCAAATAGCCCTTACACAGCCTGGAGGTGTGTTTGAGGTCATTGTCCTGTTGAAAAATAAATGATGGGCCAACTAAATGCAAACTAGATGGAATAGCACGCCGCTGCAAGATGCTGTGGTAGGCATGCTGGTTCTGTATGCCTTCAATTTGGAATAAATCCCAAAAGTGTCACTAGCAAAGCACCCCCACACCATCACACCTCCTCCTCCATGCTTCACGGTGGGAACCAGCCATGTAGAGTCCATTCGTTCACCTTTTCTACAAAGACACGGTGGTTGGATCCAAAGATCTCAAATTTCAGACCAAAGCACAGATTTCCACTGGTCTAATGTTCATTCCTTGTGTTCTTTAGCCCAAACAAGTCTCTTCTGCTTGTTGCCTGTCCTTAGCAGTGGTTTCCTAGCAGCTATTTTACCATGAAGGCCTGCTGCACAGTCTCCTCTTAACAGTTGTTCTAGAGATGAGAAGGTATGTCCAAACTTTTGATCTGATATATATATATATATATATATATATATATATATATATATATATATACATTATGAGCAAGGATGGTTTACCTTAGGGAGATCAACATCCACCACTGCAGAGACACCATCACGTGTTTCTCAACGCAGTGATTCTAGAGCAATGCCCCCTGGGAAATATTCAAAGCAAGAAGGCCTGCGGAGACACCATCACATATTTCTCAACGCTGGCAGGAAACTAGCCAGGTCTTTCACCGGGAAGGATCAACCACGGGAAGGGCAGTCTCCAGTCAAGGAGACCACCTATGCCAAACATGGTATCCATCCACAGACAGCCGTTTCGGGGTATTTGCCCCTCATCAGTGTGGAGTAGGAATCTGGCTAGTGGGACATTGCCTAGTAAAAGACTATGTGAGCAAGGATGGTTGACCTTAGGGAGATCAAAATCCACCACTGCGGAGACACCATCACGTGTTTCTCAACGCAGTGATTCTAGAGCAATGCCCCCTGGGAAATATTCAAAGCAAGAAGGCCTGCGGAGACACCATCACATATTTCTCAGGGAGGTCAACCATCCTTGCTCACATAGTCTTTTATTAGGCAATGTCCCACTAGCCAGATTCCTACTCCACACTGATGAGGGGCAAATACCCCGAAACGGCTGTCTGTGGATGGATACCATGTTTGGCATAGGTGGTCTCCTTGACTGGAGACTGCCCTTCCCGTGGTTGTTCCTTCCCGGTGAAAGACCTGGCTAGTTTCCTGCCAGCGTTGAGAAATATGTGATGGTGTCTCCGCAGGCCTTCTTGCTTTGAATATTTCCCAGCAGGGGGCATTGCTCTAGAATCACTGTGTTGAGAAACACGTGATGCTGTCTCCGCAGTGGTGGATGTTGATCTCCCTAAGGTCAACCATCCTTGCTCACATAGTCTTTTACTAGGCAATGTCCCACTAGCCAGATTCCTACTCCACACTGATGAGGGGCAAATACCCTGAAACGGCTGTCTGTGGATGGATACCATGTTTGGCATAGGTGGTCTCCTTGACTGGAGACTGCCCTTCCCGTGGTTGTTCCTTCCCAGTGAAAGACCTGGCTAGTTTCCTGCCTGCGTTGAGAAACATGTGATGGTGTCTCCGCAGGCCTTCTTGCTTTGAATATATATATATATATATATATATATATATATATATATATATATACTAGCTGTACTACCCGGCTTCGCCCGGGTTAATAACTGTTGTTAACAAAATAGAATGTATTAACAAAAATGTATTCTGCACACAAAAACCACAAAACAAATAGATAGAAATGTAATTATTAAAAGGCAAAAACAAAGCTAATAGAAGCATTTCACAACATATATTTCAACACCACAAATATTCCACACAGATTTAACTAAATTGGCCAAGTAACGTGCCTCGTCTGTCTCTTTCCCCGTCTGTCTCTTACCCCATCTGTCACTTTCCCCGTCTGTCTGTCTCCCCGTCTATCAGGTCTGTCTCTTTCCAGGTCTGTCTCTGTCTGTCTCTTTCACCGTTTGTCTCTGTCTGTCTCTTTCCCTGTCTGTCTCTTTCCCTGTCTGTCTCTTACCAGGTCTGTCTGTTTCCAGGTCTGTCTCTTTCCAGGTCTGCCTCTTTCCAGGTCTGCCTTTCTCCTTATCTATCTCTTTCCCCGTCTGCCTGTCTCTGTCTATTTCTTTGTCTGTCTCTATCTCTCTATTTCTTTCCTCATCTGTCTCTTCCCAGGTCTGTCTCTTTCCCCGTCTGTCTCCCCGTCTCCTTTTCTGTGTCTTTTCCTGTCTGTCTCTTTCCCTGTCTGCCTGTCTTTGTCTGCCTCTATTTCTCTGTCTCTTTCCCCGTCTGTCTCTATCAAGGTCTGTGTCTTTCCCCATCTATCTTTGTCTGTCTCTCTGGCTGTCTCATCCTTCCCTGTCTCTGTCCCTGTCTGCATGTCTGTCTGTCTCTTTCCCCATCTGTCTCTTTCCAGGTCTTTCTCTGTCTGTCTCTTTCACCGTCTGTCTCTGTCTGTCTTTTTCACCGTTTGTCTCTCTGTCTCTTTCACCGTTTGTCTCTGTCTGTCTCTTTTCCTGTCTGTCTCTATCTCTCTGTCTCTTTCCCTGTCTGTCTCTGTCTGTCTGTCTCTATCTGTCTCTCTCTGTCTCTCTCTATCCGTCTCCCCACCGACATCTTATTACCTCACATATAAGCTTCTTATACTATGAATGTCTTTTGTTCCTATAGCAACCACTCACAGCTTCTACTAATAACCTTTAATGAAGGCATGTTTTTTGGAAAGCAACTGTAAAGTGCGGGGTTACATTTTCATGTCAAAACATAGTCTACTACGTTCCCTGGGTCACATGAGGTGTCTGTACAAAATTTTGTGATTGTAAATGCGACGGTGCGGATACACTTTTCCCCATTTTCCCCATTATGTAGATAGGTGCAAAATTGATTGGTAAATTGGAACGCTTGGGGTTAAAATTTCACCTCACGACATAGCCTATGATGCTCTCGGGGTCCAGACGTGTGAGTGTGCAAAATTTTGTGGCTGTAGCTGCGATGGTGCAGATGCCAATCCCGAACATACACACATACACACATACATACATACATACATACATACACACATTCAGCTTTATATATTATATATTGTGAAAGCTACGAGCGACTGTGAACGAGCAAAAATACTCACCTTATCTTTGCTCCAAATTACAGGCCTCTATCGTTATTTTTGTCTGACCAGTATACAGTTAGGTCCAGAAATATTTGGACAGTGACACAAGTTTTGTTATTTTAGCTGTTTACAAAAACATGTTCAGAAATACAATTACATATATAATATGGGCTGAAAGTGCACACTCCCAGCTGCAATATGAGAGTTTTCACATCCAAATCGGAGAAAGGGTTTAGTAATCATAGCTCTGTAATGCATAGCCTCCTCTTTTTCAAGGGACCAAAAGTAATTGGACAAGGGACTCTAAGGGCTGCAATTAACTCTGAAGGCATCTCCCTCGTTAACCTGTAATCAATGAAGTAGTTAAAAGGTCTGGGGTTGATTACAGGTGTGTGGTTTTGCATTTGGAAGCTGTTGCTGTGACCAGACACCATGCGGTCTAAGGAACTCTCAATTGAGGTGAAGCAGAACATCCTGAGGCTGAAAAAAAGAAAAAATCCATCAGAGAGATAGCAGACATGCTTGGAGTAGCAAAATCAACAGTCGGGTACATTCTGAGAAAAAAGGAATTGACTGGTGAGCTTGGGAACTCAAAAAGGCCTGGGCGTCCACGGATGACAACAGTGGTGGATGATCGCCGCATACTTTCTTTGGTGAAGAAGAACCCGTTCACAACATCAACTGAAGTCCAGAACACTCTCAGTGAAGTAGGTGTATCTGTCTCTAAGTCAACAGTAAAGAGAAGACTCCATGAAAGTAAATACAAAGGGTTCACATCTAGATGCAAACCATTCATCAATTCCAAAAATAGACAGGCCAGAGTTAAATTTGCTGAAAAACACCTCATGAAGCCAGCTCAGTTCTGGAAAAGTATTTTATGGACAGATGAGACAAAGATCAACCTGTACCAGAATGATGGGAAGAAAAAAGTTTGGAGAAGAAAGGGAAAGGCGCATGATCCAAGGCACACCACATCCTCTGTAAAACATGGTGGAGGCAACGTGATGGCATGGGCATGCATGGCTTTCAATGGCACTGGGTCACTTGTGTTTATTGATGACATAACAGCAGACAAGAGTAGCCGGATGAATTCTGAAGTGTACCGGGATATACTTTCAGCCCAGATTCAGCCAAATGCCGCAAAGTTGATTGGACGGCGCTTCATAGTACAGATGGACAATGACCCCAAGCATACAGCCAAAGCTACCCAGGAGTTCATGAGTGCAAAAAAGTGGAACATTCTGCAATGGCCAAGTCAATCACCAGATCTTAACCCAATTGAGCATGCATTTCACTTGCTCAAATCCAGACTTAAGACGGAAAGACCCACAAACAAGCAAGACCTGAAGGCTGCAGCTGTAAAGGCCTGGCAAAGCATTAAGAAGGAGGAACCCAGCGTTTGGTGATGTCCATGGGTTCCAGACTTAAGGCAGTGATTGCCTCCAAAGGATTCGCAACAAAATATTGAAAATAAAAATATTTTGTTTGGGTTTGGTTTATTTGTCCAATTACTTTTGACCTCCTAAAATGTGGAGTGTTTGTAAAGAAATGTGTACAATTCCTACAATTTCTATCAGATATTTTTGTTCAAACCTTCAAATTAAACGTTACAATCTGCACTTGAATTCTGTTGTAGAGGTTTCATTTCAAATCCAATGTGGTGGCATGCAGAGCCCAACTCGCGAAAATTGTGTCACTGTCCAAATATTTATGGACCTAACTGTATTTTGATAAGATTACCCTTTTGGCAGGGTTTTTAAATTGTCTCAAATTTATTTAAGTTCTGACAAGTCTCAGGCTAGCGTTTATATGTGATGGTGATCAACGAGTAGAACAGGCTCCCACAGTGAGTTGGCCTTCAATGGAAGTCTTCAAAGAGAGACTGGACAGACATCTGTGTGGGATGATATAGAGAATCCTGCTGTGAGCAAGGGATTGGTCCAGATGACCCTGGAGGTCCCTTCCAACTCTACTATTCTGATTCTATGGTTCCATATTTCCAAGACTAGCGTTTATCAGTGAGGGTAAATAACGAGTGGAACAGGCTCACACAAGGGGTAAAGAGTTGCCCTTCAAACTCAAGTCTTCAAAAAAAGATGAGACAAACATCTGTGTGGGATGATATAGTGAATCCTGATGTGAGCAGAGGGTTGGGCCAGATGACCTTGGAGGTCCCTTCAAACTGTATCATTCTATAATTCTATGATTCTATGTTTCCATATTTCCAAGACTAGCGTTTATCAGTGAGGGTGATCAACAAGTGGAACAGGCTCACACAAGAGGTAGTGAGTTGCTCTTCAATGGAAGTCTTCAAAAAGAGACTGGACAGACATCTGTAAGCAGGGGGTTGGACTAGATGACCCTGGAGGTCCCTTCCAACTCTACTACTCTATGATTCTATGATTCTATGGTTCTATATTTCCAAGACTAATAGGAATCAGCAATTTCCAACATTCTTTTATCCTCTTCCATTGAAGTCCATCTATTTGGCTTGTCCATGGACGTGGAATTTCCCTTTTAAGAAGCAAGATTTTAGGGTGTATAAAAAGAGAGATTAGATCCCGTGATCCCAACGTATTGTTAACCCTCTATAAATCACTTGTAAGGCCACATCTGCAATATGGGATCCAGTTTTGGGCTCCACATTTTAAAAAGGACATTCAGAAGTTAAGCGGGCTTTACACACAGCGTCATCGCTAGCGATGTCGCTGCTGATAGCACCTGCCCCCGTCGTTTGTGTGTCACAGGCAAATCGCTGCCCATGGTGCACAACATCGCTAATACACGTCACACGGACTTACCTGCCTAGCGACGTCGCTATGGACGGCGGACTGCCTCCTTTCTAAGGGGGCAGTTCGTGCGGCGTCACAGCGGCGTCACTAAGCGGCTGCCCAATAGAAGCGTAGGGGCGAAGATAAGCAGGCGGAACATCCTGCCCACCTCGTTCCTTTCTCATTTCGGGCGGCCGCAGGTACGGTGATGTTCCTCGTTCCTGCGGTGTCAAACATATTAGCGATGTGTGCTGCCGCAGGAACGACGAACAACCTGCATCCTGCAACAGCAACGATAATCGGGATTAGAACGACCGGTCAACGATCAACAATTAGGTGAGTAATTTTGATCAATAACGGTCGTTCATGCGTTTCACACGCAACGACGTCGCTAACGAAGCCGGATGTGCGTCACGAATTCCGTGACCCCAACGACATCTCGTTAGCGATGTCGTTGCGTGTAAAGCTTGCTTTAGAGTCAGTTCAAAGGCGGGTAACTAGACTACTACAAGGAATGGAAGGCCTCCCATATGATGAGAGGTTGAAAAAGTTAGATATGTTTAGCTTAGAAAAAAGACGTCTCAGAGGAGATCTCATTTATTTGTATAAGTACATGTGTGGTCAATATAAAGGACTGGCACATGACTTATTTCTTCCAAAGACAATACTAAGGACCAGGGGGCATACACTGCGAGTGGAAGAAAAGTGATTCCGGCAGCTAAATAGGAAAGGGTTCTTTACAGTTAGAGCAGTCAGACTGTGGAATGCCGACCACAAGAGGTAGTAATGGCCGATACTATAACAGCTTTTTAAAAAGGGCTGGACGATTTCCTCAGTACACACAACATTGTTGGTTATAAATGACTTAGTGACCAAATGTAGAACTGGTGGAGGAAGGATGAACTAGATGGACCTAGGTCTTTTTTCAACCTAAGTAACTATGTAACTAAGTATTTTTTTCCCAATGGAATTTAAAGCAAACATGTTTCCCGGAATGATGATTTTACCGTCCTTATGGCCGGTGAAAGGCTTTTCCTCCTTTACTTTCTCTCCTCTCGCTAGCTAGCAATTAAATCATGTGCGCGCATTGTTAGCATCAAACGCATCTTTATTTCATCTTATTTTGTCATTTTGGCCGTAATTCCTCGGAACGATCCGAGATTAACGGAATCTTTTCCCATCAAGTGCTTCTCCGGGTGCCGAATTTTCTGTAAATTATAAAGGTTTATTCTTAAAATAAATGTCCGTGACCAATTATTATTCAGGAACAAATCCTGCTGTTTATTCAAAGAGCACACAGTGCAATCCGGCACTTGATATACTCCTGATAAATGTGCACATGACAAGGTTATTTGGTGTAGAGAGGATAGAGAGGTTGCCATGGAAACCTATTCACATCGCTCATAAATGCGGTGTGTAGTTATCCTTGCTGCGTATGCAAAAAAAAAAATCTCCAACAAAAGACAAGTTGAGCAGTTTAATTTACAGCTCTCGGTGTCTAAAAAAAATAAACACAATAAATGCGAAGGTAATGGGGATTTTTGGATTTTCTGCTTTGGGGGGGGTTTGCTTTTTTTGGGGGGGGGGATGCAAAGATACTTAGAAAATGAAATGGCCATAAAAAGCCCTCGTGAAGATGATTAGTATAAATAATGGTAATTGTCGTAATGGATTCCACAAGAAAGAAGAAACATTTTCAACGGTGATTGGAAGCCAACGTTGCCTTTTTAGATCTTGGCGAGAAAAAAAATAAAAAAAAAAGGATAAACATTGACGGCCGAGAGGTTTTGTATTATAAATGAGATGATTGAGTCATTGTGATGTGATCTCCTCGGGTTCCTGGAAACAGGAGGAGTTGTACTGTGCTGTCTGTTATTTTCCCGGAATTCCAGAGGTCGGGAATTCTTGTGCAATGTGCCAGCAGTAGAGCAGTAATGTATCCCACCTGTTTTTTTCTCCGAAGGATCATTTGTTACGTCGCTGCAGATTCTATTTTTGGGTGTTATGCTCTATGGTACAAGCTAAGTGAGATTATGAAGGTCATTTTCTAAAGGTGAATTATTAGCTGTACGGGAACATCTGTCAAGGATCTAAGAAGGAACGTACGATGTATTTATAGGGATCCACTGGCCGAGAGTAAGCAAAAGATTTACAAATTCAAAATATATATATATATATATATATATATATATATATATATATATATATATATATCATACTTTGCATATGTACATCTGCTAAATATATTTGTAACGCCTGCCTGGAACCACAGTCTCGGAATGGTTGTGATGGGCAGGCTAGGGGAAAGCCGCTCACTAAGCAGGATCCCGTGAAACCCTTAAGGCCTAGCACACACGGCGAGTAATACGAGAGATTGGAATGCGATAAAAAATTGCATTCCACTCGGACCAATATTACTCTATGGGGCAGCTCACATGAGCGATTATTTTGTCAGCCCTAATAGGACTGAGAAAACAGTCGCACCATGCTGCGAGTGCAATGCGAGCTTGTTTCTTTCGCTCCCGTTCAAGTTTATGAGACAAGAGAAACATCGCATTGCTCTCGCGTTACACCAGTGTAATGCGAGTGCAGTGCGATTTTCGCATCAGCTGGTAAAGGAGGAGATAGGGAGATAAATCCCTCCCCTCCGCAGCGCTGTCCCTCCTCTCCGCAACTGTGGTCTGTTCAAACAATCAGACCACAGTTGCAACACCCTCACATGACACTCGGCTCCCGCTGTGCTGCAAGCATGAGCCGAGTGTCATGCAAGGGCTCGCACAAATTCCTGTGTGGCCTCAGCCTAACCCCTATACAGGGATTTGGAATTACACAGGGCCCCAGAGATCGCTACCTGTGGAAGTCTGCAGTTCAGATGAGAGTAGTCCTCAGGCAGTTACCCTGCAGTTACCAGGAGATATGGAAAAAGGACAAAATCGTCAGACAGGAGCATGGTCAGGAAATCAGGCAAAGGTCAAAACCAGATCTGGCAGTGAGGTGCAAAAATGTAATATAGTAGCACGATACTCAAAAGTAAACCCTCCAAATGTCAATTTTTTCTTATAGCAGGAGTGGATTATTCATGTTGTAACATGAAAAGAAAATTTAAAATATAACTTTTAATAGTGTTTCCTAAAATGATATACAATCAATAAAAACGTGAAATATAAAATGTATTGCCTGTTTTTTGGTCACCAAACTCAGATGGACCAAAAAGATCAGGCACGACGCACCCAAAAAACACATCCTCTTAGGTCAGGCTAATTGCCATATTACCCTATAGTCCTCCAAGTCAGTTGTTGTAGGGAACCGCCCTTCACACTATCTTGGAGTTTCAACAGTTTTATGAGGAAAATTGGTGATATACAATACCATTCACTAATACAAATGTCACTTCAATTCATATATGACCATTGAAAAATTGGAATAGTCTCACCACATGACGGGCTTATTTATGTTTTATCAACCTTTTTTTTTACTTCAGACATGGAGAAAATACTGATAAGCCTTCCTGGCTATCTTATTGCTTTATCCTCCAAGCAGACATCATACAACTCCCAACGCGTTTCTTTCACTTTAAAATCGTCAGGGGAGTCTGTGTTGGTCAGACTCTGCACGTCCACAATACCACCATTCACTTCCACATAGTGGTCTTTTCAATAGTTTATGCCCACAGCGGACTGTAATCAAAGCAAGAAAGCTTTAATATTCCTTCTTCCAGATACAATGAGTTTTTTAGCCCGTTTTATTCAATAATCAATCTACTCACCATCCTGTGTCCATAGACATTCATACTCATACTGCGCCGCGCTGGGCGCTATGGGCGCCGCCATTTTATACATACTGCGCATGCGCATTGCATCGCAGTCAGTGGGGAAAGGTCACGTGATCGGACATTTCGTCCGCATCACGTGGATAATGAGAACGCCCATTGTAAATAAGGAAGTGTTGTGGAACGCACGCCTGCGTTCCACATATTCAATCTGTTCTCTCTAT
Organism: Anomaloglossus baeobatrachus; assembly: GCF_048569485.1. NCBI lineage: Eukaryota > Metazoa > Chordata > Amphibia > Anura > Aromobatidae > Anomaloglossus > Anomaloglossus baeobatrachus. Next base: position 907,545,950 of record NC_134353.1, read on the forward strand.
CAGCGCTATGCCTCCTGTGCAGACCGCCTTAGTCAATTGTGGAGAAAATAGCGCCGATTTAATCCTTTCCCTATTTTTTAGCAGCGATCATCCAAATATCACTGCCTACTTTACTGTGAAGCATATCAGCTTCATCCCATCAGTATTTTCTCCACAATTGACTAAGGCGGTCTGCACAGGAGGCATAGCGCTGATAGAGAGAACAGATTGAATATGTGGAACGCAGGCGTGCGTTCCACAACACTTCCTTATTTACAATGGGCGTTCTCATTATCCACGTGATGCGGACGAAATGTCCGATCACGTGACCTTTCCCCACTGACTGCGATGCAATGCGCATGCGCAGTATGTATAAAATGGCGGCGCCCATAGCGCCCAGCGCGGCGCAGTATGAGTATGAATGTCTATGGACACAGGATGGTGAGTAGATTGATTATTGAATAAAACGGGCTAAAAAACTCATTGTATCTGGAAGAAGGAATATTAAAGCTTTCTTGCTTTGATTACAGTCCGCTGTGGGCATAAACTATTGAAAAGACCACTATGTGGAAGTGAATGGTGGTATTGTGGACGTGCAGAGTCTGACCAACACAGACTCCCCTGACGATTTTAAAGTGAAAGAAACGCGTTGGGAGTTGTATGATGTCTGCTTGGAGGATAAAGCAATAAGATAGCCAGGAAGGCTTATCAGTATTTTCTCCATGTCTGAAGTAAAAAAAAGGTTGATGAAACATAAATAAGCCCGCCATGTGGTGAGACTATTCCAATTTTTCAATGGTCATATATGAATTGAAGTGACATTTGTATTAGTGAATGGTATTGTATATCACCAATTTTCCTCATAAAACTGTTGAAACTCCAAGATAGTGTGAAGGGCGGTTCCCTACAACAACTGACTTGGAGGACTATAGGGTAATATGGCAATAAGCCTGACCTAAGAGGATGTGTTTTTTGGGTGCGTCGTGCCTGATCTTTTTGGTCCATCTGAGTTTGGTGACCAAAAAACAGGCAATACATTTTATATTTCACGTTTTTATTGATTGTATATCATTTTAGGAAACACTATTAAAAGTTATATTTTAAATTTTCTTTTCATGTTACAACATGAATAATCCACTCCTGCTATAAGAAAAAATTGACATTTGGAGGGTTTACTTTTGAGTATCGTGCTACTATATTACATAACCTAAATATTTAAAATGGCTGGCTTTTTGTCTACAGAGATGGATACTAAATTATGGGCTAATGAAGCCAAGGATGTTTTTTCTGAGAAAGTCTTAGTACAGAAAAAGTATACACCTTCCCTTGATGGGGCATTTAAAGATTTGACTAAAATTTATAAAGATAGAATAGTCTCCTGGTGGGAGGTGAGGTCCTTAGAGAGTTATATAAAAGACAGCATTGTTCCCAGACACCTAAGAGTCATGGTACAACCAGGCTTTAGATATAAAAATTCTGACATAGGAGAAAATGGGAAAAAGAGGCTACAGAATGCTCACTTAGATTTATGAAAATCCTATTAGATGAGGAAAAGAGAAATCTGTCTATATTGGAAAACTCCTTAAAAGAACAAATAGAGATTACACGTAAATTTTCTGGGGAAAGTGAGTACTCTAATAAAGAAATTGTATTACAGGGAGTAGTGGAGAAGTTTCAATACCACCTAAAAGAAAAGAAGCACAGGTTTTATGTACGAGATCTCAAAGACTTTAGGGATAATAAGGCCTATGTATATTCACACTATAGAGCCCCAAGAAATAGTGAGACAGATTTATCTTCAACAGAGGGAGAACTATCTGACCCAGAGAGTAAAGGTAATAGCTATAGGCCCATGCAACAATTCAGAAATTTCAAAGGGAGAGGGCGAGGAAGTAATAGAGGAAACTCATATGCATCAACTAGTACAAGGGGGGGTTTTTTAGATCATCAACACAATCTGAGAAGCCGACAGAATCAGATGAATTGATATCTAGGAAAGCCCCTCAAATCATTAATCTATCTTCTAAAATTTTGAGCGACTTTGAAACCTTTGTTTTAAACAAAGGTTTGTCTTTTATACCAACAACTGACTTTGATGAGTTCAACACTGTAAAGGATTTACATCTCTTTGCCAGGAGACTTAAGTGGAAAAAGCATTTTACCAATAATGACAAGAGAATGTGTAGTGATTTCGGAATTCCTGATGAACTGTTACAGGATGTAAGAGTATTATACCACCTTAATGATATTAACCCCAATGATCAGGGAGAAGGACCCTTCACGTCCTTGAAAAATAAGAGCACGAGAATGCCCCCCACACAAACTGAGGTAGATGTTGTGGACGTCTTTACTAATCTGGTCACGGAAGAAATAAGGAAAGGAGTTAAAAATAACAACAGTAAATATAATCTAAACAAAATGGAAATGATGAGCCTTCGGAATCTTGAAAATGATGGTAATTTAACCATCAAGCCCTCTGATAAAGGGGGGAACACGGTTCTTATGGATACGGACAAATATAGGGAAATGTGTATGAGCATTTTGGATGATGAAGGTTGCTATCGGAAACTGGAAAGAAATCCATGCCCCGAGTTTGTTCGTGAATTAAAACAAATTCTGGACGATGCTTTGGCTGTCAGCTTGATTGACAAAAGTGAGTATGAATTCCTGTACTCGAAGTTCCCGAAGATGGCAACCTTCTATTCATTGCCAAAGGTTAATAAAGGCCTAAATCCATTGAAAGGCCGGCCTATTGTGTCCGGAATAGGCAGCTTGACGGAAAATCTAAGCATATATGTGGATCGAATTCTCAGGCCATTTGTGATTTCTCTTAATTCGTATCTCAGAGATACTACAGATTTTTTGAGACGAATTGAGGACATCTTCCTAGAGGAGGGCATGCTGCTATGCAGCATAGATGTGGAGGCCCTCTATTCCTCAATACCACATAAAAAGGGCCTTGAGGCAACAAGGCATTTTTTGAACTGGCGGGGAAATCACTTACGGGGACACAATGACTTTGTAATGAAGGCTCTAGAATTTGTTTGACCAGAAATGTATTTGTTTTTGGGGGGAAGTACTTCCACCAGCTCAGGGGCACCGCGATGGGGAGTTGTTGTGCCCCATCGTATGCAAATCTGCTCCTGGGCTGGTGGGAGGAAACCATCATTTTTGGGGGTGAGACGGACACAGAGGACATAGTCCTCTGGGTCCGTTTCATCGATGACATTTTTATTATTTGGAAGGGGGATCATGGTGGTCTGGAGCAGTTTGTTCGAAAGTTGAATCACAACAGCATTGGCCTTACCTTTACCTATGAGGTAAGTGACCAGAAGCTGTCCTTCTTGGACATCTTGGTTGAAAAAGGTCCGGATGGCAGACTAAGGACTAGTACCTTTCGTAAAGAGACGTCATCAAATTCCCTATTGCGATGGGAGAGTGCTCATCCCTATGTACACAAGAAAGGGATACCTAAGAGCCAATTTATCAGAATGAGAAGAAACTGTTCAGACAATGAGCAGTTTCTGAAACAATCCAAAGATCTGGAAATAAGATTGGATGAGAGAGGGTATCCCAAAAAAGTCGTTAGAGAGGCATTTGAAAATGTCAGAAGGATGGACCACACGGCGATGTTGACCCCCACACCAAAAGATTTGCAAATCTCGGAATTGACATGATTTGTGACTACCTACAATAATGGCTCTATACATCTGAAGGAAATTGTAGGTAGATTTTGGCCAATTTTGAAAATGGATGAAACCATTGGACAATTAATATCTGATGGCCCTGCGATAACATTCAAGAGAGCTCGATCTTTGAAGGACAGATTAGTACATAGTCATTTTAAAGATGTAGGGTCTAGAACACAATCCAGCATAAAAGGATGCTATAAGTGTCATAACTGCAGTATGTGCAACATGATAGAGGAGGGCAAGAACTTTGTAGATCCCAATAATAACAAAAGTTATCAAATTAGATCATTGATTACATGCAGAACAAAAGGGGTCATTTATAGGATAAAATGTTGCTGTGGAAAATACTATGTGGGAAAAACAGTTAGGGAGCTGAGGAAGAGAGCGGGTGAGCATAGACGGGATATTATCAATAAAAGGGACACTAGTGTGGCACGGCATGTAAATATGATACACAATGGGGATTTAAAATCTATTACAGTAATGGGTATCGACCATATAGATCCTCCTTTGAGGGGTGGAAATTGGGATAACCTGTTGCTGAGGAAAGAATCCTTTTGGATATATAGATTGCATACAGCCACACCGCATGGTTTAAACGAACAATTATCCTTTGCTCCTTTCCTCTGTGCACAATAGACTGAGGGTAAGTGTAGGAGGGACAGTCATCGTTGAGCGGGGGCGCCGTATGCGTAGGAACTAGGGTGCCAACCTCCGCAGGCTAGGAAGGGTCATTTCATGAGCATGAGGCCTGAGGTCAGCGAGCACGCTTGGTGGTGGGTACTGTCCCTTTCCAATTAAAATGTGAACCCCAACATTATAAGCCACTCCGCCATCTCAAAAGAATGGGGGAGAATGGTTAAAATCTCCAGGGCTCCTCTGATTTTTTCTTGATTTTTTCTAGATTTTTTCCACATTTTTTCCACAATTTTTCCACTCTTTCTCTATAATGTCCCACTCTAGATCTATAGATGGAAAAACTGAACTTTGGTGTGGGTACGATAATCGTGGTGTGTTCCTCCTTCTGGCATAGCTGCCGTGATTTGGGATGAGATAACCAATATACATGCTTTATAGTTTCTTATAGAGATCTACATCAACTCTTGACATTAATGGTATATTCCCAATTTAATATAAGGGTATAATTAACAATAATACATAATAGGCTGTATGAAAACAAACTATGGAGCCCAACTTTAGTATCAAAACATTTAAGTAAAGAGAAAGATATGCTACCATTTAAAATTGATACCATTACTGATGGGATGAAGCTGATATGCTTCACAGTAAAGTAGGCAGTGATATTTGGATGATCGCTGCTAAAAAATAGGGAAAGGATTAAATCGGCGCTATTTTCTCCACAATAGACTAAGGCGGTCTGCACAGGAGGCATAGCGCTGATAGAGAGAACAGATTGAATATGTGGAACGCAGGCGTGCGTTCCACAACACTTCCTTATTTACAATGGGCGTTCTCATTATCCACGTGATGCGGACGAAATGTCCGATCACGTGACCTTTCCCCACTGACTGCGATGCAATGCGCATGCGCAGTATGTATAAAATGGCGGCGCCCATAGCGCCCAGCGCGGCGCAGTATGAGTATGAATGTCTATGGACACAGGATGGTGAGTAGATTGATTATTGAATAAAACGGGCTAAAAAACTCATTGTATCTGGAAGAAGGAATATTAAAGCTTTCTTGCTTTGATTACAGTCCGCTGTGGGCATAAACTATTGAAAAGACCACTATGTGGAAGTGAATGGTGGTATTGTGGACGTGCAGAGTCTGACCAACACAGACTCCCCTGACGATTTTAAAGTGAAAGAAACGCGTTGGGAGTTGTATGATGTCTGCTTGGAGGATAAAGCAATAAGATAGCCAGGAAGGCTTATCAGTATTTTCTCCATGTCTGAAGTAAAAAAAAGGTTGATGAAACATAAATAAGCCCGCCATGTGGTGAGACTATTCCAATTTTTCAATGGTCATATATGAATTGAAGTGACATTTGTATTAGTGAATGGTATTGTATATCACCAATTTTCCTCATAAAACTGTTGAAACTCCAAGATAGTGTGAAGGGCGGTTCCCTACAACAACTGACTTGGAGGACTATAGGGTAATATGGCAATTAGCCTGACCTAAGAGGATGTGTTTTTTGGGTGCGTCGTGCCTGATCTTTTTGGTCCATCTGAGTTTGGTGACCAAAAAACAGGCAATACATTTTATATTTCACGTTTTTATTGATTGTATATTATTTTAGGAAACACTATTAAAAGTTATATTTTAAATTTTCTTTTCATGTTACAACATGAATAATCCACTCCTGCTATAAGAAAAAAAAAAAAGAGGTGCAAAAATGGCAGGCAGGAGAGTAGTCAGAGAGCAGGCAGGGGTCAAAACACGGGGATCAGTATACAGAGCAGGGAAAACCAGAAACAAGCAGGAACTGCAAAACTATCTCTGGCAGTGACCAGCAGACAAGAGGGGGAATTAGAAGGGTGTGGCGTCTTCCCATAGGCTGTAGCTGAATGGTGGTAACTTCAGCTGGAAGACACATGCCACCTACAGTCAGCCAGTGGTACTGCAGGTCCCAGGGAAAACAAGCTTAGTGGATGAGCAGAGCCTGAGTCCACCAGAGCCACTGGCACCAACTCCTCTCCTATCAGCATCACAGTCCACGGCGGGAATACGGCAGCACCTGGTGACTGAAGAAGTCGTCGCAGGAGCGGACTCCACTGATAACGTAACAATATTTCACTCTGTATTCAATTAGAACCCAGACCAGATACCTCAATGTTTCAGACCTTAGAACAGACCCCAAAACTTATCAGACTCATGAATCAGACCATAGACTAGACCAAAGTGTATTCAGAGCACAGAACTGTAATGGGGAGATACGGATAATACAGGGGCTCCTCGGCTGACCCTAGTGTGAAGCCCTGGCCGGGCCAGGTAGTCACAAATAGGGCCCCGCATTACACCTTTCCCTCACAGGTAACACACAGCCGACCATTAAACCCTAGTCACCCCCTCAGGGCTAGATAGACACACCAGGGGGCAGAACCAGGCGGTTGGAAGACGCCCACCGAGGAGTTTGGACAGCCCAGGGGAGGGAAAGTAATCAGTTCACAGTCAAGTTCGAACAGTTCAGTTTTAGCGTTCAGCAGGAGTGGAGGTCAGGCCTGTGTGTCAGGTCTGAAGCTAATTGACAGGTACCAGGGTTAGAGCCCTGGTGCCACTGGCTAGGAGGCAGACGGTGGTGTCCATCCACAGGAGACGGGAAGATGGTTCGGCAGAACCGGGTGGTACCGGGACAGGGTTGTAGCCCACCGATATCTACACCGGGGACCCGACCGGAAACCGTGCACAAAGGTGGGTACTCGGACCTTGAAGCCAGGAACCAGAACCTACTGGAACTGGTTAATTAACCGACTGAGGCCAAGATTATAGTTCCTGTCCCACCCAAAGTCCTGAAAGAAGGCAACAGCCCAATGAGGGGGATAAAAGGCCACCGCCACGGCTCAGAGATCCCACGGGCCAGCGTCTGCGGGCAAGAGCTCCTTAGGCCACAACCAGCCGGGTGCGGGCTCCTGAAGTTTCATGCGCAGGCAGTCCACAGTCTACACAGGTGCGGGAGAAAGACAGAGACTACAAGCCAGGTGGGGGAACCAGAACGCAGCCGGCTGCAGGCACCGATCACCATCACCTTTGTTTTCCAGAGACTCGTGTGTTTTCTAATAGTGAGTACACCAGCACCCAGAGGTCGCCCATCTCCCTGTACCAAGCCTCCCCAACGGGTCCTGGGGTGACCATCCCTGCCCACGGAGGGGTTAACAACTTGCTGCACAACATTTTCCCCGGGTGCCCCGTCACTGCAGTGGTGGTGTCCAACCTCACCACATCCCGTGGGTGGCGTCATGAACTCCGTACGGCCCAGCCCGTACATATACGTACTACAACCACCATCCCAATCCCCTTTTCATTTGAAGTGTCCGTGAGACCCCCGGGTCCAGAGACCCTCGAGCCACCCACAGAAGGACCGGATCGGAGCAGCTCGGCTGCTGAGAGCGGGGCGGTACACTAAGACTAGGGACCCTGTGTCGTCACTTATCCCGTTGGTAGACTTATTGGTAGTCATGGTCGAGGCTCCAACATGATGCTGTCTCCTGTCCTGGCTCTGGTGACTATGTCCCCACCACCTATTCCACTCAGACTGTCCACTGGTGTGGTGTGTGTGGTGCAGAGTGTTCCTAGGATTTTGATTAGCTTGATCTTGGCAACACCAATGGTCAGGGACCCAGCCGTAACCAAGGAGGAGTGGATACTGTGCAGAAGGGCAGATTACACAATACCCTGTGACGACCTGATAGGCCAGGGCATCACATTTACATCTGTGACCTAGTCTCCCGGTACTTACCTGCACGTAACCTACAATCCTCACAAGATCCATGTTATGTAAAGAAGAGCTTATAACCGACTTTAAATTCATCCATTGGTTTTATAAATTACTCTTTTGAAAGCTGAAATCCTCCCAAATTTGGTTTAGGTTCTGAAAATAAAGTTGCTGCAAAGCTGAAATATTGATCATTTAATGAACATAGGAAGGTCAGATTTTGGCAAGACAAAAGTTTTGTCTCCCACAGAAAGTAATGGGAAATTCAAACAAATAATTAACTTCTAATACAAAGATATGTTGCATAACATTGGTGAATGACGTTGTGGTGCTAGTAGAGCCATAATTAATATTTCGTGTGACTTCCATGAGCTTGAAAGACTACATCCATGCAGTTCAACAATGATTCATACAATTTATTGATGAAGTCATCAGGAATATCAAAGAATGCAGTCTTACATGCCTTCCAGAGTTCATCTAGATTCTTTGGTTTTGTCTTCCAAGCTTCCTCTTTCATCCTACTACAAACATGCTCAATGATGTTCATTTCTGGGGACTGGGCTGGCCAGTCCTTGAGCACCTTGATCTTCTTTGCCAGGAGGAACTTTGTTGTAGAGATGGATGTGTGAGATGGAGCACCATCCTGCTGCAGAATTTGACCCCTTTTATGATTGGAAATGTAAGAGGTAGCTAATACTTCTTGATATTTTAGGCTATTGATATTGTCTTCCACCTTGCAAATGTTTTGCACACCCCCATACTGAATGTAACTCCAGACCATGATCTTTCCACCACCAAACATAACTGTTTTATGGATGTATTTTGGATCCATACGGGCTCCAGTAGGTCTCCTGCAGTATTTTCGGCAGCTGTGGTGTAATTCAACTGAAGATTCATCAGAGAAATCCACCTTCTGCCACTTTTACAGCATCTATCTGTTTAGCGGGCTGTGGGACTTTTAGTGTTTTTTTTAACTGCCTTTTGTTTAGTGCTGGCTTCTGGGCACTGATTCGACCATGGAGGCCATTTCGAGACAGAATCCTACAAACTGCTCTAGTTGACACAGGGACTTGAGGTGACCAGGCCTGTTGGAGCTCTGCTGCAGTGGAAGAGGGGCTGGCTTTGAATTTTTTAACCAACAAACATTCCTCCTGAGCAATTGTCTTGCGCAGCTTGCCGGATCTGGGCTTGTCAAAAACATCTCCAGTCTCTTCAAATCTTTTTTTAATTTTTTGTACTTGACGCTGAGACACATTAAAGGTGCCAGCCACCTCTGCAGTGGATCTGGTCTTCAGCCTATTGATAATCAAGGCCTTGGTCACAGGGTAGATTTTTGGCATGTTGTCAGAGGTCAAGTTACAGTTCAAGTGAAGGTCTGGGGTGCTGGGTTTCTTTTAATACACACCTACTAATTAACCGATCATTTACTGAGCAAAGGTGAGGATGTAAACTAGGATTGGGTGCATTATATGACAAGGCAACAAAACTTTTGTCTTGCCAAAATCTGACCTTTCTGTGTTCATTAAATGATCAATATTTCAGCTTTGCAGCAACTTTATTTTCATGACCTAATCCAAATTTGGGAGGGTTTCAGGTTTCAAAAGAGTAATTTATAAAACCAATGGATGAATTTAAAGTCAGGTTATAAGCTATTTACATAACATGGATAAGCGACAGAACTTCTGTCAGGAAGTGTATGTTGGTGGATTGTGGTGATTTACCTGCAATGTCCTCCTCCTTATTCGAGATGAATACCGCACCTCTGGTAAGGTGCAGTACCCTGTGGCGGCTGAAGCCTCAGGGGCGCCATATATTCATAGCCAAGAATTGGTCCAATATGGATTCATACCATAGACCAGACCAATGTGTATTCAGAGCCCAGAACCAGTCCATTATGGATCCATACCACAGATCAGACCTCTAAATGCATTGCACTTACGGTTATCAACTTGAATTTTTGTTTTTTTCTAGATAGCTTATAAAAAAATCAAGGACAGACAATATTTTTTAAGGCCACATTATAGAACCATAATAAATCATTAAGATTATAAGTGATCCTTGTCTTCAGCACATGATTCTGATGTGAAGACATCAGCTGCATGTAATGACAATCATAAATTGATGATAATAACAGCTAAACTAATCTGTATAAGTTTCTTCATCTTGAAAAAGATCATGGAAACCTTAAATTTTTTTACAGACAGGTCAAGAAAGTGCCTTATTTTTATGGACTGCTTTCATTTCTGGATGGTTGGCAACACAGATTTCACCACAGACCTGAACTTAAAATTCATTCAGAAACCAGAGTAGATCCCTAAATTCATTAAACCCTTACATTTTTAAACCCCAGACGACTCTGAAATGTGTTCAGACCCCAGGGCTGGCACAATTATTAATCCAGACTATAGGCACAGACCATGGCACTGTCCAAGAGTGGATCCATAATCAGACACTTAAATCCCACAAGAAATTTGAAAGATGGTACAGGCGCAGGGCCATGGGGGTTCTGTACTTCTTAGCCAGAGAGAGCCGGTGTGTGGATTACTTTGGGGGGATGTGCGCACTTACTATTCACTTCAGGGTGGTGGCCATCATCCCTCAACCAGTCACTGCCGTAGACACAGAAGTAAAACAAGTAACACTGGGATTCTCTTGGCAAACAAAAGTTGAACAGTCTATTTTCCTTCTCACCGACATAACAGACATGGCCTCACTCGTAGGGTTCTGCTGCTGTTTATTTTGGGGTACTCCTTCTCGACCTATGCCTGCTATCCTGGACCTCTCATCCGCAAGCTGCCTGTGCCTTCTTTCCCCCACTCTTCCTCATTGCTATCCTCTTTTTTGGCCCAACGGCTCGCTATTCGTTCAACTCTCTGAGTCCATCGAGGTGAGCCGAAGGTTCTGGACCTTTAGGAGGTTACCTCAGAGTTCCTTGACTGTCCTCATTCAATATGGTGTCCTCATCCTTCTGCAGAACTGACTCCTCACCAGGCACATCTCCATAACCATCTCACTGGCCATCTGTCACTCCTTCCTCTTGACTCTCAACTCCCTCCAAACCAGGAAGTGTCTAACACTACATCTAATCTAACATTGATCTGGCTAATACGTTGCATTATACATTAAACATCACAATACCATACACTTTGTATTATCAGGCCTCGATGCTAGGTGGCGCAGGACGGGTTGCGGTCTTGGCTCTGCTACATCAGGAACCGAACTTTTCAAGCAACAGTACATTCTATTGCACACTATATAACATTCAAGGACATATATATAATACACTTAATATAAAACTCAGTTTTTGTTTCCCCGGGGTGCCATTATACTATTGAAGGGCTGGACCATGACACAATGTGAAGACGTGTGAGGGCCATTATACTGTATGTAGTCTCATTTTACAGCATGGGACTCACAGTTGGCGATCATACTGTGTTGGGGGTGAGCATTTTTTGCCAGGGTAGTTGGAGGTGGGTACAGTTGGGTCGTCATACTGTAAGTATGGAGCGTACTGTGGAGGAATTGATTGTGGGGTATCACAGAGTGTTGGGGGGCACTTTTGTTGGAATAATACGTTATGAGTGCAATGAAAAGGGAATCTAATGGCTTCAATAGGAAGAAAATGATTTTGTAATTTAATTAGTTCAATGAAGTCCCCCGAGGTACCGTGAGAACCTCCAGCTGTGACCGCAGATAAACTAAGTGACATCACTGCTCACAGCTGGAGCTCAGTCAGTCTCTGCCTGAAGCCACAGTGTGTGGTCATGTTCTGTGCCTGTGTGTTGTGACTTCTGTATGTAGCAGAGCCGAGATTGTCATGGGACATCATGTGGATTACATTGGAACTGGGTGTTTGGAGTGAATAAATTAGACAAGAGGGGTGTTTTTTTTTTGTATTTTATTTCAAATAAAGGACTTTTTTACAAAATAAAGCTTTTCTGCATCACCATATTGTGAAGACTATAGCTGTTATTTGTCTGCTGACAGTCATGTGAGGGCTTATTCTTTGCGGGATTAGTTGGAGTTTTTCTTGGTAACATTTTGGGGCACATAATATTTTTCACACAATGAAAACAATTTAATACAAAAAAAATATTGTTTTGCATTGCCCTATTCTGTCGGCTATATATTTTTTATTTTTTTGCTGATGGAGCTGAATAGAGGCTTTTTTTCTGTTGGACAGGATGACATTTTCAGGGATATCAGCTCTTTTTCCCTTTAACGTCTTTAATACCTTTTATTAAATTCTTTTTGTTGGCTGTATGATGAAAAGACAGAGTTTTTTCCATGCAGTTTTTTTTATGGTGTTCACTGTAAGGATTATCTATTGTAACAGTTGTATAGATCGGGTTGTTCCAGATATTGCAAAACCAAAAATGTGTACTTTTTTTTTATTTATTTTTGTTTTTACATTTATATACTTCTTTATTAGCTTAATATTTTTTTTAGTTGTTTTTTTTTTCTCCATTCTATATTTAGTTTGTTTTTATAAAATATTTTTACAGGTTTTTTTTCACTTTTTTACTTTTTACTTAAGGGGGCTTTACACGCTACGATATCGTTAATGTTTGGGGTCACATTGTTAGTGACGCACATCCGGCGTAATTAACAATATCGCAGCGTGTGATACTTACCAGCGACCTTAGGCGACCTCAAAAATGGTGAAAATCGTTCACCATGGAGAGGTCGTCCCAAACTCAAAAATTGGTAAGGGTTGTTTAGCGTTGTGATTCATCGCTCATGCGGCAGCATACATCGCTATGTGTGACACCGCATGAGCGAGGAACGTCTCCTTACATGCCGCCGGCCCCAATGCGGAAGGAAGAGGTGGGCGGGAAGTTTACATCATGCTCAGCTCCGCCCCTCCGCTTTGATTGGCCGGCCGCTGTGTGACGTTGCGGTGACGTCGCTGTGATGCCGAACGTCCCTCCCCCTTGAAGGAGGGATTGTTCGGCAGTCACAGAAACGCCGCTGACCAGGTAAGTATGTGTGACGCTGCCGTAGTGATAATGTTCGCTACGGCAGCGATCACAAACAATCGCATGCACGACGGGGGCGGGTACTTACACGCTCGCTATCGCTACAAATTGCTAGCGATATCGCTATCGTGTAAAGCCCCCTTTAGTTCCTGTATAGTACTGCTAATCATTGCTGTAATGGATTTTAATGCACATGCATTGTAATACATTACACCTGTCAGTCTTGACAGTGACAGAACGCCTTTTAGTCCAAATTCATGGCATTGTCTAAGGCCTCTTTTACACGCCCGTGAAACACCACGCACGTTTTTCACGGACGTGTCAAAGGTGCGTTTTGCCCTCTGTGACCCGTGTTTATGGGCTACGTGTGTTCTCTGTGTGTTATCTGTGATAACACATGGAGAACGGGAACTTTCTGCTCACCTGTCCCTGGCGTCGCTGTCCGTGGTGCTGATCTTCGGTCTCCGGTCCTGCCGACTCCCCGCTGCTGCTGCTTCCGGCCGCAGTGAAGTGAATATTCAATTAGCATAATGAGCGGCGGTCGGAAGCAAGTGACAGCAGCGGCAGAGACAAGAGGGCTGGAGAAGGTGAGTTAAGTTTTTTTTTTTTTCTCACAGACTTCTCTCTGGTGCGTGTCACACGGAACACATCCGTGTGGTCGGTGTGTGTTATGTGTAACACGTTTGCGTTCCGTGTGACACCCGTGATGCCGGAGAGAAAAACGGACATATCGGCGTGAGAAACACACGGACACACGTAAGTACGGGACGGACACACGTCCCGTGTGCAAATACTTACGTGTGTCCAAAATCATAGGAATACCTAGGTCTACGTGTGTACGTGAGAAAACTGCCAAACACATACCGGAGGCACGTACGTGTGAAAGAGGCCTAACAGGCCACCATAGCTGGCATACCCAGAGGCCATTATTAGACCTTTGGTTGCCATGACAATAATTGGCAGCTCGTGAATACATCTCAGGGATGCTAATTGGGTGGGAGAGGGAACGCACTCCCTCTTCCAGCATCTTAAATGCAGCTATTGTTATTGACATTTAAAGGGTTAAACAGCTAGAAGCTGTGGGAGTACTAGCCCGAGCTGTGACAGCTAGAACTTGGCAGAGGTCCATGTGCCTGCATGTACGTCAAATACAACAAATTTCGGGAAGGGATTAAGTTGGTATTACTGTAGTATATCACAGATCAATCCATTCACAGACACACTGACTATGCAGGTCCAGCACTTTCCTATCACTGGAGCTTTTGTATTATTATTCATTGACTGAGACTGCTGCTCCCAATACAATGTGCTTCAGCACTGCAGTAGTCTGCAACAATATTATTTAAAGGGAACCTGACAGGTATACCACAAGCTGTTCTAGGTGCATATTGCTAATCCCAGCCTAACCACTAGCATAGATAAAGAAATCTTTAGAAAAAGTATTTCTAAAAATTCTTTATGATATGCAAATGAGCCCTGTGACTAGTCCCAAGGGCGTTATTTCCTTCCGACTAGTCTGCCCTCTTAGCATGCCCCAGATAGGTTAAACCTCAATGCTGGAGAGGAGAAATGGGGTTGATGTTGTGCTCCTGAAGTAATAGACTGTTGATATAATCAATTCTTCTTTATTTTACAGGTGTACACGTTTCAGAGGTCAAAGCCTCCTTCATTAGGACAAAGGAAAAATCAACACTGTATAGACATACTGTATATGACAGGTCATCTATATATATACGCCAAATTTAGAAACCATCTACAACAAGGTGGGCCGATAACCAATATGGTGGAAAACCAATATTAACGCATGTTTACAAAGAAAACATCAAATGCCTTCATATCAGAAAATAATTATAATACTTTTTTAACAAAAATTGAAAGACTATGTGGAAAAAAGAGACCACTGGAAATTTTTGGAACAAAAAAAAAAACATAAAGAAAAAGAGAAAAAAAATGTGTGTGGGGGGGTGGCATTTGAGCCCAGATTAAGATAACATAAGTTTAGAAAAAGCAGGAAAAAAAAGACTAAAGGAAAGGACAAACATTCCCTATATTGTAGAAATATCAAAAATCGAGAAAAACGAGGCTATATAAAAAATGGAATCTGTGTAGTGTTCTAATCAGTTATTCGTCAATAAAATTATGTTAAAGATTGGTGTCAATGTTTTATTTATAATGTAATAAGTAGATAGATTTATGGAATTACAAGCCTAAAGGCTGCTTTACACGCAGCAACATCGCTAGCGATGTCGCTGGTGAAAGCACCCGCCCCCGTTGTTTGGCGCACAATATTCGTATTTGTATTGGCGCACAATATCACTAGGCCCTGTCACACGGACTTACCTTCCCAGTGATGTCGCTGTGGCCCGTGAACCGCCTCTTTTCTAAGGGGGCGGTTCGCGCAGTGTCACAGCGACATCACACGGCAGGCGTCCAATAGAAGCGGAGGGGCGGAGAGCAGCCGCATTATCGACACGCCCACCTCCTTGCCGGAGGATGCAGGTAAGCTGTTGTTCGTCGTTCCTGAGGCAGCACACATTGCTACGTGTGACAACCTACGTCCACAACGACCAACAAGATTTTGAAAATGAACGACGTGTTAATGATCAACTATACGATGAGTATTTTTGATTATTAGCAGTCGCTCAGAGCTGTTACATGCAACAACGTCGCTAACGACGCCAGATGTGGGTCACAAATTTTGTGACCCCGACGACATATCGTTAGATATGTCGTTGCATGTAAAGCCCCCTTTGAATAACTTGTGAAGGAATTAGAAAGTGTGATCAATGAAATAAAAGTGTCAATTAAAATTATAGAAGGATTTGTGGCCATACAACCCATGTATTATTATATGGTAAAGTGAGTGATGGCTGCGCATGCGCTGAAAGGTGACCAGAGTTCAAACCGTGGGAAAAAAATTGACCGTGCATGCGTCATGATTTTTGACATTTCTACAACAATATAGGGAATGTTTCTCCTTTCCTTCCTTCTTTTTCTTCTTTTTTCCTATTTTTTCTGAACTTGGGTTTGGTCCTAGAACTTAAAGAAGTGCTTCACCCATATTTATTATTTGCTAGATCGATATTATGTTGAGAAACAATGTTTCTCTCAAATACCTTATGTTGGCAATAGTGCCTGTCAGTGGCGCTATTGAAGTCCGCTCTTCCCCATCGTTTGACTACCGGGTTCCATGACCTGAGGGATGTGGTGATGTCACGTTAACTTCCTGATTACGTGACATCACCACGGCCGGCCCAAGTCTTCCTGAGTCACTGGGCTGTAGGTGGCGTTCCACTGCTCGTAACAGCCCTGCGTGTCTCCTGCTTGCAACGCACTGGAGTGAGGGAGAAGGGAGCTGGGAGCTGATGGGCTGTGACGCTGGGCTGTGCTGAGTGGTGAAACTCCGCCCACAGCCCAGTTAGCGTATGGCATCCGATGCGATATGCTAATGACAATTGGCTTAGATTCTGCTACCAGCGTGAGCTGAGTGCCATATTACTGCAATCCGATTCTTTTGCATGCAAGAATTGGAGCACAGGTGTGGAAAAGAAGGAGAGAATAATTACTCCATTTTCTCTATTGCCAGTATCTGCATATATCGCACTGCACATGGATGACATCCGAGTGCAGTCCAAAGATTGTCCGTATTAAACGCAAGTGGGAGTGTAGCGCCCCTGAACCCCTCAGGGCACTACTAGGTACTGTATCCTGTCATAAATGCAAGGCCTATCCCCCTGGAAGACCAGTGCCAGTACAATCAATGCACATAAACATCTCCAGTTTTTCCCTCTCCAAATCACGGGTGACTGACTAGTTTGGGACCCAATGGATGGCCACCTAGGGGTGGTGCCGATACAGTCCACTAGCCGACAACCAGGGGGAGAGGAGTGAGACAGTAAAGGGGGCTTCACACGCTGTGACATCGCTAGCGTTTGCTAGCGATGTCGAGCGCGATAGTGTGCCGCCCCCATGCCAGCAGCCGGCGCTGCTCGGGTCCGGGCCTTCTGGGGTGTTGGCTCGAGGGTCTCCGGACCCGGGGGTCTCGCGGACACGCCGAATAAATGGGGGGGGCGTAGATGTACGGGCTAGGCCGTAGCAAGTTCGTAATGCCACCCAAAGTATGTGGTGAGGTGGGACACCACCGCTACTGTTATGGGGCACCCGGGGGAGATGTTGTGCAGCAAGTTGTTAACCGCTCCGTGGTTAGGGATGGTGGCCCCAGGACCCGGTGGCTCAGTGCAGGGGATGGCGACTGCAGGGGGTGCTGGAGTACTCACGATTAATAACACACACAAGTCTCTGGTAAACCAAGATGGTGGTGGCCGGCACCACGGCCAGTTGCGTTCGGGGTCCCCCACCCGGCTGGTGGTCTCTATACTTTTCCTGCACTTTTTGATGTAAGGTGGACGTTTCCAGTATGAAACTCAGGAGTCCGCTCCCGGCTGGATGTGGCCTAAGGAGTCGTGCCCGCAGACGCTGGCCCGTGGGATCTATGGGCCTTGGCGGCCGGTGACCTCTTATCCCTAATCGGTAGGCTGTTGTCTTCTATGAAGGACTTTGGGTGAAACAGGACCTCTAGTCCTGGGCTCAATCGGTTAATAAACCAGTTCCAGCAGGTTCTGGTGCTGGCTTCAGGGTCCGAGTACCCCCCTTTGTGCACGGTTTCCGGTCGGGTCCCAGGCGGGCTACAACCCTGTCCCGGTCCACCTCGGTTCTGCCGAGCCGTCTTCCCGTCTCCTGCTGACAGAGACCAATGTCTGCCTCCTAGCCAGTGGTACCAGGGCTCCTACCCTGGTACCGTTCAACTTGAACTTCACTGCTGGAGCTACCCCTAGCTCCAGCCCACACTCCTCTCCAAACTGAACTTCAAACTCGACTCTCTGTTTTCCCGCCATGGGCTGTCTAGACCCCTGGGTGGGCGTGTTCCAACCGCCTGGTCACGCCCACTGGTGTGTCTATCTGTCCCTAAGGGGCGGTGACTAGGGTTTCTGGTTGGCTGTGTGTTTCCTAGTGATGGAATGGTGTTATGCAGGGGCCTAACTGAAACTACCTGGTTTTGCCAGGGCGTCACAATAGCACCCGCCCCCGTCGTACGTGCGACATTTGGTGCTCACTGCCATAGCGAACATTATCACTATGGCAGCATCACACGCACATACCTTGTCAGCGACGTCGCTGTGACCGCCGAACAATCCCTCCTTCAAGGGGGAGGTGCATTCGGCGTCATAGCGACGTCACTGCGGCGTCACTAAGCGGCCAGCCAATAGAAGTGGAGGGGCGGAGATGAGCGGGACGTAATATACGTCCTGGAACAATAGCACCGACGGGGCACAGGGCCCTAGGTCAGGCGAACGCTTCAGGCTACCTGACCAATAGCTGCACAGTGAGGGGACCATCCAGGACCTCACTGACCCAAGAATCTGGGGGCACCAGTAACGAGAGAGTCAGGGACCGGAACAGAACACCGACCCTACAGGGTTCACACTGCCCACCGTACGGACCAGAGACTAACGACAAACAGTAAGGGACCCTCGCAGAAGCTCCAAGCCATGGGGTTCCATCAAACCAGTGAGAGGTGCAGGGGAAAGAAGCCACCAGGTTACCACATCGGCACTGGGACAAAAGGGACCAGGGGTCAAAACCAGCCATCCTCAGTGAACCAGCATTACCACCGCTGTGAGTAAACACCAGTTGCACTGCATTCCCATCGTGTGGTCTCCGTTCTTTCCGCACCGCACTCCATCGTCTACCCCCTGGGGCTCAACCCTAGTTACGGGGGGCCCAACATCCAGGCTGCCATTACCACCAGCCCCAGTGGCCATAGACTGCACAGTGGCGGCTCCAAGTACCCAGCTGCAACCCACAAGTGGCCTCACGATATAAACTCTTTCATCTCCCCTTTATATAACCCCTTTTCAAGCAACCCCGAGAGTCACGGAAGCAGGCATCGGCCATCACACATCCGTGACACAGCATCCCCGTACATATACAGCCCAGCAGCGAGTACTCCATAGCCCTGAGGTGGCTCAGCTTACGGCCGCTGTGAACAGGATATGGACTGGATCCGTTAACACTGGGTGATGTGCACCTTATGGACTGTTTTTGTGAGCAACTACCGCCATCTTATTATTTGTGAAAAACTGGCTGTGCCATTACTGTGGTGAAAAGGGCGCGAAAAGGGGATCCCGCCCAAAACTCCTGCAAGCACGGGAGGAAGGAGGCAGTGCCTTGACCCGGAAGCTCCCGAAGTGCTCCATTCCCCATGAGAATGGTGAGAACAACCAAGGGGGACGGGAAAAATTTAGGCTCAAGGCGACAAGTACGAGCTGGTTGTTCCGGTCCCCACCATCATGGAACCCAAAACTAGGCAAGCGCAGCTTCCAGCACCCCGGCGTTGGCATGGGTCCCGCATACAGGAGGAAATGACACCCATTGCGGGGTACATGATGCCTGAGATCTGGGTGCCAGAGCAAGAGGAAGAGCCCAACCTGTATTAGGAACCTGTGCCTAAAGGCCCCATCACACACAGAGATAAATCTTTGGCAGATCTGTGGTTGCAGTGAAATCATGGACATATTGTTCCATTTGTACACATACAAACCTGGCACTGATTGTCCACAATTTCACTGCAACCACAGATCTGCCGCAGATTTATCTCTGTGTGTGACAGGGCCTTTACTCAGTCATTGTCCCATTACCGACTTGGTGCAAATGTGACAAACCAGGACACTCTTCTCGTGTGCGTCCAGTGGATACCCAGAACCTTGGAACTGTGACTGGTTCCCAGGTATAGCCTTAGGTATCAGAAGAGATCGCTGCTGAGATATCAAACCTAGTCCCTACTACAGCTTCGGTTCCCCAGCTGCTACAAGAAGGCAGTGGAGGTGTGTGAGACCAGTGCACTCAGACCCAGGGTGCTAATTCCAGAGGCCAGATGATCCACATGGCCCCTTTCCACCTACACTGTTGTAGCTGAACCAGGCTATCTCCAGTAAAGTGTAAATAATGTTAAAATTGTGTGAAAAATGTTGCCTTTAACCAGTTTATAGTGTTTGATAAATATGGACCACTGGTCATTGGACTGGAAATGACCCGAACTGTCGCATTGTAAGTATACCAGGTTATACAAGGTCTCTCATTGACACCACCAACAGGAGAGGAAAGGGTCGCAGGGAGGGTCTGCGGGAGAGGCGACCGAGATCCAGTCACCATGGAAACCGGTGACATTCCTCCTAGGGGTTTTGGGGACCAGGACCTTTGGTTGGTAGTTGATGGGAGGGTATTCCAGTTAGTAACGTTTAAGAAATGCCTCCCCTGCACGGGAAGAACGTTGCTGTTTTAAAATGAAAAGTAAAAATGTAAACTGTGTCACTTTTGCAGCCCGAGGAAATGCTGAGTTTAACCAAGGGGGAATGTAGTGCCCCTGAACCCCTCAGGGCACTACTAGGTACTGTATCCTGTAATAGATGCAGGACCTACCCCCAGGGACCTAGAAGACCAGTGCCAGTACCATCAAAACACATAAACATCCCCAGTTTTTTCCTCTCCCAATCATGGGTGACTGACTAGTTTATGACCCAATCAATGGCCACCCAGGGGTGGAGCCGATCCAGACCACTAGCTGACAACCAGGGGGGAAGGAGTGAGACAGTAAGTTAGTCTGTAGTGACAGTTGTAAGAGACGGATGTATCTCCAGACGGGGTCATGTAGCAGTGACCTAGTGGTGAAGGAGAGTGGTTGCCAGGGAGGGTACGACGAGGTACCCCTGAACCATAGCACCGACGGGGCACAGGGCCCTAGGTCAGGCAAACGCTTCAGGCTACCTGACAAATACCTGCAGAGTGAGGGGACCATCCAGGACCTCACTGACTGCACCAGCAGTAACGAGAGAGCCAGGGACCGGAAGAGAACACTGACCCTACAGGATTCAGACTGCCTGTCGTACGGACCAGAGACTGACGACAAACAGTAAGGGAACCCCCAGACGCTCCAAGCCACAGGGTTCTTCCAAACCATTGAGAGGTGCAGGGGAAAGAAGCCACCAGATTAACACACCGGCACTGGGACAAAAGGGACCAGGGGTCAAAACTAGCTGTCCTCAGTGAACCGGCATTACCACCACTGTGAGTAAACACCAGTTGCACTGCATTCCCATTGTGTGGTCTCCGTTCTTTCCGTGCTGCACTCCATCATCTACCCCCTGGGGCTCAGCCCTACTTGCGGAGGGCCCAACATCCAGGCTGTCATTACCACAAGCCCCAGTGGCCATAGACTGTGCAGTGGCGGCTCCAACTACCTAGCCGCAACCCTCAAGTGGCATCACAAAATAAACTCTTTCATCTAACCTGTATTTAACCCCTTTTCAAGCGACCCCCAGGGTTACGGAACCGGGCATCGGCCATCACAGACCCGTGACACAGCATCCCCGTAACTATATGGCCCAGGACCGAGTACCCCATAGCCCTTGGGCGGCTCAGGAGCATGATCTTAAGCTGAGCTCACATGAACATATAGCAGGGATGAGGACTATCCAATGCTTCATCTTACCTATGTTATACTATGTGGCAGCGCCAATTAGCACTTTTTTTCTCATGCCAATATGAGAAATAACATCCCAGCATGCTGCGAATGGCAGAGTATATTGTATGGTGCACACCATTTCAAGTCTATGGATGAGTGCTCATTGTACTGCACTCAGATGACATCCAAATGCAGTCCGATTTCCGCAGACTCATAGAATGGAAAAAAATGGAGAAATGTTGTTCTGCATCTTCTCCTCACCTGTGATACGATTCTCTCATGTGAAACAATAAGATCACACAAACCCCTATGTGTAATGAGCAATGTGCTCTGATCCGTTATCTGTAGTCTGCAAAATCTTAATATAGCCACCGCTTGCCCTGTCCTCATCAGTCCCTGTAATAATCCCCCCCTTCATGGTCTGCTCTATACAATGTGATAGCTGTAAGGCATTATGGGGACACGGTTTTAGCCCCTGAGTCTCCAACAGTGTGTCAAATGGTGCCAGCATTTTTTTAACTCGCAAATCATATTTAAAATGTTCAAGTTTATGGGGACCTGTAAATTTCAGGAAATTTTATTTAATGCCGCTCATCCCCAGTAAGTAATCTTATGGATTGCAATGACCTGCTATGGAATGGTATTGATAGGAATGGAATGATATGGACTGGTATGGAATGGAATTGTATGGAATGTTATGGTATAATATAGGCTGGTATGCTATAGCACGGAATAGTATGTATTGTAACGGTATGCTATGAATTGGCATATTGTGGAATTGTATGTATTACAGGGGTTTGGCATGGAATAGTATGTATCAGTAAGGTTTTACAAGGATTAATATGTTATAAAATGGTATGGAGCAATATTGATTGATTTGGTTGCTACATTATTGATTAATTAGACATGGCATAAAATCGTATATATTTGTATAGTACAGTATGGATTGGTATGAATTGGATTAGAGGAGTTGATTCCTATTTAAAGAGGATCAACCACGAGTATTTTCATATATAAACTAAAGCCAGCTGTATACTGGGGCTATCATGCTGATTCTATACATACCTTTACTTGTGAGATCGGATGTATAGTTTCTGAAATATAGGCAAGTAAAGTTTGTGAAATGCTCTGTTATTGGTTTGACAGGTGCTGCAGAATATCTAATAGGTGGGTGGAGTTTTGCTAGTTATTCTTACCCCTGCCTGCTGCCTGTCCTTCCTCGTCCCTGTCATTCCTCCCTCATTCCTCCCCCTGTAATAACAGAGACAGGAGGAGGAAGAGAAGGCAGACAGGGGCGGGAATAACTAGCAAAACCTGACCCACCTATTAGATATTCTGTAGCTGCTATCAATCAAATAACAGTGCGTTTCACAAACTTTACTTGCTTATATTTCAGAAACTATACATCCGATCTCACAACTAAAGGTATGTATAGAATCAGCATGATAGCACCAGTATAGCACTGGTTTTAGTTTCTATAGGAAAATCCTGGTGGTTGGTCGTCTTTAAGTGAATGGGACCAAGTTTCAATATCAATTATAGTATTGATAGTAATGGAGATGTCTGGACTGGTTTGGAATGGAGTTATATGAATTGCAATGGTCACCAATGGAATGGTATTGCATTGTATGGATTGTTATGTTATATTACAGTACTGATTGAGTTGGTATGGTATAGATTGTGTTAATATAGGTTGCAATGGTATATATTTGTATAAAAGGTAAAAATGAGCGGATCAGGCAGAATTTGCTCAGTTTTTTTTCCAGGGAAATTCAATTTGTGGAAAAGTTATTTTTTGTGAAGTTAATGTCCCTTATTATTTTCTAGGGTGTTCTTAGTCCCGAGAGCATAATAACTTTAATATGTAAAAGATTATAAAAGAAACTTTATACTCACATCATTACTCATTTCATTGCTCCAGCCCCTCCACTCCTCACCACCACCCATGTGGTCATCATCACATTTTTTGGATTGGCATCAGTAACACTGAAATCTTGAAGTCTTTGGGCTTGTTAGGGTTTTTCACCCGTGCCCACAAATATTGCAGCTCATGCTGTGATCTCATCTGCCATCACCTCTACATGTGCATGAGCAAAAGCCTCCTGGGTCTCGCAAGCAAAGGAACCTCGGGCTAAGCGACTGAGGTCCGGGGAATTGCAGTGTCACTGATTTGAAGATGTGACGAAGACCGGACGGGTGTCAGTGATTAACCCCTTTACCCCGGCGATTATTTGTTTTTCGTTTTCATTTTTTCCTCCCCTTCTTCCAAGAGCCGTAACTTTTTTACTTTTCCATCAACATAGCCTTATGAGGGCTTGTTTTTTTGCGGGACAAGTTGTACTTTGGAGTGACACCATTCATTCTGCCACATATTGTACTGAAGAAAGGAAATAAAAAATTCCAAGTGCGGTGAAGTTGAAAAAAAAGTGCAATTGCACAATTATTTTTGGGGTCTTTTATTTGCCCCATGATAGTATGTTTCTAAACATCTATATTTATTTGTTCTTTTTTCTTATTTTGTACATAACATTTAAAGACATCTAATATATGAAGCTGAGTGTATGTGTGTGTGTGTGTGTGTGTGTGTATGTCCGCTAAAGGAATCCGCACCGTCGCATTTACAATCACAAAATTTTGCACAGATGCCTCATGTGACTCAGTGAACATCGTAGACTATGTTTTGATGGCAAAATGTAACCCCGCGCTTTACAGTTACTCTCCAAAAAAACTGCCTCCATTAAAGTCAATGGAGCTAGGAGCTACAGGTCATTAATAGGAGCTGTGATTGGTTGCTATAGGAACAAAGGACATTCATAGTATAAGAAGCTTATGTGTGAGGTAAATATGATGTCGGTGGAGAGACGGATAGAGAAACAGATGGGGAAAGAGACAGAGACAGGCGGGGAAAGAGACAGAGACAGACGGGGAAAGAGACAGAGACAGACGGGGAAAGAGACAGACGGGGAAAGAGACAGACGGAGAAAGAAACAGATGGAGAAAGAAAAAGATGAGGAAAGAGATATAGAGAGACATACAGATAGAGATAGACACAGACATAGAGATAGACAGACAGAGAGATAGAGAGATAGACACAGACAGACATATAGAAACAGACACGGATAAAGACAGAGACAGACATGGATAGCGACAGAGAGACAGACAGATAGACACACAGAGACAGAAAGGGAAAGAGACAGACAGAGAGACAGACAGGCAGATAGACAGAGACAGACAGACAGAGACTGGGAGAGAGACCGTTACTATCCTGGGCAACGCCGGGTACTACAGCTAGTAATACATAATATTTAAATTTAATATCATCCATATCCATTGGGTAATACTATTGTATGAACTGAGGATTTCGATTGCGTTAGGGCAATGACAACCAGAGACGGGTTCTTGGTGCATAGAAGTTTTATGATATGCAACCAACAATATGTACACAAGAAAGAACATAAACACAGTAAATACCTGCCATGTTTGGAGCAAAGGGGAATTCCCGGGGCCGCGCACCGGACTCCCCCAGGGAGGCCACCAGGAGTGAACCCCTATACAGGGGCTGTCTGGCGATCACCCCAGAAGGCCTAAATGCGCAGCAACCGGGACATGAAAGGGCAACAGGTTATAGTCCAAAAATGTTCTTACTGCATGTGGAACACGGGGCCTAGGGTGGATATGTACCAGAAGGGATTGGCACAAACGCTAAGCAGAGACGGCAGACAGAGTTTGGGACCAGTGAGGTCACAGCTTGATGAGACCAGGTGGAGTCCAAGGCCGATGTCGGGTGATTCACCAGGATCCAAAATAGCAATCAGGAAATGAGAGCAGCAGGGCAGGAGTAGACAGGAAGCAGTATACTCAAGCAACTAGACTAAGCTTAGGGGCGGGCTTTTAAACAGATGAACAGGAAGTAGGGCAACAGAACAGAAAACTCCATGTCAACAAAGGGCAAGATCCTTCTAAAGCAAACTGGAAATCCCGGAACACTGACACATTGTCATTAATGTCATGTAAATGATTTTGGTCATTAATTTTCTTCTTTATTATTATTTTTTTTTTCTTTCTTTTTGTAATTTACTTTTCCTTCTCCTTTTTCTACTCATGTGGTGTGCTAATTAATTATTTGATGCTCTTTTGTGAGGTTTTTTTGCCCCACCTTTCATTATGTGTTGGACTACATATAATACCAGTTTGTGTCACTTAAATTGTCTTGATTAAAAGGCATGTTTTTGCCTGAAACGCGTAGACACAAACACTTATCTGGTCTACTTATGTATTAACATGGATCTGTTTTTATTTTTTTCCATAGAAGTCATGTTTTCAGTTTTTTATTGGCGGTGCTAGATTTTTCTCTTTTTCAAATCCTATCAGTATGATGCGTCACATCGGTACGAGTTCATAGACCCCAAACATGTATACTTTTATCTAAGAGGTGAAAAAAAATTCAGAAGTTTGTCCCAAAAAAGAATTGCGCTTTTGTCGCCATTTTCAGTGACCCGTATTGTTCTCATTTTTCAGGATCCTGGGCTCAGTGAAAGCTTATTTTGTGTGTCTTGAGATGACGTTTTTAATTATACAATTTTTGCGTAAATGTGACATTTTGATCGCCTGCATTTTTATGAAATGTTGATGCGACCAAAATAAAGTAATTTTGACTTTTGGAATTTTTTTTCTCATAAGGACGTGCACCGATCAGATTAATTGATTTTATATTTTCATAGATCGGGCATTTATGAACGTGGCGATACCAAATACGTGTATTTCTTTTATTTTCAATTGGGTGAAAGGGGGTGATTTGAATGTTTATTTTTTTTTTAATTACAGTATTTTAAACTTTTTTCTTATTCTTTTCAACAACATCTGAACAACAAGAGAAAAAGGGGGCCATAGTAGTGACCCACAATGTGGGTCCAGGCACCCAATAGATTGCAAAAAGGACTCTAGAAGAACTCGTAGGTAGTGACTCAAACACAATATAAACCTATAACTAAATAGAGTCATAAATACACCAAATTAGATAATAACAAAAAAATGACAAGGTGCTCAGTAAGGATTACAAATGCATAATAGCAGTAATTGTACCTGGTTCCAAGAATAGAACCAACCGCTGAACATAAGGTGCATGTGCAAATTAGCAGCTAAGATATTAAACTCATGAAAGAGTAACACTCACCCATAATACTCTGGATACTGCAAGGTTGTGTGTCTCCAGGACCCCTACGCGTATTTCGCATGGGCTTCTTCTGGGGGGGTCGTGACACGATTCATGATGTATGATTGATACTATTTTTTAGGTGATCTAATTTGGTGGATTTATGACTCTATTTAATTATAGGTTTATATTTTTTTTATTTTATGGCTTTTACTAGTACCCCTAGGAGACTTTTTGCCTGCACCGTTCAATTGGTTCTCCTGATCAGAGTAATGCTTTAGTATTGCTCTAATCAGCAGAAATGATGTGTTCCTGTGAGCGCTGGCGCTTCTCTGGTTCTCACAGGAAGTGAGTCATGGTAGCATCAAGGGTCATCAGCTAACCACATGCTACAATGGCAACTCCATGGTGCCCCATGATCACATCATGGTGCCGCCAATGGCAGCGATGAACAGCGAGATCCCCGACGCGGCCATTTAAATTGTGCTGTCAGATGTTGACAGCACGATCTAAGTGGTTAGCAAGCACGGTGGCTCTCTGATCTACCCGCACCTGTTAGGCACACATGTCTGCTGATCGGATCAGCAGACATGTGTAGGGATTATTTTCTAATATTTTGATGACCTTTCATGATTCAGAAAAATGGAGGCCATCGCCACTTTGCTGAATCTGCGCCAAACTGAATTACAAAAAAAAAATCTGTATTTTGGTGAGGACATAATTTTGTAAATTTTGAGTAGAATTTAATTTGACTCCAATGTATTCACTCATCTTTAACCATTAGGTCAACCTGTGCCATCTTCAAAGGGGTCCGAGAGTAAAAGGGGCCACATCCAGCTTCAGCTTTTGTCACAGACACATAAGTGTGATATTATTGTGAACTCATGGACTATAAAGGGCACATATACAGTTTCTACACAGGTGCCCTCTTCTGCCTTTGTCCGCCCTTGTGTAGGATATAGTATAAATGCTGGCACTGGCGCAGAATATTCCACTACTATGTAAATAAACTATAACTAATAAATAAATGGTGCAAGGCCGCCTGCTTTAGTGGGTTGGCAGTAAGTATAAAGGGTTTACAGAGACGGTATATTCAGCTTGAGAAATGGTTTACAGAGATTTTGGCAGAGGCTGCGCGCTGCATACGGACTAGCGACTCTATAAATAACTCTTTGAACAAACGCACCATCTCATTTATCAAATTAAAGTTCCTGTAATATTCATGCCAAACACATTGAGCTATTACAAATCTGCTTGGGTGACATCCAGAACAGTGTTTTCCTAAAGACACAGAGAGTTATTGTTACTGTCTCACCATTTTTTGGGCTCCATTATTGGACAAACGATGGCTCCATAAGAGTTTGTAACAAATGTTTAGTCTGGAGTCTTGATCGACTGCGGCGTATTTATAAATCAGCCGATACACGGTCAAAAGAGATGACCCCCTTTTGTATAGTGGATTCAGCTCTAATATTTTCCTTTCACACAATTCCACGATCACTGCTTGTGATGACATTATACCTCGAGGGATCACACTCTACACATGTGTCGGTTTTAAGAGAAATCTTGTTTCTCAACATAATATCGATGTGGCCATTAATGAAAATGGGTGAACCACCTCTTTAAGCCATGGTTTTTTTGCATACTGTATGACATATAGTATTCTAGACTGATTTTCATAAAGTACAGCATATGGTGCTATAATTGCCTACTGTGTGTCTCTTTAAAAAAAAGTCACAAATAGAGGTGGACACAACTTATATGGGTAAATTCTGCTGACAGATTATGATTATACACCACATTTTTGGTTGTCTTCAGCATCTATTAAAGGAAGCTTAGCTACATGCTATATAATTACTGTATCAAGTTTATAAGTTATACACAGTAGGCTCTCAAGCTCCCCCTAGTGGTGACCTATGGAAAACTTTATCATTAAAGAGCACATTTATATTTTTGTCATGAATGTGTCTCGTCCGCAGGTTACCATTTGAGGATCTGGAGTCAGGAGGTCTCAATGCTTAATTGATCACAGGTCCTCTGTGGAGCCCATATGACTGTTATTCTGTATTTATTTTAATGCTGAAGGGGTTAAGGACCTTTCCTTTCTGACTGCAATTATTCGAGGCCCTAATCACAGCTGTAGTATCTTCTCATCATTCCCTTCTGCTATATGTACCCTACCCACTCTTGGCTTCACTTCATGCTGGTTATATGCTCTATACTGATTACTTTGAAGAAGTTTGTCTATGGAGAAGCTGAGCTGTTCGTTTCTGTTGCAGCTGAGAGGTTTCCTGTTGAATAAGTCGTGGAGTGCTATTTGTTGTGATTTTTTTCCCACCCATTTTTCTTACCTTGATTGTGTTCTTTTATTAGTAGTAGCAAGAGTAGTGTCTCTCTGGCCTACACAGTAGTTAGAGGGAGCTCAGGGTTACTGAGGGTCTTGGCATGTGATACTGCACTAGGGGAAGGACCAGTCTTGGGATGTTAGGGATTATACTCAGGTGAGTGTTGTGAGGTGACTGCCCTTCTTTCCTTTCCCTATTGCCATGGCATTCCATTGCACCTCTTTCCCATTTTTTTGTTCATAACCCCCCCCAGTCTAGGGACATTAGGTAGTGCAGGGATCAGACTCAGGTGAGTGTTAGATGTTGACCATGCTTCCCTCTACCTGTCACAGGGCCTTCTGTGGCACCTGTACCCCAGTTTTCTTTTTGTGTCGTTCGCATCCAGCGTGACAATTTTTTATTTTTTTTCAGCATGGAAACTTAATAAACATTATTAGGGGCTTTATCTTCATTCCTGTAAAAAAAAAAAAATAATATATACATGAAGGCAGCTTCGAAACTCCTGATTTTACATAGTCTAGTTACCTACCTTCAGCTGCATTAACATACTCATTTGGAGTACAGATGATGGCAGTTAAAAAGTCAGCACCTATGTCTCAACAACACTGGGGATAAGCAGCTGCAGAAAATTGTATTAATAGGCACCACACTCATAGGCGGATACAGGTACTAACCCATCACTGCCATCATCTGTACTCCAGATGAGTACAGAGTAATAACAAGGCAGGCCATTAGACTTGATATAAGTAGGGACACTGGCACTCACTTCCATACTTTTTTTAAGGAATGAAGACATTTTTTTAATAAAGTAATTTTGCAAACATTCATAACTTTTTTGAAAGTTTAGTTACTTTTAACTTTATATAAATACAGAAGATTTAAACCTTTGTAACAGAATAATTGAAATTTGACTGCTGAAAGATATAAAAATAAATTCCTCTGAAAAAACATGTTTGTGTCCTGAAAAAGGGTAACATGGGCAGAAACATTTCCCCTGTTACTTCCAGTTGTCAAGAAAGCATAAATCAAGAGAGCAATGAGGTCAGGTCCCAAAAATAAGACTCTAGGAGAGTATGTATATATATATATATATATATATATATATATATATATATATATATATATATATTTACTAGCTGTAGTACCCGGCATTGTGTGTCTGTCTGTCTCTATCTCTTTGTCTGTCTGTCTCTTTCCCTGTCTGTCTCTCTATCTCTTTGTCTGTCTGTTTCTGTCTCTATCTCTTTCCCTATCTGTCTCTGTCGGTCTCTTTTCCTGTCTGCCTCTTTCCCTGTCTGTCTCTGTCTCTTTCCCTGTCTGTCTCTTTCCTTGTCTGTCTCTGTCTGTCTCTTTACCTGTCTATCTCTCTATCTCTTTGTCTGTCTCTGTATGTCTGTCTCTTTCCCTGTCTGTCTCTCTATCTCTTACCCTATATGTCTGTCTGTCTCTTTATCTCTTTCCCTGTCTCTCTGTCTCTTTCCCTCTCTGTCTGTCTCTTTCCCTGTCTGTCTCTTTCCTTGTCTGTCTCTAGCTGTCTCTTTCTCTGTCTGTCTCTTTCCCTGTCTGTCTCTTTCCTTGTCTGTCCCTGTCTGTCTCTTTCCATGTCTGTCTCTTTCCCTGTCTGTCTCTTTCCTTGTCTGTCTTTTTCCTTGTCTGTCTCTGTCTGTTTCTTTTCCTATCTGTCTCTTTCCCTATATGTCTCTGTCTGTCTCTTTATCTCTTTCCCTGTCTCTCTGTCTCTTTCCCTCTCTGTCTGTCTCTTTCCCTGTCTGTCTCTTTCCTTGTCTGTCTCTTTCCTTGTCTGTCTCTGGCTGTCTCTTTCTCTGTCTGTCTCTTTCCCTGTCTGTCTCTTTCCTTGTCTGTCTCTGTCTGTCTCTTTCCCTGTCTATCTCTCTATTTCTTTGTCTGTCTGTCTCTGTCTGTCTGTCTCTTTCCCTGTCTGTCTCTTTCCTTGTCTGTCTCTGGCTGTCTCTTTCTCTGTCTGTCTCTTTCCTTGTCTGTCCCTGTCTGTCTCTTTCCCTGTCTGTCTCTTTCCTTGTCTGTCTCTGTCTGTTTCTTTTCCTATCTGTCTCTTTCCCTGTCTGTCTCTGTCAGTCTCTTTCCC
Organism: Anomaloglossus baeobatrachus; assembly: GCF_048569485.1. Lineage (NCBI taxonomy): Eukaryota > Metazoa > Chordata > Amphibia > Anura > Aromobatidae > Anomaloglossus > Anomaloglossus baeobatrachus. The sequence continues at coordinate 907,577,118 of NC_134353.1, forward strand.
TGTCTGTCTTTTTCTGTCTCTTTGTCTGTCTCTGTCTGTCTGTTTCCCTGGCTGCATTGTGACATGTCAACATTTAATTCAAGGGCGTGGCTGCGCATTCTTCTGAAGTTCTGGCTGCATTGTGGCTCCCAGCTCCATTGACTTTAATGGAAGCAGGGTTTTTTTAGAGTAACTGTAAAGCACGGGGTTCAATTTTCCCCTCAAAACATAGTCTGACATTTCCTTAGTCACATGGAGTGTCTGTGCAAAATTTCGTGATTGTACATGCGACAGTGCAAATTCCTTTAGCGGACATACACATGTACATACATACACACACACACATACATACAAACACACACATACATACATACAGTCAGCTTTATATATTAGATATAATTTTGATTACCTTTCTGTATATTAGTAGAGTTCCTCTTTAAATATCTTTTCCAAGTCAATCTATGAATGTATGAGCATATTCAGCTGACAATGACGCATGTATCACCATTATCACTAAAGTATTGTATAACTATTTCCAAACAACCGGACGGCACGTAGACCGTGTCCTGCTGTGCTCACTGTTAATACCCGGAGAACATTATGAATTATATCTTCAGCCAAAATAATCCTCTGCTCACATTTAAGTTGGAGTTTGTTCTGAACCCATTATTTCCACAAAAACAAGTCATTACACTGCGGGAGATAGTAATAAGGCGTTTTCATTTTATGTACTTGAATATTTACTTAACAACCGGAGCAGAACCTCTTCTGTATTATGTGTCACTTACTCAGGCCAAAACGATTTATTTAGCCACATTTCTTTTTTTTTGCTGTTTAACTTTGATCTGTTTTATGAGCTTGAAAATGCAAAACTTCTGTTAAAAAAATGAACTTTTCCCAGTCTATGAAAAATAAAAGTAATAAAAAATATCTTCAATATCAACTAGAGATGGGCGAACATGCTCGGCACTGCCCAGCACTCGATTGAGTATGACTGTGCTTGAGACGCTCAATACTTGATTGGGCACTTCTCTGCTCTGACGTCATGCTCAAGTCCTGGCCTCTCATGTTTTCCAGCTTTTTATCAGCCAAGCATTGCTTACCAATCATGGTAATGCTGTAGCCATTTTGGCTATTGGCATTACTGTGATTGGTCAGCCGCATAGCGTCATTGGGTCTGTATAAGACCCAGTGGCACCCTGCTGAGTGCACTCTCCCAGAAATAGTGTAGAGACTAGGGAGAGATTCTGCTGGAGAAGGTACATTGTGTTATAGCGTGACAGTGCATACTGGAACAACAATAAACCAACAGTCCTTTTCAGCGCTAATTGAAGCTATTCTCTAATAATACTGCTCTTATTCTGCATTTAGTGTAGGGCAAGCTGCTGGAGTAGGGATAGTGTATTAGAAGACTATAGGCAGGGATTTTAGCCTTACAAACCATTTTGTAGATACCTAAAAATGTCATTTAGTCTCTAATAATACTGCTCTTATTCTGCATTTAGTGTAGGGTTAGCTTCTGGAGTAGGGATAGCGTATTAGAGGCCTGAGGTCAGGGATTCTACCCTTACAGACCGTGCAGCTGATACCTAAAAATTGTAATTTATTCTCTAATAATTCATCTCTTAAGTGTGTTTAGTGTAGGACAAGCTTCTGGAGTAAGAATCATGGATTACAGGCCTGTAGGCAGGGATTGTAGCCTGTCACAGTGTGCTGATGATACCTAAAAAATTAATTTATTTTCTAATTGTTCTCATAAGTGTGAATTTAGTGTAGGGTTACCTTCTGGAGTTGCGGTAGTGTATTATAGCATGTAGGCAGTGATTGTAGCCTTACAGACCGTGGTGCTGATACCTAAAAAATGTAATCTATTCTCTAATTATCTCACTCTTAGCTGCATTTAATGTAAGGCAAGAGGGTGGAGTAGAAATCGAGTATTACAGGCCTGTAGGCAGTAATTTTAGCCTTAGGGCAAGCTTCTGGAGTAGGGGTAGAGTATTAGAGGCCTGTAGGCAGTGACTCTAGCCTTATAGACCACAGTGCTGATACCTAAAAATAAATATCTATTCTCTAGTAATTCCGCTCTTTCTTCCATTTAGTATAGGTCAAGATGGTCGAGTAGGAATCATGTATTGCAGGCCTGAAAGCAGTGATTCTAGCCTTTCAAACCTTGTTGGTGATACCTAAAAAATATAATCTATTCACTAATAATATTACTCTTAGCTGAATTTAGTGTAAAGCAAGTTCGTGTATTACAGACCTGTAGGCTGTGATTTTAGCCTTACACAGCATGCTGCTGATACCTAACAAATTTCATTTATTCTCTAACAATACCGCTCTTAGGTGAATTTATTGTAGGACAAACTTCTGGAGTAGGGGTATTACAGTATATTAGAGGCCTGTAGGCAGTGATTGTAGCCATACAGAATGTGGTGCTGATACCTAAAAAAAAATATCTGTTGTCTAATGATACCGCTCTTAGCTGCATTTAGTTATAGGCAAGCTGGTGTACCAGGAATCATGCATTGTAAGCAGTAATTCAAGACGTACGCAGCATGGCCTTGCACTAATTGCATAGGCTTTAGCAGTGTAGGAGTCCAACTGGTTTTAAAATTCTCTCTCTGGACATGAGTGTCTGGAAAAATGGTAATTATGTAATTATGGACAGTGACTCACCACCCACTTTGTGCAGCGTAGGTGCACATCTTTTGGGTGCTCCCTGCCTCGTAAAAGCCTCTTGGTGATTGTATAGGCTGTCCCAGTTTGGGAGTCAGAATGTTTTTAAAATTGTACCAGAATTGAATTGTACGCCCTCTATGTCTCTTGTTAGTTATATTGCAATATCTCCTTGTAATTTCAGCTTGGCCTTGTACTGAGTCCATAGCCTTTGCCAGTTTTGGAGTCAGATGTTTTGTAATATTGTACCAGTATTGAATCAGAGTTTCTCATCTACGTCTGTTACTGGATATATTGCACTTCCTCCTTCTATTTTTTTGGCAGCCCTTGCACTTAGTGCAAAGGCATTACCAGTCTAGGAATCCCACTCCTTAAAAATGGTCAAAAATTGCTGTCTGAGGCCCTCCTCTATGTCTCTTGAAGGGGGTATTGCAGTCCCTTCTTCTAATCTTTGGAAGACCTTGCACTTAGTGCATAGCCTTTATGAGTGTAGTAGTCCCACTACCTAACAATTTTAACACACTTTGTATAAGGCCCTCCTTTATATCTACAGTAGTACAGGGTATATTGAAATGCCTCTTCCTTCTAATTTTTGACAGTTCTTTCATTGTCTGCTCAGGCTCTGTGAGTTTAAGAGTCTCTCCTTCATAAATTAAACAGGATGTGTCTGACCATGTCACACACCACATGTCCAGATAAGGTAGTGAAATGTTAAAATTAAATTTACCGGTGATTTACGGAGGGTGCAGTTTTCTTTACCCTTACACTATGTCATCTTTAGTTTTATGGGCATTAAGTGATGGCCCGGCTATTAAGGCTATGTTGTACATGATGCAATCTTGCTGTGGTTTTTTTTGCAGCATTTTTAAGGAGTTTTATGCAAATTAAAAAATAATTTTATGGTAGCAGCCAAACGTATGAGATTTCATAAATCCAGTTGTTTTGTTTTCATCACTGAAATGGAAACTGCTGTGTTATTTAAAGAACGCTCGGTATGAACATAGCCAAAAGGGTGGAGGAGGCATTTTGTCTTTTATAATTTGCCTTATATACTGTAAAGTCACCACTAGGGGGAGCTGGAATGCTTGTGTGTGTAATAGGACTATGAATCCACAAGGTGTCACAGAAGGAAATAACCTAAAAGACTCAAGAGAGAAGTTCTACAAGCAGGGTTAGAGCCAGGATGTCACGCAGTACAAAGGAGTAGGTGGATTCAGTGTCAGGGGCGAGCCGGAGGTCAGGAACTGGGAGAGCAAGCAGTAGGAGGGGGGCGCAAGGACGAGCCAACAAACAGGGAACAGGAGAGGAAGACTGGAAGGGAAGACAAGACGTAGGGGACAGGAGCCAGTGAGACTGGATGAAACTGGGAGGATGGGAGTCAGGGAGGTCGGATGAAATGGGGAGGATGGGTTTCAGGGAGGTGGGACAAGGTAGCAGGCAGAATCAAGAGAACGTAGAAGTATAAGCGCATGCTGCAGAGCAGGACTATAACTGGCGCCGGATCGATGGAGGAGACATCCTAATAAAGCGGCGAGATCCCGGGAACAAAGCATGGAAGGATAGGCTTCTCCCACTGGCCTAGAACCAGGTAACACCAATAGAGTTGAGCGCGGTTCGCGGTTCGAGGTTCTCCAGTTCGCGGCTCGAGTGATTTTGGGGGCTGTTCTAGATCGAACTAGAACTCGAGCTTTTTGCTAAAGCTCGATAGTTCTAGATACGTTCGAGAACGGTTCTAGCAGCAAAAAGCAGGGCTTTTTACAGCTACAGTGTGCAGGAGCCATCGCTGGCAGCCTGCCAGAAGCTAGTAACCAAGATAAACATCGGGTATCCAAGCAAAGCACTTTGGTTAGTAACCCGATGTTTATCCTAGTTACGTGCAGGAAGCCCACACTTCCCCGCTCAGCTCACTCCGCCCCCTCCTGCACGCGGCATGTACACACACACACACACACACACACACACTCACACTCACCTGTCCCCAGCCAAGCAGTCCACGGCACTGACGTCCTCAGCGCCACCCACTTCGCACTCCGCCGCCAGCACACATGGCTCCGCCCACCTGCACTCTGCACACATGGTCCCGCTCGGCTTACCTGCGGTGATGAAGTCCCGACCTCAACGCTGTCACTGTCCTCCATGGCCGCCGCTTGTCACATTACCTTCTCTCGCTTCCGACCCGAGACTGACTAGCGGTGACGTCACGGGCCGCTCGCGATACTTGGCTGTGAAGGCGGCGGTCATTGAACTCAGTGACAGGTGCTGTCAGCAGTGCAGGAGATCAGCGCAGGTAATGTACCTCGCTGACAGCACCACTTGTCATCCCCTGCAGTGACCTGGGCTGACCCATTGATGTTAGCTCAGGTCACTGCACTGCTCTCCCAGCCAATGGGGAACATCCTGCTCTTCATTGACTGGGACAGTGTGGATCGTCATGGCAACCCCTTGGATTACACCAGACTTGGATTTGTTTTTCTTTCTAATAAATTGGTTAAAGAGGGAATGTATTGGGGAGTGTTTTTTCAAATAAAAATGTGTTTGTCGTCTATTTTTTTTTATTACTGACTGGGTTGGTGATGTCGGATATCTGATAGACGCCTGACCTCACCAACCCCAGGGCTTGATGCCAGGTGACATTACACATCTGGTATTAACCCCATATATTACCCCGTTTGCCACCGCACCAGGGCACGGAATGAGCTGGGGCGAAGCACCAGGATTGGCACATCTAATGGATGTGCCACTTCTGGCAGCTGCGGCCTGCTATTTTTAGGCTGGGGAGAGTCCAATAACCATGGACCTCCCTAGTCTGAGAATATCAGACCCCAGCTATCTGCTTTACCTTGGCTGGTGATCCAATTTTGGGGGGACCCCTACGTGTTTTTTTTTTATTATTATTTATTTAATTTAAAATAACAGCATGGGGTACCCTCAGTTTTGGATTACCAGCCAAGGTGAGGCTGCCAGCTGTGGTCTGCAGGCTGCAGCCGTCTGCTTTACCCTAGCTGGCTACAAAAATAGGGGGAACCCTACGTCATTTTTTTTTCATTTTTTTGGCTAAATACAAAGCTAAGCACCCCTTAGTGCCACATGAAAGCCACCAAAGGGTGCAAAATTACAAAATGCAGGAGAGTGGGACATTATGTGTCTTTCTGCCATTATAATGACAGAAAAGATTGATATGAAGTGCACAAGCACAAGAAAATCAGCAGAGCGCTCTACGCTGTGAAAAGCAGTAGAAAATGGCACTGGAGTGAACATGTGACCGCCTCATGTAGGATGAAGCTATGGATCCTGGGTAAATTTATGTATTTTCCCTCCTTCAGTTTTTTTGCAGTACACATAAAAAATGGAAGGCACACGGATGACAAACAGATGACATACGGACCGTCTACGGAACGGAAACGGATGCCACACGGATGCACCCATGAAAAAAACGGACTGTTTTTTGCAGACCGCAAAAATGGATCGGTCGTGTTAATGTAGCCTTATTCTGATCTGCCGTTTATAAACAGCAGGCAGAAATAAGTGAATAACGCCCCCCAGCGTCAGAAAATCTCCGGGGTTTCAGGGCTAGCTGAGACCCTGGAGATCATGATTCAGGACGGTTTTTCCGGTCCCCGCTCACGTGATCACAGGTATACACCGTACACCGATGATCACGTTACAGTAAATAACAGCGCCGGTAAAAAATTATTTATCTCCCATCTGGCATGAACAAACATGATAAATCTCCTCCACGGTCCCCTGGTGTCGCCAAAGTGCCCCCCCTGATGCCCTCCCAGAAATCCAAGATGGCCGTGTGCACAGCAGCGCGCCGGCCGCATTCACCCTTCTCCTCTGATTTCTGTCGCATGTGCCATGACACATGCGACAGAAAACTCCTCCCCAGCCCCTGCTAGGTCACCCCCTATAACCCCACCGGTGTTCCCCGGTGTCCCACGGTACCTGTGCAGCGTTGATCCCCCCACGGCCCTCTCCTTCACAATAGACGCTGCCGCATGCACAGAGTGGCTGTCAGCTCAGCTTCCTGTGTTCAGACACAGTGAGTGGTGGTTATGCATCTGTAAGCTAAATGGGCGGCACGGTGGCTCAGTGGTTAGCACTGCAGTCTTGCAGCGCTGAGGTCCTGGGTTCAATTCTCACCAAGGACACCATCTGCAAGGAGTTTGTATGTTCTCTCCGTGTTTGCGTGGGTTTCCTCCGGGTACTCCGGTTTCCTCCCACACTCCAAAGACATACAGCGCTATGGAATTAATAACGCTATATAAATGAATAAATTATTATTATTACTGCAATGCCCTGCTCATGAGGTAAGGAACATAATTGATCAGGAGAGCTATATACTACATTTCCAAATGGAGGGATTTGCTTTTATAGTTTCCCTGCTGAACGACTACCAAACATGAGAGTCCGTTATACGCCACAAGAAAACACATCTAAATAGCGAGCTCTGTTGTTAAGTATTCATTCAGCTGGATAACTGGACTTAAAGGGGTATTCCATCTCCAAGATCCTATCCCCAATATATAGTAGGTGGAATAGCAATAATATCAGCAAATACCAATATTTGGAAATGTAGAATAGTTCTCCTGATTAGGCATGCCCTTACCTCATGAGCAGGGCATTGCAGCTTTGGTAGCAACCATTACGACATGGACTCTGCTGCTGTGGACCCGGGGAGAGTGAGTGCAGATTCATTGCACCCACACTCCTCACATGAAGGGTCTGCACTCCTAGAAAATGGGGGATACGTTCCCTGAGTGTCTCCCCCCATATTCTAGACGGTCCAGAGTCGTCGTGGGACCCCTTTATTTTTTTTCTTACAATAAATTGGTGAAAGAGGAAATGTTTTAGGGACTGTTTTTTCAAATAAATTTCTTTTATCGATTTTTTTTTTTGTTAGTACTGACAGTTTATGATGTTGGGTATCTAATAGACGCCATGACATCACAAACTGCTGGGCTTGATCTCAGGTGACTTTACAGCTAGTATCAACCCGATTTATTACCCCGTTTGCCACTGCACCAGGGCACGGGATGAGCTGGGGTGAAGCGCCAGGATTGGCGCATCTAGTGGATGCGCCACGTCTGGGGTGCCTGCGGCCTGCTATTTTTAGGCTGTGAAGGCCCAATAACTATGGACCTTCCCACCCTGAGAATACCAGACCACAGCTGTCCGCTTTACCTTGGCTGGTGATCCAATTTGGGGGGGACCCTACTTTTTTTGTGTAATTATTAATATTTATAAAATAATTATAAAAAAAGAGCCTGAGGGGACCTCCACATTAAATCCCCAACCACGGTAAAGCTGCCAGCTGTGGTTTTCAGGCTACAGCCGTCTGCTTTACCCTAGCTGGCTATCAAAAATGGGGGGACCCAACGTCATTTTTTTTTTAACTATTTTTTAAATAGAAAAAAATTAATGGGCTTCCCTGTATTTTGATTGCCAACCAAGGTAACGGCAGGCAGATGGGGGTGGCAACCCATAGCTGTCTGCTTTATCTGCGCTGAGAATCAAAAATATTGCGGAGCGCAACGTCATTTTTTTTAAAGATTTATTTTTACAGCACTGTGATGTCCAGCAATCAAAATACAGGGAAGCCCATTTTGTTTTTAGTTATTTAAATAAATAATTAAAAAAATATATATGGGCTCCCGCTGCATTTTTTGTATTGGTAGCTAAGGGTAATCCAAGCAGCTACTAGCTGCTAACCCCCACTGCTTGGTGTTACCTTCACTGGCAATGGAAAATCCAGGGAAGCATTTTTAATTTTTTTTGCCAAAAAACTACAAAAAAAGGACGTGAGCTTCGCCATATTTTTGTATGCTAGCCAAGTATAGCAGGCAGGTGCTGGAAGAGTTGGATACAGCGCCAGAAGATGGCGCTTCTATGAAAGTGCCATTTGCTGAGGCAGCTGCAGACTGCAATTCGCAGCAGTGGGGCCCAGAAAGCTCAGGCCAACCTGTGCTGTGGATTCCAATCCCCAGCTGCCTAGTTGTACCTGGCTGGACACAAAAATGGGGCGAAGCCTACGTCATTTGTTTTCTAATTATTTCATGAAATTCATGAAATAATAAAAAAGGGCTTCCCTTTATTTTTGGTTCCCAGCCGGGTACAAATAGGCAACTGGGGGTTGGGGACAGCCGTACCAGCCTGATGTACCTGGCTAGCATACAAAAATATGGCGAAGCCCACATAATTTTTTCAGGGGGCAAAAAACTTCTGCATACAGTCCTGGATGGAGTATGCTGAGCCTTGTAGTTCTGCAGCTGCTGTCTGTCTGTATGGAGAAGAGCAGACAGCAGCTGCAGAACTACAAGGCTCAGCATACTCCATCCAGGACTGTATGCAGAAGTTTTTTGCCCACCAAAAAAATGACGTGGGCTTCGCCATATTTTTGTATGCTAGCCAGGTACAGCAGGCAACCACGGGCTGCCTCCAACCCCCAGTTGCCTATTTGTACCCGGCTGGGAACGAAAAATATAGGGAAGCCCGTTTTTTTTTAATTATTTCACTTATTTCATGAAATAATTAAAAAACAAATGACGTGGCCTACGCCCCATTTTTGTGTCCAGCCAGGTACAACTAGGCAGCTGGGGATTGAAATCCGCAGCACAGGTTAGCCCGAGGTTTCTGGGCGCCTCTGCTGCGAATTGCAGTCCGCAGCCGCCCCAGAAAATGGCGCTTTCATAGAAGCGCCATCATCTGGTGCTGTATCCAACTCTTCCAACAGCCCTGAAGCCGGGTGGCTTGTTGGGTAATAATGAGTTAATACTGGCTTTGTTTTACTAGCCAGTATTAAGCCAGAGATTCTTAATGTCAGGCACGTTTGACCCGGCCATTAAGAATCTCCAATAAAGGGTTAAAATAAAGACACCACACAGAAAATAAATACTTTAATAGAAATAAATACACAGACACATTAGAGACTCCATCTTTATTACCCCCTGTCAGCCCTCCACGATCCATGGTCTTCTGTCTTTCTCGTTCAACAAATGCAGCTCTGCTCCATCACTGCTGCATGGGGGAAGATGCTGCTTCCCGTGCAGAAATCACTCTGTGAAGGCTGCACGGGAAGCAGCGTGCAGCTTTCACTCCGTGAGAGATCAGTGCTGCTGGCTGTTAGCGGTAACAGTGGTAACACTGACAGACGCGTTACCATAGCAACGGTGCTCCGATCATGTAATTCCCGGAGACGTCACCGCTAACTGCGTTGCTATGGCAACGGTGATCTCCGTTAATGACCGGCTGTGTCAGCCGGTCCCTAACGGAACGGGGAGTCGACCGTGTGCTAGAGCATGTCGCCTGTACACGGCGATACACAAATGTGCACCATGTACCGGAGAGTGCAATGACAGGACCTAGGACAGGACATGATGTCAAAGCCATGTGACCAGTCTGTAGCCAATGAGATAATAGCCATGTGACTGGTCACATGGCTATTTTGACGTCACGATAGGTCCTGCATCACTGCTGGCAGTGCTGGTCACCGGGAGGATTCAGCGATCATCGGATGGAATAGCGGCAGGAGACAGAGTGCAGGAGGGATCGCGGGGACCGGTAAGTGTTATGGCAATGTTTATTAACTGTATGTGTACATTTATAATGCGTTTTCATGTGTTTGTGATCGCCTCCCTTTATTTCCTATTGGTTCGAGTTCGGTTCATCGAACGTTCGCCGAACTGAACTCGAACGAGACCTCCGTTCGACGAACCGAACTCGAGCCGAACCACGGCCGGTTCGCTCATCTCTAAACACCAACTGCATAAGCCAGTGACAAATACAACTCTACAACGGCAGAGTCCAAACTGAATCGTGATATACACATGTCGTTATACAGGAAAGAATGTTTCCTAATATTTTATCCTTTAACATTTCTTTGGGTGGTGTTCAAACAACAAAAATGTTAAACTGGGGCACATAAGTGGTGCTAGTTACTGTAGCTGTGAAGTGGGGCATATTCGTTTTTGCATCAAATAATTTAAGTAAAATTGAAGATTTTGTTATGAAAGTTATATTAGTAACCTTACTTACATGTTAGGTGTTAAAAAATTGCTCTTGTATTCAGTTCTTGTGTACTTATTTATGCTGACGACGATACTGGTGATATTTCATATTTCAATTCAGGAAAATATTTTTTTTTTATCATTTTTGTGTTATTTTCCAGTATTTTTTTTTTTGGGGAAGGAAAAAAAATAAACATTTTTGTTGCCTCCAGATTTGGTTCTTTTGCTTCTTTTTCAGTTTTCCTTTAAAACAATGGCGTTTAAGTGCTCGGCTGTAATGACCTTGTTTGGAGAGCAGATGGTACATCAGCTTCTTCACAGGACATTTGTGATGAAAATGTAAATCTGTTTTCCTCACATAATTGATAGGCATTTCTTATCATGAGCCGACATGTAGAATAGCTTGATCCTCTGGATAGATTCCAAGCCGAATCTAATCTGTGGACTGTGTCTCACTTAGCTTCAGATCTTTTTATAGACTTGCTCTAGTTGACTAGTTTGCTGTTTTCTCTCCAGCACATTTTGCTTAATTTTTGTCATTTTATTTAATTATTTGTCACTTTTTTTTGCACATACCATGTTTCCCCGAAAGTAAGACAGTGTCTTACATTCTTTTTACCCCCAAAAGTGCCACTATGTCTTACTTTCGGGGTATGTCTTATATTGGAAAAAATCCCACAGCAATCGCAGCAAGTCTCCATGCAATGTACCGTATGGGGACTTGCCGCGATTGCGCCCTAAGTGTACCGCAAGTTAAGGAAACTTAACCACCAGCGGCTGCACATGAGGGCACTGAGGCTGCGTGATTTTGTATATTGTCCATGGTCCTGATGGACCACGGACAACATTACTGCAACATTTCAACATTTCTCGGTAGCCGAGCGTTCAGCTGAGCGCCCGACCGCCGGCATGTGTCAGCTCTCAGCTGAGCGCTAAGCCGCCGGCATGTCAGGGCGCTCAGCTGAGCGCTTTGCCGCCGGCAAATCAGGGTGCTCAGCTGAGAGCTGTCACATGCCGGCGGCATGTCAGGGCGCTCAGCTGAGCGCTCGGCCGCCGGCATGTGTCTGCTCTCAGCTGAGCGCTAAGCGGCTGGCATGTCAGGGCGCTCAGCTGAGCGCTTTGCCGCCGGCAAGTCAGGGCGCTCAGCTGAGAGCTGTCACATGCCGGCGGCATGTCAGGGCGCTCAGCTGAGCGCTCGGCCGCCGGCATGTTAGGGAGCCCAGCTGAGCGCTTTGCCGCCGGCAAGTCAGGGCGCTCAGCTGAGCGCTTTGCCGCCGGCATGTCAGGGCTCTCAGCTGAGAGCTGTCACATGCTGGCGGCATGTCAGGGCGCTGAGCTGAGCGCTTGGCCGCCGGCATGTTAGGGCGCTCAGCTGAGCGCTTTGCCGCTGGCAATTCAGGGCGCTCAGCTGAGCGCTTTGCCGCCGGCAAGTCAGGGCGCTCAGCTGAGAGCTGTCACATGCCGCCGGCATGTCAGGGCGCTCAGCTGAGCGCTCGGCCGCCGGCATGTTAGGGCGCTCAGCTGAGAGCTGTCACATGCTGGCGGCATGTCAGGGCTCTCAGCTGAGCGCTCGGCCGCTGTAACTGTACTGTAAAGAAGAAAAAAAAAAAATAACTAAATTTTTACTACGTCTTACTTTCGGGGTACGTCTTACATTAGCCGACCCCCCCAAAACCCCCACTACGTCTTACTATCGTGGGTGTCTTACTATCGGGGAAACACGTTAGTATGTTCCAAATGTATCATTTTCTTCTGATTTTAGTACAGAGAGATAGGATGAGAGAACGGCCCCACTGACCATAAGAGCTTACACTCTATGGGAGAGAGAGGACCCCACTGATCATAAAAACTTACACTCAACATGAAAGAGAGAGGACCCAACTGAACATCAGACCTTACACTCTACATGAGAGAGAGGGCAACGCTGACCATAAGAGCTTACACTCAACATGAAAGAGAGACGACCCTGCTGACCATAAGAGCTTACACTCTACAGGAGAAAGAGGACACCACTTCCCATAAGTACATACATTCTACAGGAGAAAGAGGAACCCGCTGACCATACAGGAGAGAGAAAGAGAGAGAGGACTCCACTGTTCATAAGACCTTACACTCCATAAGAAAGAGGACCCTGCTGACCATAATAGCATACACTCTACAGGATCTACAGGATTTCAATTATCAGACTTCAGTTTTCAGATTCCTGGATTAGCAACTCATTTTTCTGTTCTTTAAAGTGTACCAATCACCAGGATTTTCGTATTTAACCTAAAGCCAGTGCTATACTGGCACTATCATGCTGATTCTATACATACCTTTAGTTGTCAGCTAGCATGTAATGTTTTAGAAACACAGGCAAGTAAAGTTTTTAAAGTGAGCAGCTTTTTGAGTGGCAGCAGCTGACGATCAGCTAATAGCTGGGGTGGCTATTCATTGTCATTCCCCCCTCTGCCTGTTGTTCCTTCCCCTTATATCTATGCTAATTATATTATAGAAGTGCCTAAAAGGACCTTGCTGATGTCATACCCATGTGACCAGAAGGGGCGGGGCCTCAGCCAACATAGCTGATACCAGTAAACAACATTATTTTTCTGTTGGCTGAGGCCCCGTCCCTTCTGGTCACATGGGTATGACATCAGCAAAGGTCCTTCTAGCCACTTAGTAAAACACTTCTATAATAGCATTAGCATAAATAAAAGGGGGAGGAACAATAGACAGGGGTTGGAAATCACTATCAAAACCCACCCCAGCTATCAGCTAATCGGCAGCTGCTGCCAATCAAAAACCTGCCCATTTTACAAACTTCACTTGCTTGTGTTTCAAAACCTATACATCCAAGCTGACCACTAAAGGTATGTAGATAATCAGTATGATAGTGCCAGTATAGCACTGGCTTTAGGTTATATAGGAAAATCCTGGTGGTTGGTGAGCTTTAAAGTTTTAGACAATTGGTGGAGGTCTACAGACTTCAACAATATGAATTTTTTCTGCTGCGATAAAGAGATAGCTTTGAAGGTGGATTTCCTCGTTAAAGTAAAACTAAAAACTTCTAATGTTTTTTTCATGAATGCATAGTATTTTTTTCAATTTTTACACATTTTCTGGTATCCTCATTAGATGTTCTCTTCTGAAGCTTCGGTTACAATGATTTGGATTCTTTTGGTGAAGTTTTTTTTTATAACAGTTTGAATGGATGTGCTAAGGATTAGTGAGGAAGCTTAATATAGCGAAAGCTTCTGCGATTAATTAGATTTGGATGTCTTTACGAGAACAGCTGCGCTATTTATTTATTTTTTATATATTCTTTTTTTTTTTTGGTTCAAGCTATAAAAAGATTTATTCAAGCAATGCACATTTACCATAAAAAAAATACAAGGAAATCACACATTTTTTATTTTCATGAGCGGAAATAAAGGCAAATACAGGTTAGGGAAAGTATCCTATGAAAACAGTGTAATAAAGGCTCCTTTATGCCTGAAGGAGTAAAAATAAGTGAAGTAAATGACATTATGGCTGGGTCCATTATTTTTATTTTATACATGTAATGCTCCCAAGAAAAGGTTCAGATCTACAGGGAGATCTCTTACAAGTAATGTGATTTAGCTGGTGCCAAGCTTATCCTAGTATCCTGCCACCATGTATTTTTATCTAGCAAGTCTCCACTGATAAAACTTTTATAGTTGCAATGGTTTTGTTTTACACATGTGAAATCTATTTTCATTAAATATGATTTACCCGAAGCCAGGTAGGCATTTACCACGTGCCACAATATATGTGGTGTTTCTTTTTTAATGGTAGGGACTTGGAGATTTAATACATGAGCGGCTGCAGGCTGTTATTTTTAGGCTGGGGGGCTCCAAATAACCATGGGTTTTCCCAGCCTAATAATACCAGCCCCCAGTTGTTGGGCGTTATCATGGCTGGGTACCCAAATTGGGGGGACTGCACCCTGTTTTTTTAAATTATTTATTTATTTTTGACAAAAGGCCCCATGTGGTTCCTCTTATTTTGTTACACAGCCAAGATAAGCGCACAGCTGGGGGCTGCATCCTGTACCTGTATGCTTTATCTGTGCTGCATATCATAATTTGGGGGACCCTACACCAATTTTTTTAATTTATTTATTTTTATACCATGACAGATGCACATAGCATCAGTGATTGGAAGCATCAGACACACTATCGCTCAGGATGCAGGCTAGTCTGACTGCAACTAATCACATATGTCGGTGGGCGGGGGAAGCAGTGCATATGCATAAGGCTAATCTGCAGTCCCCGCAGCGAATAAGTGACCGCAGGAGCAGTTACAGCAGCCCTAGTGATTTGGAAAATATCAACTGCTTGCTTTTATACCCCTATCCCTTCTACCACCATTTTTAGACATCGGATTCTGGTCCAAGTAGACTTATATGGGGACCAGCATCCAGCCAGATAACCAGGATCAATTCCGGGTTGGACCAGATTTTTTTTTTTTTTAAATCTGGTTAGGTCCACCGGTCCTGGTTATCTGTGAGTCCACCAATAACTACTCGCTGACCCTGAACTTACTTTGACTAGTGAATAGGTGAGTGGGACATTGGTCCCACTACTACAATAAAAAAAATCAAGGTAAGTAAGACAATGGGGTGGGGAAAGACACAACAAATAACACTTCTACACTTCTTCAGCAGGGAAATTCACAGCTGAAACTGAAACAACACCTCAGCTACTCCAGATACAGGCTCCTTCAAAGTAAGCAGTGTAGAGATTCTGTTACTGGCATAGAGTGGGTAAATATAGCGTAAGATCCTGATGACAAGATGCCACAGCTGTTATTAAGGCTATGAGTAATCTCAGCCAGAAAGGAAAAAGCCCTTAACCCTTTCAGTATCAAATGAAAGTAAATCCGCTTCAACATAGGATGTAAACTGCCGATGTGACACACTTGTGACGTTGGTGCTGCCACCAGACAGAACTATTCAGTTGCAAAGCTGCCCTGCACTGCTCCATCAGTGGAATAATGGCTACGGCCAGGTACTGTGCATTCGCCCACTATTCATTTGAATCAATCATGCACCAGGGAAAAATTCCCCGCAATCCCTCCCATGATACGGCCCTGGCTAAGAGCACTGCTCACAAGTAGCAGTGTTAATAGAGCTGTCTCTACGTAAGAGAACTAAGAGATCTGTCCCTCAGTGGTAGGGCTGAGAGATCTGTGCCAGGCCTCACAATCCAAGATTAATTGCTCCCTATGCTAAGTACTGCCTGTATCTTCTCTCATTTAAAGATGGAACTAAACAAAAATACTGGCTAACTGCATTCATTTTTTGCGCTGACTGACTGAGTTTATTTGGTTTCAAAGATGGCGCCGCCCCTTCTACTAAGCGCTGGCTGTCTTGAGATACAACACCTTTTGTTCTTGTGCTATCTTAGATTTTGACTTCCGGCGCACACTTTCACGCTGCTATGATTGGATCTCAGTACGGAGAAAGTGGAGAGCCAGTCCTTCTGTGTCCTGCCTTCACAGGTCACATAAAACGATGGGTTCAGTCCACGGGCCTTGAGTTTGACACCTCTGCACTATCTAGGATAGGTGTATTAAAAACAGTAGTATAGTGCTGAGGGCACTTAGTGAGATGGCCCATCCCCTTGTCATAGGGTGTTTTCATTATAAGCAAAAAAGGTGGGGGGGGGGATTAGCCTAAGGGTCATCCAGGAGGAAAGAAATGCTAGGACATCAAGTTCTAGAAGAATAATTTGGCCCCTATATTCCAATATATGGAGTCAATATGGCATATTAAAGTGAACCTGTCACCAGCTTTTTCCAATATGAAGTAAAGCAACCACCTTTAATACTTCTTTTACAAAAGTCCAGTAACCCGTATATACAGTATATCTCCATCCCCTCTGTGTATGCCAAAAAATACCTTTTATAATCTCCCCATAGGATGCACTCCGGTCTGATGGGAGTCACTGGTCTGGAACAGCACTTTCTCTATCCCCACAATCGGCATTTTCTTCCACTGCTTCGTGTGGTTCATGCATCCATTCCTAAGTCATCCACTCAGCACCATCAATCTTGCTCCTATGTAATATATTTTGCCCTCAGTAGGTACTGTAATGGGCATGTGAAGGCTTGTACAGATGCTGGGCCATGGCAGTTCCGCACTCCTTTTTCATTGAGAGTCAGTGTGTGACAGTTAATATTTTCTTCTTGGTGTCCATTCTCCTGCAACTGGTCCATGTTGTAAATGCAGTAGACAAACACGTGACACTAGAGTACTCTTGGCAAACTAGAACTTGAACAGCTTATTCTTTCCACACTATGACAGACATGGCCTCACTTGTGATGGTTCTAAGGTAGAGTGTTTTTGGGGTACTCTCGCTGCTACCTTGGAACTCATCTACAAGCTGCTGCTCACCTGTGTCTCCATTCCCCCCACACACTTCTTTTTATCGTTGTCCGGTTTTGGACCCCGACAGCTGTCTAATTGCACACGTTCCCTCTGAGCCCGCCAGGTGAGCCGTAGGCTCCGAACCTTTAAGAGACTACCTCAGGGTTCCCTGACTGTCTTCTGACACCATGCTACATCTTTTCTCCTTTAAGCAGTATTCCCCTCAGCTCTCTCTGTAATACAAAAAGTGATTCCCTCTGTTCAACGTTAGTTCCACCTCCTCCTTTTGCTAAACCTGACATTAACTGTTTCTGTTACTAACAAAGCCTATCTATATAACATTTCTATACATTGCATTACATCTTATAAAAGACATCCTATACTATTACCTCACACTACATCCTACTTAACATTCCCCACTCTGCCATATCCTGAATAGGGCTTGTGCAGAAAATATACCCTATGGGAACAAACATGCTAGAAATAGGAGGAAACCCCTATGGCTAAATAGAGCTGTAAGGTAAGCAATAAAAGAAAAACAGAAAGCCTTAAAAGAATTAAAGAGGGTAGGTAGTGATGAGGCATTATATAATTATAGAAAATTAAATAAAATATGTAAAAAGCAAATTAAGTTAGCTAAATTTGAGACAGAGAGACTCATTGCGAGAGAAAGTAAAAATAATCCTAAAATATTCTTTAACTACATAAACAGTAAAAAACTGAAAAGCGATAGTGTTGGCCCCCTTAAAAATAGTCTTGGTGAAATGGTGGAAGGGGATGAGGGTAAAGCCAACCTGCTGAATGACTTTTTTTCTACGGTTTTTATACAAGAAAATGCCATGGCAGATGACATGACCAGTGATACCATAAATTCACCCTTAAGTATTACCTGCTTAACCCAGCAGGAAGTACGCCGCCGCCTCGAAATCACTAAGGTTGACAGATCTCCGGGCCCGGATGGCATCACCCCAGAGTACTACAGGAATTGAGTTCTGTGATAGATAGACCATTATTTTTAATCTTCTCAGATTCCTTAATAACAGGGTCGGTACCGCAGGACTGGCGCATAGCAAATGTGGTGCCAATATTCAAAAAGGGGACAAAAACTGAGCCGGGAAATTATAGGCCGGTAAGTTTAACCTCTACAGTTGGTAAAATCCTTGAGGGTTTCTTGAGAGATGCTATACTGGAGTATCTCAAGAAAAATAACCTTATGACAGAGTATCAACATGGGTTTATGAGGGATCGATCCTGTCAAACTATTTTGATCAGCTTCTATGAAGAGGTAAGTTCAAGCCTGGACCAGGGAAATGCAGTGGATGTTGTGTATATGGACTTTTCAAAAGCTTTTGATACGGTGCCACACAAAAGGTTAGTACATAAAATGAGAATAATGGGGATAGGGGAAAATATGTGTAACTGGGTTATAAACTGGCTCAGTGATAGGAAACAAAGGGTGGTTATTAATGGTACGTACTCGGACTGGGTCTCAGTTCATAGTGGGGTACCACAGGGGTCAGTATTGGGCCCGCTTCTTTTCAACATATTTATAAATGACCTTGTTGGGGGCATGCGGAGTAGAATTTCAATATTTGCAGATGATACTAAACTCTGAAGGGTAATCAATACAGAGGAGGATAATTTTATATTACAGGGAGATTTATGTAAATTGGAGGATTGGGCTGAGAAGTGGCAATTGAAGTTTAATGTAGATAAATGTAAGGTCATGCACTTGGGTAGAGGAAATAACATTTATGATTATGTACTTAATTGTAGAACACTGGGTAAAACAGACACAGAAAAAGACTTGGGTGTATGGGTGGATGGTAAACTTCACTTTAGTGGACAGTGTCAGGCAGCTGCTGCCAGGGCTAATAAAATAATGGGATGTATTAAAAGAGGTATAAGTGTTCATGAAAAAAATATAGTTCTACCTCTGTACACTGTGCGACCGCACGTAGAATACTGTGTACAATTCTGGTCACCGATATATAAGAAGGACATAGCTGAACTGGAGAGGGTGCAGAGAAGAGCGACCAAGATTATTAGAGGAATGGGGGGGCTGCAATACCAAGACAGGTTATTAAACTTGGGGTTATTTAGTTTGGAAAAACGAAGGCTTAGGGGGATCTAATCACAATGTATAAATATATGAGGGGACAGTACAGGACCTTTCCAAAGATCTTTTTACACCTAGGCCTGCGACTGGAACACGGGGGCATCCGCTACGTCTTGAGGAAAGAAGGTTTAATCATAATCACAGACGAGGATTCTTTACTGTACGAGCAGTGAGACTATGGAGCTCTCTGCCGCATGATGTTGTAATGAGTGATTCACTACTAACATTTCAGCAGAGCCTGGACGCCTTTCTTGAAAAATGTAATATTACCAGTTATGTATATTAGATTTTATGACAGGGTATTGATCCAGGGAACTAGTCTTATTGCCGGATGTGGACGAAGGAAGGAAATTTTTTCCCCATTGGAACTTGTTTGCCACATTGGGGTTTTTTTTGCCTTCCTCTGGATCAACATGTTAGGCTACGGGTTGAACTAGATGGACTTAGAGTCTCCCTTCAACCTTAAAAACTATGATACTATGATATATGTGAAAACCTTTGTCTTGCTCTAAAACTCTAAAGCTTATCTGACTATTGCACTTCACCACGCATTGCTAACACATTTACAGAACATAACG
Organism: Anomaloglossus baeobatrachus; assembly: GCF_048569485.1. Classification (NCBI taxonomy): domain Eukaryota; kingdom Metazoa; phylum Chordata; class Amphibia; order Anura; family Aromobatidae; genus Anomaloglossus; species Anomaloglossus baeobatrachus. The sequence goes on from NC_134353.1 coordinate 907,596,849, forward strand.
ATCACGGTTCTGCTGTGCTGAGCATTTTGCATTTGTAAATGCTCTGCTTTGTGTCGTGTCCACTTGCTGACAGGTTATCTTTTAGCAGTAGGGTCCACTCTGGTTTTGAGAGGTGCCTTCACAGATGCACTTCGTTCCTGGTGATTGCTCTGTTTCTTTACTGGGCTTGCTCGGTCTGAGCTTCGCCAGTCGTACTTCCTGTTTTCTCAGTGTGTTCTTGGCTCCTGTCTGGTGTAAGTGTTCTGATCTTGGCTTCTGAACTCAGACCTCTTCCTGACCACGTCTCTGTCTGCTCCCTGCACCTTATATGTTACCTCCTGGCTTCTGATATCGGACCTCTTCCTGACCACATTTCTGTCTGCTCCATGAACGTTATACTTTACCTCCAGACTTCTGATATCGGACTTCTTCCTAACTACATCTCTATCTGCTCCCTGAACCTGATATGTTACCTCCCGGCTTCTGACCTCAGACCTCTTCCTGATCACGTCTCTGTCTGGTTCCTGAATCTTACACGTTACCTCCTGGCTTATGATCCCAGCTTGTCTGACTACCCTTCTATTCATACTGCTCCTAGTGTCTAGCATCCCAATAACACATTACACTTTTCATTGTAGGTGGCTCGTCCACCTCTAAACATGCGCTGAGAGGCTAAAGAGTGCCATAGACCAAGTAGTTAAGCCTTTTACAGTATTACAGTACTTTATCTTGTCTGCACCAGAATGTATACAAACTCTATGTTGACCTTTCTCAGGTGCACTGGACCCGCTCCCATTGCACCTCATCCCCAACATCACCGCAGTCCTTATTCCAGCCCTAACCCATCTCTTCAACCTATTACTAACAACTGGTGTATTCCCCTCATGCTTTAAACATGCCTCTATTACACCCATCCTCAAAAAGCCCTCCCTTGACCCATCCTCTGTGTCAAACTATTGCCCCATATCCCTTCTCCCCTATGCCTCAAAACTACTAGAACAGCATGTCCACCTTGAACTGTCCTCATACCTCTCATCCTGCTCCCTCTTTGACCAGCTACAATCTGGCTTCCGACCGCATCATTCCACTGAAACTGCCCTAACTAAAGTTACTAATGACCTACTAACCGCTAAAGCCAAGCGACACTACTCTATCTTCCTCCTACTGGACCTGTCCTCTGCCTTCAACACAGTAGACCATTCCCTCATACTACAGATTCTCTCATCTCTGGGCATCACAGACTTGGCCCTATCTTGGATTTCTTCATACCTAACCGACCGAACTTTCAGCGTCTCCCATTCTCACACCACTGCCTCATCTCACCCCCTATCTGTCGGTGTCCCCCAAGGCTCAGTTCTTGGACCCCTGCTGTTCTCCATCTACACCTTCGGCCTGGGACAGCTCATAGAGTCCCACGGCTTCCAGTATCATCTCTATGCTGATGACACACAGATCTACCTCTCTGGACCTGACATTACCTCTCTACTAACCAAAATCCCACAATGTCTGTCTGCTATTTCATCCTTCTTCTCTGCGTGAGTCCTAAAACTTAACATGGACAAAACAGAGTTCATTGTCTTTCCTCCTCCTCACTCATCTCCTCCAACAAGCCTTTCCATCAAACTTGATGGTTGCTCACTCTCCCCAGTCTCACAAGCTCGTTGCCTTGGAGTAACCCTCGACTCTGCTCTATCCTTCAAGCCGCACATCCAAGCCCTCTTTAACTCATGCCGATTACAATTCAAAAATATCTCCCGGATCCGTGCTTTCCTTAACCAAGAATCAGCAAAAACATTAGTGCATGCCCTCATCATCTCCCGCCTCGACTACTGCAACCTCCTGCTCTCTTGCACCCCTCCAATCTATCCTAAACTCTGCCGCCCGCTTAATCCACCTCTCCCCTCACTATTCCCCAGCCTCGCCACTCTGCCAATCCCTTCACTGGCTTCCAATCACCCAACTACTCCAGTTCAAAACATTAACCATGACATACAAAGCCATGCACAACCTGTCTCCTTCCTACATCTGTGACCTAGTCTCCCGGTACTTACCTGCACGCAACCTCAGATCCTCACAAGATCTCCTTCTCTGCTCTTCTCTTATCTCCTCTTCCCACAATCGCATAGAAGATTTCTCCCGTGCATCCCCCATACTCTGGAATGCTCTACCTCAGCACATCAGACTCTCCCCTACCGTGGAAAGCTTCAAGAGGAACCTCAAGACCCACCTCTTCCAACAAGCCTACAACCTACAATAGCCCTCAGTCCAGTAGACCAATGCGCAGCCAGCTCTGTCCCCACCTATTGTACCATCACCCATTCCCTGTAGACTGTGAGCCCTCGCGGGCAGGGTCCTGTCTCCTCTTATACCAGTCTGTTTTGTACTGTTAATGATTGTTGTACGTATACCCTCTTTCACTTATAAAGCGCCATGGAATAAATGGTGCTATAATAATAAATAATAATAATAATAATTTGAATTTAGGATATCAGTGCAAAGGCAAAGGTGCTAAACAATGGGCCACCACCATGTTAACCATATACAACAACTGAAAGAGTAAAGTTAAAGAGCAATTCAGTTTAGTTTCATCTGTACAGACTTTGTCCTTCCATTATTTTAGCTTCTTGTTCCTCAAAATAAAATATATTTCTACTATGAAGACACAAGATGAAGATAATTTCACAGTGAACTGTATTCCTCTCTTAGTTCTAAGATATTTTTTTTATGATTGTCTGCTTCCAAGTGTAGCAATAATGGGAATCACCATTCCTTATTTTACATTTTGACAGCTTTGTGCCACTGTGCCTTTAGCATAGCTTTGATTAAAGTTTTCTTTTCTAGTTATCGAATATTTCTTTTTCGGACAGTAAATCTGGAAGACATAAAGAAAATAATCAGTGAGGAATGAACTTTTAATCAAGGAATGACAGATTGGCATGTTATCATTTTCGCCAGCTTTCCTGGAAATTGAGAACTGGAGAACATTATTACATACCGGATTATAGGTAATGATGGAAGATGTTTTAATTGGTTAAATAGGAAATCTGCTGTATAAAGTTTCACGTATGCAAAGCTTGAATGAGCGGGAAAGTGTCACCTTATTATATATATATATATATATATATATATACAGTTAGGTCCAGAAATATTTGGACAGTGACACAAGTTTTCAAGTTTTGTTATTTTAGCTGTTTACAAAAACATGTTCAGAAATACAATTATATATATAATATGGGCTGAAAGTGCACACTCCCAGCTGCAATATGAGAGTTTTCACATCCAAATCGGAGAAAGGGTTTAGGAATCATAGCTCTGTAATGCATAGCCTCCTCTTTTTCAAGGGACCAAAAGTAATTGGACAAGGGACTCTAAGAGCTGCAATTAACTCTGAAGGTGTCTCCCTCGTTAACCTGTAATCAATGAAGTAGTTAAAAGGTCTGGGGTTGATTACAGGTGTGTGGTTTTGCATTTGGAAGCTGTTGCTGTGACCAGACAACATGCGGTCTAAGGAACTCTCAATTGAGGTGAAGCAGAACATCCTGAGGCTGAAAAAAAAGAAAAAATCCATCAGAGAGATAGCAGACATGCTTGGAGTAGCAAAATCAACAGTCGGGTACATTCTGAGAAAAAAGGAATTGACTGGTGAGCTTGGGAACTCAAAAAGGCCTGGGCATCCACGGATGACAACAGTGGTGGATGATCGCCGCATACTTTCTTTGGTGAAGAAGAACCCGTTCACAACATCAACTGAAGTCCAGAACACTCTCAGTGAAGTAGGTGTATCTGTCTCTAAGTCAACAGTAAAAAGAAGACTCCATGAAAGTAAATACAAAGGGTTCACATCTAGATGCAAACCATTCATCAATTCCAAAAATAGACAGGCCAGAGTTAAATTTGCTGAAAAACACCTCATGAAGCCAGCTCAGTTCTGGAAAAGTATTCTATGGACAGATGAGACAAAGATCAACCTGTACCAGAATGATGGGAAGAAAAAAGTTTGGAGAAGAAAGGGAACGGCACATGATCCAAGGCACACCACATCCTCTGTAAAACATGGTGGAGGCAACGTGATGGCATGGGCATGCATGGCTTTCAATGGCACTGGGTCACTTGTGTTTATTGATGACATAACAGCAGACAAGACTAGCCGGATGAATTCTGAAGTGTACCGGGATATACTTTCAGCCCAGATTCAGCCAAATGCCTCAAAGTTGATCGGACGGCGCTTCATAGTACAGATGGACAATGACCCCAAGCATACAGCCAAAGCTACCCAGGAGTTCATGAGTGCAAAAAAGTGGAACATTCTGCAATGGCCAAGTCAATAACCAGATCTTAACCCAATTGAGCATGCATTTCACTTGCTCAAATCCAGACTTAAGACGGAAAGACCCACAAACAAGCAAGACCTGAAGGCCGCGGCTGTAAAGGCCTGGCAAAGCATTAAGAAGGAGGAAACCCAGCGTTTGGTGATGTCCATGGGTTCCAGACTTAAGGCAGTGATTGCCTCCAAAGGATTCGCAACAAAATATTGAAAATAAAAATATTTTGTTTGGCTTTGGTTTATTTGTCCAATTACTTTTGACCTCCTAAAATGTGGAGTGTTTGTAAAGAAATGTGTACAATTCCTACAATTTCTATCAGATATTTTTGTTCAAACCTTCAAATTAAACGTTACAATCTGCACTTGAATTCTGTTGTAGAGGTTTCATTTCAAATCCAATGTGGTGGCATGCAGAGCCCAACTCGCGAAAATTGTGTCACTGTCCAAATATTTCTGGACCTAACTGTATATACATACAATGCCTTTCGAAAGCATTCGGCCCCTTTGACTGTGTCAACCTTTTCCCACATTTCAGGCTTCAAACATAAAGATAACAAACTTTAAATTAATGTGAAGGATCAACAACAAGTGGGACACAATTGTGAAGTTGAACGAAATGTATTGTTTATTTTAAACATTTTTAAAAAATAAATAACTGAAAATTGGGGCGTGCAATATTATTCGGTCCCTTTAAGGTAATACTTTGTAGCGCCACCTTTTGCTGCGATTACAGCACAAGTCGCTTGGGGTATGTGTCTTTCAGTTTTGCACATCAAGAGACTGAAATTCTTGCCCATTCTTCCTTTGTAAACAGCTGGAGCTGAGTGAGGTTGGAGGGAGAGCGTTTGTGAACAGCAGTTTTCAGCTCTTTCCACAGATTCTCGATTGGATTCAGGTCTGGACTGTGACTTGGCCATTCTAACACCTGGATATGTTTATTTCTGAACCATTCTATTGTAGATTTTGCTTTATATTTGGGATTATTGTCTTGTTGGAAGACAAATCTCTGTCTCAGTCTCAGGTCTCCAACAGACTCCAACAGGTTTTCTTCAAGAACGGTCCTATATTTGGCTCATTCCATCTTTCCATCAATTTAAACCATCTTCCCTGTCCCTGCTGAAATAAAGCAGGCCCACACCATAATACTGCCACTACCATGTAATGACAGTGGGGATGGTGTGTTCAGGGTGATGAGCTGTGTTGGTTTGATGCCAAAAATATCGTTTGGCATTGTGCCCAAATAGTTCTATTTTGGTTTCATCTGATCAGAGCACCTTCTTCCACATGTTTAGTGTGTCTTCCAGGTGGCTTATGGCAAACTGTAAATGACACTTTTTATGGATATCTTTGAGAAATGGCTTTCTTCTTGCCACTCTTCCATAAAGGTCAGATTTGTGCAGACTACGACTGATTGTTATGGGGAGATAAGGTATACACACCAGTGACTATGTAAGGGGAATACATGAAATAGCAGAAACTGCTGTGTGAATACTGAAGAATGGTGTTCCAAACGTTATTCCTTATTGTTATTAGTTTTTCGTTTGTGAACCCTCCCCAACCACACCTATTGCCAATCCATATCATACGCATATATAGCCTGGGTCTCAGCTTCCCATACACGGTAAGTTTTTTAACTGCATGAGAGGACACACACAAGCTAGGGACCCCAACGTAGAGAAATACTTTGGCGTAGTGTTGGGGCTCTATTGCATTGATCAATTCAGTAGCTAAATTTCTCTTGATTCATGTGTTCATGGCAGTAATGCAGATTCCATTTTTCACATTTTCACTCTTACATATAGCTATTGGATTTTTCAAGTCAGTATTCACACAGCAGTTTCTGCTATTCCATGTATTCCCCTTACATAGTCACTGGTGTGCATACCTTATCTCCCCATAGTGATGTTTTTTTAGGTTTTTGCACCCAGTTCAGACTTAGGGGTGCTTCACACACAGCGAGCTCGCTGCCGAGATCGCTGCTGAATCACGCTTTTTGTGACGCAGCAGTGACCTCATTAGCGATCTCGCTGTGTGTGACACTGAGCAGCGATCTGGCCCCTGCTGCGAGATCGCTGCTCGTTACACACAGCCCTGGTTCGTTTTCTTCAAAGGCGCTCTCCCACTGTGACACACAGATCGCTGTGTGTGACATCGAGAGAGCGACAAATGAAGTGAGCAGGGAGCAGGAGCCGGCGTCTGGCAGCTGCGGTAAGCTGTAACGAAGATAAACATCGAGTAACCAAGATGGTTACCCGATATTTACCTTAGTTACCAGCCTCCGCCGCTCTCACGGTGCCTGTGCTGCCGGCTCCGGCTCTCTGCACATGTAGCTGCATTACACATCGGGTTAATTAACCCGATGTGTACTGTAGCTAGGAGAGCAAGGAGCCAGCGCTCAGTGTGCGCGGCTCCCTGCTCCCTGCACACACAGCTAAGCGGTGTGCGCTGGTAACTAATGTAAACATTGGGTAACCATACCCGATGTTTTCCTTAGTTACCAGTGTCCGCAGCTTCCAGACGCCGGCTCCGTGCAAGCGCAGCGTCGCTTGCACGTCGCTGCTGGCTGGGGGCTGGTCACTGGTCGCTGGTGAGATCTGCCTGTTTGACAGCTCACCAGCGACCATGTAGCGATGCAGCAGCGATCCTGACCAGGTCAGATCGCTGGTCGGATCGCTGCTGCATCGCTAAAGTGTGAAGGTACCCTAAGAATGGTGTTCCAAACGTTATTCCTTATTGTACGACTGATTGTTGTCCTATGGTGATTGTTGTCCTATGGACAGACTCTCCCACCTCAGCTGTAGATCTCTGCAGTTCATCCAGAGTGATCATGGGCCTCTTGGCTGCATCTCTGATCAGTCTTCTCCTTGTTTGAGATGAAAGTTTGGATGGACGGCCGGGTCTTGGTAGATTTGCAGTGGTATGATACTCCTTCCATTTCAATATGATCGCTTGCACAGTGCTTCTTGGGATGTTTAAAGTGTTGGAAATCTTTTTGTAACCAAATCCGGCTTTACACTTCTCCACAACAATATCACGGACCTGCCTGTTGTGTTCTGCCTGAAACAGAACACTGAGACTATCACAGAGCAGGTGCATTTATACGGAGACTTGATTACACATAAGTGGCTTATATTTATCATTATCAGTCATTTAGGACAACATTGGATCATTCCAAGATCCTCAATGAATTTCTGGAGTGAGTTTGCTGCACTGAAAGTAAAGGGGATGAATAATATTGCACGCCCCACTTTTCAGTTATTTATTTTTTAAAAAAGTTTAAAATAAGCAATAAATTTCATTCAACTTCACAATTGTGTCCCACTTGTTGTTGATGCTTCACCATAACATTAAAATTTTTTATCTTTATGTTTGAAGCCTGAAATGCGGGAAAAGGTGGAAAAATTCAAGGGGGACGAATACTTTCGCAAGGCACTGTATATATATATACACTGTATATATATATATATATATATATATATATATATATACAGTATATCCTTAAGTGGATGGATTTTTCAATTTTTACAATGGCTCTTCTCGGGCGGTATATCTATCAGTTTATGTATTTCTGTCTGAATTATTGCTCCTCCCATATTCCCCCCTTTCTCACAGTGCAGTGGAGGAAGTTTGGATGAGACTGCTTCCACTCCACTTCCCACTGCTGGTACAAGTCACAATCAAGCATGTACAGAGCTTTGATGTGTGGTCTGAATGTGAGTGTAGCTCTCCAACTACTGAGTGGCAGGATCAACATTGTTCTCCTTCAACCCCTCCCCCCCTCACAGCTGGTGAGTCTTCTATAAAATAAAAAAGAAGGTGTTAAGTCCTCTCTATTGACTCAAATATCTAAATGTCTTAGTATCATGTAGTCATCCAACCACATGATGGCAGTATTTTGCTTCCATACTGACACAGCACACGCTAATGTATATATTTATTAGATAGGCAGCTGCTTTTACTGATTTGGATTCACAGCTACACTGCTCAGTACTGGTTTAACTTTTGAACATTTATATTATATTTTAATTATGTTGCGTGCCTTCAGAGGAGGGCAGAGCATGAAGTAAGTAATGTGAAGCTTCAGATATTAGCTCAGGCATGAAGTGATGTTGGAGAAGGAGGCGTTATTTCGACAGGTTCTGCTTTATGCTAGCGTATAATTGTTTGTACAGATGGAGCACTGTGGAGAGCTTTGTGGGTCAGAATAAGCTATTTGAATTGGATCCTTTGATATATGAGCACCCAGTGCAATGCCTGGCACAGAGCAGAGGCATCCGAGTAACAGCCAGATAGGTGACCCTGGCTGCTGCATTAAGGATGGACAGTAGAGGAGAGAGTCAAGTTAGGAGGAGACCAATTAATAGAGAGTTACAGTAGTCAAGTGGATCAGGGCCATGGTGGAAGGGAGTGGATCAGGGCCATGGTGAGGCTTTTTGTAGTTCCCATGGTGAGAAAGGGGCAAATTCTAGAGATCTTCTTGAGACCCTCGAGCCACGAGTAATCACCACCCCCCAGATCTGAGCGGTTCAATGCACTACAGGGGCGGCACAAGCGGGCCTGCTGCCTAGGAGTTATCATGGTGCCACACAGAGAGAGAGAGATGTCAGGTTTAGGGAGGTTAGAAGACTGAGGGAATAGAAGTAGTTCAGTTTTGGAAAGGTTATGTGACGCCCTGGACTAGCCAGGTAGTCACAGGTAGGCCCTTGCACAAACACCCTACCCCTAAAAAGGTATCAGCAGCCAAGCTAAAAACCCTGAGTCACCCCTCTCGGGTCTTGGCGTTCACACCCGGGGGTGGAGCCAGGCAGGTTGGCCACACCCTCCGAGGAGTTCAGATAGCCTGAGGCGGGAAAAACAGGCAGATCAGTTAGGAGAGGAGAGGAGAGTAGTCAGAAAGGAGTAACGTCTGTCAGGGATCTGGGTAGGAGCCCGGAAACCCTGTGGCCAGGACGCAGATGGTGGTGGCCGCCTGCAGGAGCTGGGAAGACAACCGGTGGAACCATCAGGGACCGGGACAGGGTAGTAGCCCGCCGGTACCGAACCGGGGAACCGAACGGAAACCGGAGCACCAAGAGGGGTACTCAGACCCAGTATGAGGCCCAGAAGCCACTGGACCAAGTCGAATTCACTGATTAGGGTCTGGACCTTAGGTTCTTTCCCACCCAAGTCCCATCTGAAGGCAACAGCCCAACGAGGGGGATAGAAAGCCACCGCCCAGGCATAGAGATCCCACGGGCCAGCGTCTGTGGGCAAACGGGCTCCCCGACAGCCACTAGCCGGGGAGCGGACTCCCATCGCTAAAGCGAAGTAAATCAGCATTCTACTAAAAAGGTGCAGGAGAAAGGCGGAAACCACCAACCTGACTAAGGGGCAAAGCGCAGCCGGCTGCGGGCACCGACCACCATCCTATTGGTTTACCAGAGACTCCGGTGTATCTGTCATAGTGAGTACAACAGTGCCCTCAGGCCGCGCACCGCACCGCACCATCCCACCTGCACCTCCTTCTCACCCCAATCGGGCCCCCGGGGCCACCAACCCCTGCCCACAGAGGGGATCAACACCAAGCTGCATAACACCGTCCCCGGGAGCCTAGTCAATGGCAGCGGTGGTGCCCACTCACTCACCACAAACCGTGGGTGGCGTCACGAATGTAACCCCCACATAACTGCGGCCCCCAGCCATGAACCTCCCCACCGAACACCACCCCTCATGTAGCGCCAGCATCCCTTCAGAGCGACGTGACCCCCGGGTCCGGGAGGAGCTCAAGCCACCCACCGACGAGCCCGGATCCGAGTGGCTCGGCAGCCGGCCGAGCCCCGGGGCAGTACACTTCGACTCTTCTGGCGTCACGAACAGGATTGAACCCATCCACTTACCAATGGAAGTGCGCCTTGAGTCCGACGTCAGCGGCGGCCCGCTGAAAAATTGCAGAATCCGCCATCTTTGGGCGCGAAGTTTCCCGCCACAGCCGTCTTCCCCGCAGAAAGAGCGGGAGAGTGAAGCCCCGCCCCCTGGGAACAGAGCGGTGCAGAAAGATAGCAGAGTGCCCCGAAAAGACCACGGGGGGAGCAAATGTAAAAATGTCGGTGTTCCCGGATGGGAGCAAAGCGGCGTCTGCCACTGTAGTGGCAGGGCCCAGAAGGGGCAGAGGTGGAGTAGCCTCTGATGATCAGGATCGCAGACCGGGCGAGCTCCCTGCAGGAACCGCTGCTTGGTTGGAGGGTGTCGATTCTGCGTGAAGGTGAGGGCGCAAAGCTTGCAGCAGGTGCTTGACTGGAAAGCGAAGGTCCGAAGGATGGTCGCAGTGGTGTGGGCCTGTGAGCAGAGGGCCGCCGTAGCCGTGCAGCGCCGGGACAAAGCCATGCAGATCTCCATGTCGTCCCTCATCAATTGGGAGCTGGAGCCCGCCAGTACCGTGACGGGCAAACCCGATGTGGTGCAACTCATGGAAGAAGAGGTACCATGTACGCTACCCCCGCCGCCGTTCCCGCTGGAAGTTCACAGCACATGGATCTATTGCACTTGGAAGGGAAGCGTCGCCAAGTACGGTCCCCTGCGATGGTAGGAGCCGCACCGCAAGTTAACCCCTTCAGTTCCAAGGTTTTAAAGTTACAAGTTTTAAAGGACCCGCTCCTGCAGTAACCCTCCTGCCTTTGTTGAACGTCCCCATGTTTCCAGGAGACGCCATCCGGCACAAGGCTGGAAGGAGGAGGACCCTGCCCGACTTGTTGAACGTCGCCGTGGTCAAAGCCGCGGAGGGCGCCATCAGGGGTCGAAGCCCCTGGTGGAGGACGGCAGGGAGTTAAAGGAGCGAGGATAGTTCCCGTTCCAGAGCCCGGTTCACCGTACCCGCACCGCAGGTAGTGGAAGACGGGGGTTTTCTGGACAGTGTCACCGTGAGTGAATGTGGCATTGGGGACCCGTGCTGCCCTGTGGTGGACTGTAGGAAAGTGGCTGGAGAAGGCTACGCTGGCAGCAAAGTCCCATTTGTAAATAATTCCCGGACCACCCTTCAGCTCCCACAGCCTCTGGAGAAGCAGGCTGGAGGAAGGACCTGCGGCAGAGGAGGCCGGGGTCCCGTCACCAATGCAACCAGTGACAACCCTCCGGGTCCAGGGGTCCCATGGACGTGGGACCTCTGAGAGACTGCCGGGTAAGGAACTTTTTACCCGGCCCGCAAGGGCAATACCCGGACCTTGTCCCGTCCTGGACTGGCGAAAAGAGGTGCTGACCTGGTTTTAGAGGCAGCATCAAGGTTTAGGTTTGCTTGGGTGGGCAACTGGAAGGACCCGTTTCCATTCCCGTTAATAAAACTGTTTTTTATGCAACGTTTAAGAATGTGCCTCCCGTAAGAGATGATTCCTCAAAAACATGCTTGAATTGTAAAAAATTTAGTATACTCGTACTTGTGTTTTCCCGTTTTATCTTTTCAGAAACAAAATAAACCGGTGGTGGTCGGGCAGCCCACGGACGGTCTGCATTAAACCAAGGGGGAGTGTGACGCCCTGGACTAGCCAGGTAGTCACAGGTAGGCCCTTGCACAAACACCCTACCCCTAAAAAGGTATCAGCAGCCAACCTAAAAACCCTGAGTTACCCCTCTCGGGTCTTGGCGTTCACACCCGGGGGCGGAGCCAGGCGGTTGGCCACGCCCTCCGAGGAATTCGGATAGCCTGAGGCGGGAACAACAGGCAGATCAGTTAGGAGAGGAGAGGAGAGTATTTGGAAAGGAGTAACGTTTGTCAGGGATCTGGGTAGGAGCCCGGATACCCTGTGGCCAGGAGGCAGACGGTGGTGACCGGGAAGACAACCGGTGGAACCGTCAGGGACTGGGACAGGGTAGTAGCCCGCCGGTACCGAACCGGGGAACCGAACGGAAACCAGAGCACAAGGAGGGGTACTCAGACCCAGTACGAGGTCCAGAAGCCACTGGACCGAGTCGAATTCACTGATTGGGGCCTGGACCTTAGGTTCTTTCCCACCCAAGTCCCGACTGAAGGCAGCAGCCCAACAAAGGGGATAGAAAGCCACCTCCCAGGCATAGAGATCCCACGGGCCAGCGTCTGCAGGCAAACGGGCTTCCCGACAGCCACTAGCCGGGGAGCGGACTCCCGTCGCTGAAGCGAAGGAAGTCAGCATTCTACTAAAAAGGTGCAGGAGAAAGGCGGAAACCACCAACCTGATTAAGAGGCAAAGAACAGCCAGCTGCGGGCACCGACCACCATCCTTTTGGTTTACCAGAGTCTCCAGTGTATCTGTCATAGTGAGTACAACAGTGACCTCGGGCCGCGCACCGCACCATCCCGCCTGCACCTCCTTCTCTCCCCAATCGGGCCCCTGGGGCCACCAGCCCCTGCCCACGGAGGGGATCAACACCAAGCTGCATAACACCGTCCCCGGGAGCCTAGTCAACGGCAGCGGTGGTGCCCACTCACTCACCACAAACCGTGGGTGGCGTCACGAACTTAACCCCCAAACAACCGCGGCCCCCGGCCGTGAACCTCCCCACCGAACACCACCCCTCACATAGCTCCAGCATCCCTTCAGAGCGACGTGACCCCCGGGTCCGGGAGGAGCTTGAGCCACCGACCGACGAGCCCGGATCCGAGCGACTCGGCAGCCAGCCGAGCCCCGGGGCGGTACAGTTACGTTTCAGAAAGAGAACAGACGTCATGTTGCAAACTGCAGCCAGTCACTGGTGTTCTGTAGTACAGCGGGGATGAGGTGTATAGCTGTGTGTCATCAGCATAAAGATGGTACTGGAAGCAAAATCTACTTGTTTAAAGGCACAATACTCTTAGTGAATGTAAACTTTCGACTGCAGAAAGTAATAAAAATGCCTTAAAACATTCTCTCTCTCATTATTCTAGTATTTGGCAAATAGAAATAATTTTGGTTCCTAATTGACTCAAAACGGTAAAGGTTTATTCCTATTTCATGTCAGATAGTGAAAAACCTGCAGATGTGTCTTTATAGATAGTGTATGTAAACTTCTGGTTTCAACTGTCGGGGTCAACTAATATGGCAGTGATGGTGGTGGTGATATATAATAAAGTTTGTAGGTTATTCGTGACGCCACCTGTGGAATGCGGCTATGGAGCCGCCGCTGCTGGATGGGACCTCCGGGGCTGATGGACTAGCAGCTGGGATGGTTCTGCTCCCCACAGGTTTCCACAAGTTTTCAATTGGGTTAAGGTCAGGAGACTGACTAGGCCACTGCAACACCTTGATTTTTTCCCTCTTGAACCAGGCCTTGGTTTTCTTGGCTGTGTGCTTGGGTCGTTGTCTTGTTGGAAGATGAAATGATGACCCATCTTAAGATCCTTGATGGAGGAGCGGAGGTTCTTGGCCAAAATCTCCAGGTAGGCCGTGCTATCCATCTTCCCATGGATGCGGACCAGATGGCCAGGCCCCTTGGCTGAGAAACAGCCCCACAGCATGATGCTGCCACCACCATGCTTGACTGTAGGGATGGTATTCTTGGGGTCGTATGCAGTGCCATCCAGTCTCCAAACGTCACGTGTGTGGTTGGCACCAAAGATCTCGATCTTGGTCTCATCAGACCAGAGAACCTTGAACCAGTCTGTCTCAGAGTCCTCCAAGTGATCATGAGCAAACTGTAGACGAGCCTTGACATGACGCTTTGAAAGTAAAGGTACCTTACGGGCTCGTCTGGAATGGAGACCATTGCGGTGGAGTACGTTACTTATGGTATTGACTGAAACCAATGTCCCCACTGCCATGAGATCTTCCCGGAGCTCCTTCCTTGTTGTCCTTGGGTTAGCCTTGACTCTTCGGACAAGCCTGGCCTCGGCACGGGAGGAATACTACTTGTAGGCACTGTATATATATGTACACAGTGGGTACGGAAAATATTCGGACCCCTTTACATTTTTCACTCTGTTTCATTGCAGCCATTTGGTAAATTCAAAAAAGTTCATTTTTTTTCTCATTAATGTTCACACTGCACCCCATCTTGTCAGAAAAAAACCCAGGAAGTAGAAATTTTTGCGAGTTTATAAAACAAGAAAAACTGAAATATCGCATGGTCATAAGTATTCAGACCCTTTGCTCAGACACTCATATTTAAGTCTCATGCTGTCAATTTCCTTGTGATCCTCCTTGAGATGGTTCTACTCCTTCATTGGAGTGCAGCTGTGTTTAATTAAACTGATAGGACTTGATTTGGAAAGACAAACACCTGTCTATATAAGACCTCACAGCTCACAGTGCATGTCACACCAAATGAGAATCATACAAAAACCGGAGGACAAGGAGTAATGAGTGCAAATTTCATTTATTAATACAAAAGTGACACAGATTTAAGAACAGACATAAACGTAACAGGTGGCCATGCAAAAGGAATCTCATATCAAAAATGGGTAAATGCACATAAAATTGATTGTAGAATAGATAGAACAGCCTTTTTTATATATTTATATATAAGGAGAGGGGTATACAGAGCCTCCACGGTCCTCCAATATTTATACAATTAATGTGGGTACTTCCGCATACCTCATCCCACCACGTGACCGGATGACACGCCAGCGTCATAATGTGGGTGGGGCCCGCCGTCAGGCGACCGCACACACGCAAGAGGCGGGGAGACAACAACACACTCCCGCGCATGCGCGGGCACCATGACGGCCGCGCGTGTCATCCGGTCACGTGGTGGGATGAGGTATGCGGAAGTACCCGCATTAATTGTATAAATATTAGAGGACTGAGGAGGCTCTGTATACCCCTCTCCTTCCCTGAAGAAGCCTGGCTGTGGAGCTTGTCCACAGCAAGCGAAACGTACGTAGGTAGGATGATGGGGGGATTGTTTACAGGTCTATTTCTGCCCATGCATTTGTCACTTTAATTTTGGTCTGCACTTGGCACTTTCTTTGATCTGCACATTAACACTTTAGAACATGTCCCTTACATAGGAGCTTTCCATTTTCAATAGGACTTTGTGACCTTGTACATATATAAAAAAGGCTGTTCTATCTATTCTACAATCAATTTTATGTGCCACATCAAGTGCCTTTATGTGCTTTTACCCATTTTTGATATGAGATTCCTTTTGCATGGCCACCTGTTACGTTTATGTCTGTTCTTAAATCTGTGTCACTTTTGTATTAATAAATGAAATTTGCACTCATTACTCCTTGTCCTCCGGTTTTTGTAACATTGCTAGAGTTGTCGGCAATGGTTGCAGCTACACTGTTTACCTGCCCGTTGCTTTAAATATGGTTACCCATTGGAGGTTTCTCTGCTTAACAAATGAGAATCATGAGGTCAAAGGAACTGCCCAAGGAGCTCAGAGACAGGACCACCAGAACTCTTCCTAAACCTGGCCGTCCAGCCAAACTGAGCAATCGTGGGAGAAGAGTCTTGGTGAGAGAGGTCAAGAAGAACCCCAAGATCACTGTGGCTGAGCTCCAGAGATGCAGTAGGGAGATAGTTCAACAAAGTCAACTATCACTGCAGCCCTCCACCAGAAGGGCCTTTATGGCAGAGTGGCCCGACAGAAGCCTCTCCTCAGTGCAAGACATATGAAAGCCCGCATAGAGTTTGCAAAAAAACACATGAAGGTCTCCCAGACTATGAGAAATAAGGTTCTCTGGTCTGATGAGACGAAGATAGAACTTTTTTTGTGATAATTCTAAGCGGTATGTGTGGAGAAAACCAGGCACTACTTGTCATCACCTGCCCAATACAATCCCAATAGTGAAACATGATGGTGACAGCATTATGCTATGGGGGTGTTTTTCAGCTGCAGGAGAGGACGACTGGTTGCATTTGAAGGAAAGATGAATGAGGCCAAGTACAGAGATAACCTGGAAGAAAACCTCTTCCAGAGTGATCTGGACCTCAGACTTGGCCGAAGGTTCACATTCCAACAAGACAATAACCTTAAGCACACAGCTAAAATAACAAAGGAGTGGCTTCAGAACAACTCTGTGACCATTCTTGACCGGTCCAGCCAGAGCCCCCCTGACCTTAAAACAATTGAGCATCTCTGGAGAGACCTGAAAATGGCTGTCCACCAACGTTCACCATTGAACTTGATGGAACTGGAGAGATCTGCAAGGAAAATTAGCAGAGGATCCCCAAATACAGGGGTGAAAAACTTGTTGCATCATTCCCAAGAAGACTCATGGCTGTACGAGCTCAAAAGAGTGCTTCTACTCAATACTGAGCAAAGGGGCTGAACACTTATGACCATGTGATATTTCAGCTTTTCTTGTTTAATAAATTTGCAAAAATTTCCACATTTCTGGTTTATTTTTTTGTCAAGATGGGGGATGGGGCGCAGAGCGTACATTAATGATAAAAAAAACAACTTTATTGAATATACCAAATGGCTGCAATGACAAATTCTATGGTATTATTATCTTCATTTAACTTGTCTTCATTGAAAAAAAAAATTGTCATAAAGCCAAATTGGATACAATTCCACACCAAACATAAAAAAGGGGGTGGACAAAAGTATTGCACTGTTTGAAAAGTCATGTGATGCTTCTCTAATTTGTGTAATTAACAGCACCTGTAACTTACCTGTGGCACCTAACAGGTGTTGGCAATAACTAAATCACACTTGCAGCCAGTTGACATGGATTAAAGTTGACTCAACCTCTGTCCTGTGTCCTTGTGTGTACCACATTGAGCATGAAGAACAGAAAGAAGACCAAACAACTGTCTGAGGACTTGAGAATCCAAATTATGAGGAAGCATGAGCAATCTCAAGATTACAAGTCCATCTCCAAAGACCTGAAAGTTCCTATGTCTACGGTGCGCAGTGTCATAAAGCCCATGGCACTGTGGCTAACCTCCCTAGATGTGGAAGGAAAAGAAAAATTGACGAAAGATTTCAATGCAAGATTGTGCGGATGGTGGATAAAGAGCCTTCGACTAATATCCCAACAAGTTCAAGCTGCCCTGCAGTCCGAGGCTACAAGTGTCAACCCGTACTATCCGTCGGCGTCTGAATGAAAAGGGACGGTATGGTAGGATACCCAGTAAGACCCCACTTCTTACCCCGAGACATAAAAAGGCCAGGCTGGAGTTTGCCAAAACTTACCTGAGAAAGCCTAAAACGTTTTGGAAGAATGTTCTCTGGTCAGATGAGACAAAAGTAGAGCTTTTTAGGAAAAGCCATCAACATAGAGTTTACAGGAAAAAAAAAAGAGGCATTCAAAGAAAAGAACATGGTCCCTACAGTCAAACATGGCGGAGGTTCCCTGATGTTTTGGGGTTGCTTTGCTGCCTCTGCCACTTTACTGCTTGACCGTGTGCATGCCATTATGAAGTCAGAAGACTACCAACAAATTTTGCAGCAGAATATAGGGCCCAGTGTGAGAAAGCTGGGTCTCCCTCAGAGGTCATGGGTCTTCCAGCAGGACAAGGACCTAAAACACACTTCAAAAAGCCCTAGAAAATGGTTTGAGAGAAAGCACTGGAGACTACTAAAGTGACCTGAATCCCATAGAACACCTGTGGAGAGATCTCAAAATGGCAGTTTGGAGAAGGCACCTTTCAAATCTCAGGGACCTGGAGCAGTTTGCCAAAGAAGAATGGTCTAAAATTCCAGGAGAGCATTGTAAGAAACTCATTGATGGTTACCGGAAGCGGTTGTTCGCAGTTATTTTGGCTAAAGGTTGTGCAACCAAGTATTAGGTTAAGGGTGCCAATACTTTTGTCTGGCCCATTTTTGGAGTTTTGTGTGAAATGATCAACGATTTGATTTTTGTTTCATTCTCTTTTGTGTTTTTTCATTGCAAGCAAAATAAATGAAGTTAATAATACCAAAGAATTTGTGATTGCAATCAGTGTAAAGAAGAAACTGAGTATTATCTGACAGAATTGCAGGGGTGCCGATACTTTTGGCTAGCACTATATATATATATTTATATATATATATATATATATATATATATATATATATATATATATTTGGCCAAGGATCTTAAGATGGGTCATCATTTCATCTTCGAACAGGACAACGACCCAAAGCACACAGCCAAGAAAACCAAGGCCTGGTTCAAGAGGGAAAAAAATCAAGGTGTTGCAGTGGCCTAGTCAGTCTCCTGACCTTAACCCAATTGAAAACTTGTGGAAGGAGCTCAAGATTAAAGTCCACATGAGACACCCAAAGAACCTAGATAACTTGGAGAAGATCTGCATGGAGGAGTGGGCCAAGATAACTCCAGAGACCTGTGGCGGCCTGATCAGGTCTTATAAAAGACGATTATTAGCTGTAATTGCAAACAAGGGTTATTCCACAAAATATTAAACCTAGGGGTTGAATAATAATTGACCCACACTTTTATGTTGAAAATTTATTAAAATTTAACTGAGCAACATAACTTGATGGTTTGTAAGATTTATGCATCTGTTATATATATATACTAGCTGTACTACCTGACTTCGCCCAGGTTAATAACTGTTGTTAACAAAATAGAATGTATTAACATTCCCGGGATAGAATGTATAAATAAAATGTATTAACAATGTATTAACTGTCTCTCTGTTTCTCTCCCATTCTCTGTCTGTCTCCCCCTCTGTATATATCTCTCTGTCTCTCTCTCTATCTCTTTGTCTGTCTGTCTCTTTCCCTGTCTGTCTCTGACTGTCTCTGTCTCTTTCTCCGTCTGTCTCAATCTCTTTCCCTGTCTGTCTATCTATCTCTTTCCCTGTCTGTCTATCTATCTCTGTCACTTTGCCTGTCTGTCTCTTTCCCTGTCTGTCTCTTTCCCTCTCTTTCCCTGTCTGTCTCTTTCCCTCTTTCCCTCTGTGTCTGTCTCTTTGTCTGTCTCTTTACCTGTCTTTGTCTGTCTCTTACCCTGTCTGTCTCTTTTCCTTTCTTTCCCTGTCTGTCTGTTTCCCTGTGTCTGTCTCTGTCTCTTTGTCTGTGTCTGTCTCTTTCCCTGTCAGTTTGTCTCTTTGTCTGTGTCTGTCTCTTTGTGTCTGTCTCTTACCCTGTCTATGTCTGTTTCTTTCCCTGTCTGTGTCTGTCTTTTTCCCTGGCTGCATTGTGACACGCCAACATTCCATATAAGGGCGTGGCTGCACATTTTTCTGAAGTTCTGGCTGCACTGTGGCTCCCAGCTCCATTCGCTTTAATGGAGGCAGGTTTTTTGGCGAATAACTGTAAAGCGCGAGGTTAAAATTTCCCCTCAAAACACAGCCTATGACGCTCTCGGGGTCCAGACGTGTGAGTGTGCAAAATTTTGTGGCTGTAGCTGCGACGGTGCAGATGCCAATCCCGGACATACACACATACACACACACACACACACATATTCAGCTTTATATATATATATATATATATATATATATATACACAAAAGCTGTAGCACCCGGCATTGCCCGAGATAGTAACTGTCTCTATGTTTCTCTCCCAGTCTCTGTCTGTCTCCCTCTCTGTCTTTCTCCCTATCTGTCTGTCTACCTCTATGTCTGTCTCTTTCCCTCTGTCTCTTTCCCTGTGTCTGTCTCTTTGTCTGTCTCTTTACCTGTCTTTGTCTGTCTCTTACCCTGTCTGTCTCTTTCCCTTTCTTTCCCTGTCTGTTTCCCTGTGTCTGTCTCTGTCTCTTTGTATATACATATATATATATATATATATATATATATATATATATATATGTATATATATATATATATATATATATACACACACACAAAAGCTGTAGCACCCGGCATTGCCCGAGATAGTAACTGTCTCTATGTCTCTCTCCCAGTCTCTGTCTGTCTCCCTCTCTGTCTTTCTCCCTATCTGTCTGTCTGTCTACCTCTATGTCT
Source organism: Anomaloglossus baeobatrachus (assembly GCF_048569485.1). Lineage (NCBI taxonomy): Eukaryota > Metazoa > Chordata > Amphibia > Anura > Aromobatidae > Anomaloglossus > Anomaloglossus baeobatrachus. Next base: position 907,616,940 of record NC_134353.1, read on the forward strand.
GTCTCTTTCCCTATCTGTCTCTTTCTCTGTCTGTCTCTCTATCTCTTTCCCTGTCTGTCTTTTCCCTGTCTGTCTCTTTGTCTGTCTGTCTCTTTGTCAGTCTGTCTGTCTGTCTCTTTGTCTGTCTTTTTCTGTCTGTATCTTTCCCTGTCTCTTTCCCTGTGTCTATATGTGTCTGTGTCTATCTGTGTCTGTCTGCTTTTCTTCTCTGTCTGTCTCTTTCCCTGTCTGTCTCTTTCCCTGGCTACATTGTGACACGCCAACATTCCATTCAAGAGCGTGGCTGCGCATTCTTCTGAAGTTCTGGCTGCACTGTGGCTCACAACTCCTTTGACTTTAATAGAGGCAGGTTTTTTGGCGAATAACTGTAGTGAGGGGGTAAAATTTCCCCTCAAAACATAGTCTGTAACGTTCCCTGAATCAAATAGTGTCTGTGCAAAATTTGGTGATTGTACATGCAATGGAGCAAATTCCTTTAGTGGACATACACACATGCTTACATATGTACATACAGTTACATACATACAGTATATACATATACTCAGCTATATATATATACAGTTAGGTCCAGAAATATTTGGACAGTGACACAAGTTTTGTTATTTTAGCTGTTTACAAAAACATGTTCAGAAATACAATTATATATATAATATGGGCTGAAAGTGCACACTCCCAGCTGCAATATGGGAGTTTTCACATCCAAATCGGAGAAAGGGTTTAGGAATCATAGCTCTGTAATGCATAGCCTCCTCTTTTTCAAGGGACCAAAAGTAATTGGACAAGGGACTCTAAGGGCTGCAATTAACTCTGAAGGCATCTCCCTCGTTAACCTGTAATCAATGAAGTAGTTAAAACGTCTGGGGTTGATTACAGGTGTGTGGTTTTGCATTTGGAAGCTGTTGCTGTGACCAGACAACATGCGGCCTAAGGAACTCTCAATTGAGGTGAAGCAGAACATCCTGAGGCTGAAAAAAATAAAAAATCCATCAGAGAGATAGCAGACATGCTTGGAGTAGCAAAATCAACAGTCGGGTACATTCTGAGAAAAAAGGAATTGACTGGTGAGCTTGGCAACTCAAAAAGGCCTGGGCGTCCACGGATGACAACAGTGGTGGATGATCGCCGCATACTTTCTTTGGTGAAGAAGAACCCGTTCACAACATCAACTGAAGTCCAGAACACTCTCAGTGAAGTAGGTGTATATGTCTCTAAGTCAACAGTAAAGAGAAGACTCCATGAAAGTAAATACAAAGGGTTCACATCTAGATGCAAACCATTCATCAATTGCAAAAATAGACAGGCCAGAGTTAAATTTGATGAAAAACACCTCATGAAGCCAGCTCAGTTCTGGAAAAGTATTCTATGGACAGATGAGACCAAGATCAACCTGTACCAGAATGATGGGAAGAAAAAAGTTTGGAGAAGAAAGGGAACATGATCCAAGGCACACCACATCCTCTGTAAAACATGGTGGAGGCAACGTGATGACATGGGCATGCATGGCTTTCAATGGCACTGGGTCACTTGTGTTTATTGATGACATAGCAGACAAGAGTAGCCGGATGAATTCTGAAGTGTACCGGGATATACTTTCAGCCCAGATTCAGCCAAATGCTGCAAAGTTGATCGGACAGCGCTTCATAGTACAGATGGACAATGACCCCAAGCATACAGCCAAAGCTACCCAGGAGTTCATGAGTGCAAAAAAGTGGAACATTCTGCAATGGCCAAGTCAATCACCAGATCTTAACCCAATTGAGCATGCATTTCACTTGCTCAAATCCAGACTTAAGACGGAAAGACCCACAAACAAGCAAGACCTGAAGGCTGCAGCTGTAAAGGCCTGGCAGAGCATTAAGAAGGAGGAAACCCAGCGTTTGGTGATGTCCATGGGTTCCAGACTTAAGGCAGTGATTGCCTCCAAAGGATTCGCAACAAAATATTGAAAATAAAAATATTTTGTTTGGGTTTGGTTTATTTGTCCAATTACTTTTGACCTCCTAAAATGTGGAGTGTTTGTAAAGAAATGTGTACAATTCCTACAATTTCTATCAGATATTTTTGTTCAAACCTTCAAATTAAACGTTACAATCTGCACTTGAATTCTGTTGTTGAGATTTCATTTCAAATCCAATGTGGTGGCATGCAGAGCCCAACTCGCGAAAATTGTGTCACTGTCCAAATATTTCTGGACCTAACTGTATATATATATATATATATATATATATATATATACACAGTATATATATGCAGTATATATATATATATATATATATTTACATATATATACTGCATATATTTACTATATACTGTATGTATGTAAATGTATGTACATATGTAAGTATGTGTGTATGTCCACTATATATATATATATTTTTATATATATATATATATATATATATATATATATATATATATATATATATACAGTATAATTTTCTGTTTTATTTTATTTTATTGATTTTGTTGTGTTTTTTGGAAATGACCCAATGCCTGGGAGCTAGGAAATAGTTTTAAATAATGGCTACAGTCTCCTTTAAAACACACTTTAAGGTTATTATCCTCCACTATATTCTGTCAAAATAAATCTCCGGTATTAAAAGTGTTTGGCTCAGTTTTGTAATTTTTTTTTTAATAAAACGTAAAATCCCTTTTAAACGCTTGTATTACTAATGTCAGTTATTAGGTTTTATCATGACCCTGTTAAACTGCAGGCACTTTACAAGTCAAATTTGCTTTTATGAACATAAAGGACCTTTTTTTTGTATAAGTAGAAAAGGTAGCTATTAAAATAAGGCTTGTACACATACCGTAAATGTATACCATAATGCGACCCATTGTTCACTTTGAAATTATACGGCTCGCACCACATGGCTTTCTAAATTAGATTCCTTGGAAATAATCACCCATTAAAATTACTATAAATTTAAAATGTCTCTGACATATTTCAAAATCGGAGCGAGTCCGCTGTATTCTTACATGCGGCACGGTCATTGTTGCCAATTTAAATAAGATGTTTGCGATTGATAAGTCTCTGCAGAGATTCAGTTCTTGATGCAAAGAGCTGCAAAAAAAGTAATAATGCTCAGAGACGTATCACCAAAATATTTCATTGTTGTAACCCCCCATTTCCTTCTCTTTTTTTAATGGCTCATTAACTTGGAAGGGTTTACAGTTCTCTCGAAAACTTGGAATCCTACAAACTAGTGGTTGCCGGTCCATGAAACATTTGGAACAAATTATTTCCAATTTTAGAGCCGAAGTGAAGGAATTTCAGCCGCAGTAAACAAGTATGAAACACGTTGTCAAGTGACCGAGAAACAAAAAAAGAAAAAAGAACCCTAATTTATTTTTGCCTTTAGAATTCAACAATATTTTCCAAAACTACAAGGAATTTTTTTTGCCTCCCCCAAACCCAAGACTTTCTTTTTGGAAGAAGAAAAACAAATATTTCATGATATATAAGATGTCATTGGGTAAGGAAGAAATTCTTTTTATGGCTCCCAGCTTGTATGTTTTATGCCTCATTGACATTATAACCACAGGGTGAACTAATAGAGACGCAGAAAGGTTATTGGTCGTGACCTGCGATGGCAGCTTCTATGGGAAGAAGGACAAGTGATAGAAAAACGTCCTCGTGCTTCCTGTGTGTGCAAATCTGTACAATAGTGATCAGCGAATCTGCAAAACTTTAGAAATCGTCAGTCAACTCCAATTTCTGTGAACCAAGTGTTGCTTATTTAGCTCTAGGGTCTGTTTGGTTCACTCAGTGAGGTGGATGCTCCAATGCAAGCTCTGTGTAGGCACATGGGCCAGAGGAGTCCATGTAGCAAGAAAATAAGGCATTCGGGAGACAGACTGATAGGAGACTTCCTGGAAACCACAGACATATAAAAGAGGTCCTGGAGACCATAGACAAGTAGTAAAGGTACTGGAAGCTGCAGGCAGAAAGGAGACATCTTGGAGACGGCAGAAATTTAAATAAATAATTTTAAAAATTGAATGTATTTCCCCCTATTTTTTATAACTAAAGCTGACAGCTGGGGGCTGGTATTGTCAGGGTGGGAAAAAACATGAATATTGGCCCCTCCCAGCTTTAAAATAGCAGCCCAAAGTCACTCCAAAATTAGATGCTCCAATTCTGGCACTTTACCTGGCTCTTCCAGATTGCCCTGGAGCGGTGGCAATCGGGGTGATAAATGGGGTTCATGACAGCTGTGATTTGTCAAAAATTACAGCTGCCATCAAGCCATAGGTTAGTAATGGGGAGGCATCTATGAGACACCCCTATTACTAACCATGTAAGTCAAAAGAAAAAAATAAAAACACACTGAAAAAATCTGTAACATCCAGAGACTGCAGTGACAGAAAGTGTTACTGGTCATTGTAGCCTCCAGAAAACACTGAGGGCAATGGGGGAGCCCCCAGCTGTGAGAAACAGTGATGTCACTCAGTTGACGGGAGTTCACAGCTGGGCTCCCACAGTACCAAGGTGACCCCATTGCTGGATTGCCAGACTGATCTGCCACCATGTCACGCAATTGACAGTCTTGAGTCACCAACTGTAACTCAGCTGAATACACTGTCAGCTTGCATGCCATAACGGCAAAGCAGTCTGGCAGTCCTGCAGCAGGTACACCGGTGTTCACACTTGGTACCATGGGAGTCACCAGCTGTGAACTCCGGTGATGTGAGGGATGCCACCGCTTCTCACAGCTGGGGCCTCTCCACTGCCCTCAGTGTGTCCCAGTGGTTGCAGTGAGAGGTTACATTTTCCATCACTGCTGCCTCTGGATGTAGCAGAGCCAGGCATAATAATGGGACATGTTGTGGATTATGTCAGACCTGCAGAGATGTTTTGTTGGTTAATAAAAAGGTGAAAGAGGGTTTGTGTGTTTTTTATTTTAAATAAAGGATTTTTATTTGATTTTTTTGACCAATCACAGCTGTCATCAACCCAACGTATTACTCCGACTTTCACTACACTCCAGGGAAGGAGTCTTGCTAGGATAATTTGCATATTCCCAGTGCCTTCTGGGATAAGTGAAGAGTCACCACGAGCTCAAGGAGAACCGGGTTTTGGCCATTACAGCCGGAAGGAAGACTTCTGAAAGCCAGGGAAGGAGTCTTGCGAGGATAATTTGCATATTCCCAGTGCCTTCTGGGATAAGTGAAGAGTCACCGCGAGCTCAAGGAGAACCGTGTTTTGGCCGTTACAGCCGGAAGGAAGACTTCTGAAAGCCAGGGAAGGAGTCTTGCGAGGATAATTTGCATATTCCCAGTGCCTTCTGGGATAAGTGAAGAGTCACCGCGAGCTCAAGGAGAACCGGGCTTTGGCCGTTACAGCCAGAAGGAAGACTTCTGAAAGCCGCGCGCCGCTAGCCTGTCTTCTTCATTTTTCTTCATATTTTAGCCTGTCTTCTTCATTGTGAGCGTGAGTGAGCAAAGTGTGAGTAGAATTGTTTGTATTTAGTTGTTTAATTACTTAACATTTGTTTAGTGCTATCCCCATTAGAAAATGTGCTCCACTATTGCTAATGCGATCCAGTGTACATCTTGTCTCATGTATGCAGTCCTTGAAAAGCCGTTCGAGGGTGCATACTGTTGTTCGAGATGTGCGCAAGTTGCACATTTGGAAGCCCAGATACTGGATCTAAATGAGCAGCTGGCAACTCTGAGATGCGTTAGCAACATGGAAAGGAGTTTGCTGCTCACTGAGCAGCAGCTTGCTGGGTCAGATGTGGGGGAGGATCGTAGTAGGGAGCGGCAGGACGGTGAGGTAGGTAGCTGGGTGACAGTTAGAAAGGGGGGTAAAGGGAAAAGTGCTAGGAAGGCTAGTCCTGAACTGACACACCCCAATAGGTTTGCAAACTTGGCAGATGAGGGGGATGTCATTACAGGGGTAGCATTGCTGCAGCAAGGCATGACCTCTGAATGCCAGAGGAGTGTCTGCTCCAGTAAGGGGGGGAATAGGAGTGCAGGGCAGGCAAGACAGGTACTGGTAGTGGGGGACTCAATTATTAGGGGGACAGATAGGGCAATCTGTCACAAAGACAGGGATCGCCGAACAGTGTGTTGTCTTCCTGGCGCTCGAGTTCGGCACATCGCTGATCGGGTTGACAGATTACTGGGAGGGGCTGGGGAGGACCCAGTGGTCATTGTACACATTGGCACAAATGACAAAGTTAGAGGTAGGTGGAAGGTCCTTAAAGATGATTTCAGGGAATTAGGTTGTAAGCTTAAAGCATGGACCTCAAAGGTGGTATTTTCGGAAATACTACCTGTGCCACGAGCCACACCAGAGAGGCAAAGAGAGATCAGGGAGGTTAACAGGTGGCTCAGGAATTGGTGTAGGAAAGAGGGTTTTGGGTTCCTGGAGAATTGGGCCGACTTTTCAGTTGGCTACAGATTCTATGCTAGGGATGGGCTGCATCTTAATGGGGAGGGTGCAGCTCTGCTGGGGCAGAAAATGGCTAGAAGGTTGGAGGAGTGTTTAAACTAGGAATGGGGGGCGAGGGTATTCACTTTATAGAAAGCGAATGTAGTGCAGATAGTGACCAGGGCACAAGTAATGAAATTGGGGGTGGTACGGGGGGAAAGTTTAGGACAGTCAATACAGTAAGCAGGAATATAGGTACAGAGTCATACGTAACGTGCATGTACACTAATGCCCGAAGCCTCACAAATAAGGTGGAGGAATTAGAATTAATATTGTTGGAAGAAAATTATGATATAGTGGGGATATCAGAGACATGGCTGGATGAGAGCTATGACTGGGCTGTTAATTTACAGGGTTATAGCCTATTCAGGAATGACCGTACAAATAAGCGAGGGGGAGGTGTGTGTCTATATGTAAAATCATCCTTAAAACCCATCCTGCGTGACAACATATGTGAGGGTACTGAGAATGTAGAGTCCCTATGGGTGGAGATAAGGGGGGGGGGGGGGAATGAATAATAAAATACTGATAGGGGTGTGTTATAAGACGCCGAATATTATGGAAGAGGTAGAGAATCTCCTCATAAAGCAAATTGATAAAGCAACGAGTCTCGGAGAGGTAATTATTATGGGGGACTTTAACTATCCTGATATAAATTGGGGAACAGAAACTTGCAGTTCCAGCAAAGGAAATAGATTTTTGATAACAATGAAAGATAATTACCTTTCACAAATGGTACAGGACCCCACAAGAGGGGGAGCACTACTAGACCTTGTACTAACCAATAGGCCAGACCGCATATCAAATATACAAGTTGGGGGTTACTTGGGGAATAGTGATCACAAAATAATAAGTTTTCATGTATTCTTTAGTAAGATGTATAGTAGAGGGGCTACAAGGACACTAAACTTCAGGAAAGCAAATTTTAAACGGTTGAGAGATGATCTTAGTGCAATAAACTGGGATGATGTACTAAGTAATAAAAGTACACAAAGCAAATGGGAGACTTTTATGAGCATCCTGAATAGGGCTTGTGCAGAAAATATACCCTATGGGAACAAACATGCTAGAAATAGGAGGAAACCCCTATGGCTAAATAGAGCTGTAAGGGAAGCAATAAAAGAAAAACAGAAAGCCTTAAAAGAATTAAAGAGGGTAGGTAGTGATGAGGCATTATATAATTATAGAAAATTAAATAAAATATGTAAAAAGCAAATTAAGTTAGCTAAGTTTGAGACAGAGAGGCTCATTGCAAGAGAAAGTAAAAATAATCCTAAAATATTCTTTAACTACATAAACAGTAAAAAACTGAAAAGCGATAGTGTTGGCCCCCTTAAAAATAGTCTTGGTGAAATGGTGGAAGGGGATGAGGGTAAAGCCCACCTTCTGAATGACTTTTTTTCTACGGTTTTTATACAAGAAAATGCCATGGCAGATGACATGACCAGTGATACCATAAATTCACCCTTGAATATTACCTGCTTAACCCAGCAGGAAGTACGCCGCCGCCTCGAAATCACTAAGGTTGACAAATCTCCGGGCCCGGATGGCATACACCCCAGAGTACTACAGGAATTGAGTTCTGTGATAGATAGACCATTATTTTTAATCTTCTCAGATTCCTTAATAACAGGGTCGGTACCGCAGGACTGGCACATAGCAAATGTGGTGCCAATATTCAAAAAGGGGACAAAAACTGAGCCGGGAAATTATAGGCCGGTAAGTTTAACCTCTACGGTTGGTAAAATCCTTGAGGGTTTCTTGAGAGATGCTATACTGGAGTATCTCAAGAAAAATAACCTTATGACAGAGTATCAACATGGGTTTATGAGGGATCGATCCTGTCAAACTAATTTGATCAGCTTCTATGAAGAGGTAAGTTCAAGCCTGGACCAGGGAAATGCAGTGGATGTTGTGTATATGGACTTTTCAAAAGCTTTTGATACGGTGCCACACAAAAGGTTGGTACATAAAATGAGAATAATGGGGATAGGGGAAAATATGTGTAACTGGGTTAAAAACTGGCTCAGTGATAGGAAACAAAGGGTGGTTATTAATGGTACGTACTCGGACTGGGTCTCAGTTCATAGTGGGGTACCACAGGGGTCAGTATTGGGCCCGCTTCTTTTCAACATATTTATAAATGACCTTGTTGGGGGCATGCGGAGTAGAATTTCAATATTTGCAGATGATACTAAACTCTGCAGGGTAATCAATACAGAGCAGGATAATTTTATATTACAGGGAGATTTATGTAAATTGGAGGATTGGGCTGAGAAGTGGCAATTGAAGTTTAATGTAGATAAATGTAAGGTCATGCACTTGGGTAGAGGAAATAACATTTATGATTATGTACTTAATTGTAGAACACTGGGTAAAACAGACACAGAAAAAGACTTGGGTGTATGGGTGGATGGTAAACTTCACTTTAGTGGCCAGTGTCAGGCAACTGCTGCCAGGGCTAATAAAATAATGGGATGTATTAAAAGAGGTAGAAGTGTTCATGAAAAAAATATAGTTCTACCTCTGTACAAGTCACTAGTGCGACCGCACTTAGAATACTGTGTACAATTCTGGTCACCGATATATAAGAAGGACATAGCTGAACTGGAGAAGGTGCAGAGAAGAGCGACCAAGATTATTAGAGGAATGGGGGGGCTGCAATACCAAGACAGGTTATTAAACTTGGGGTTATTTAGTTTGGAAAAACGAAGGCTTAGGGGGGATCTAATCACAATGTATAAATATATGAGGGGACAGTACAGAGACCTTTCCAAAGATCTTTTTACACGTAGGCCTGCGACTGGAACACGGGGGCATCCGCTACGTCTTGAGGAAAGAAGGTTTAATCATAATCACAGACGAGGATTCTTTACTGTACGAGCAGTGAGACTATGGAACTCTCTGCCGCATGATGTTGTAATGAGTGATTCACTACTAACATTTAAGCAGAGCCTGGATGCCTTTCTTGAAAAATTTAATATTACCAGTTATGTATATTAGATTTTATGACAGGGTATTGATCCAGGGAACAAGTCTGATTGCCGGATGTGGAGTCAGGAAGGAAATTTTTTCCCCATTGGAACTTGTTTGCCACATTGGGTTTTTTTTGCCTTCCTCTGGATCAACATGTTAGGCTACGGGTTGAACTAGATGGACTTAGAGTCTCCCTTCAACCTTAAAAACTATGATACTATGATACTATGATACACCAGGGGAATCAGGATGAGCCGGATAAAGCACCAGAACTGATGCATCTAATCTGATGCACCAATTCTAGGAAGGCTGCGTGTTGCTATTTTCAGGATGGGAGGGGCAAATAACCATGGCTCTTCTCACCCTGATTTTACCAGCCCCCAGCTGTCAGCTTTACTTTGCCTAATTATAAAAACATTGGGGGGAATTACCCTCCGTTTTTTAAACTATTAATTTAAATAACTTAAAAAAGTGTAGTGGAATTTTCTTTAGTTTTGATAGCCAACCTCGGGAAAGCATACCGCTGGGGGTTGTACCCCATAGCTGTTTGATATACCCATGCTGGTTATCAAAAAATAAGGTAGGAGCCCACGTCATTATTTAATTGTATTTTTATTCTTTTTTTCAAGTGGTGCAGTGGCCAATCAGAGCCATCCCAATACTTGACATGGCTGTGATGGAGCCGGAAGTGCAAGTTTTATTCAGATGACAAATCTGAACCAGAACTGGACATACAGGTGAAAGTCTGTGTTCCAGTCTGAGACCTGAACACCCGGTGTTCAGTATAAATCTTGAACCTCTTAAGTTCTGGTTTGCTCATCTCTACTGACTGCCCTTCAGACTCTCCAGATCAGAATGTACTCTTTATGAGTCAGAACTGACTTTTACAATATATACAAGTGCATCTCAATAAATCAGAATATCATCAAAAAGTTAATTTATTTCAGTAATTCAATACAAAAAGTGAAACACATATTATAGAGTCATTACACACAGAGTGATCTATTCCTATATATTATATAGAGCCATTACACACAGAGTGATCTATTTCTATATATTACATAGAGTCATTACACAAAGAGGGATCTATTCCTATATATTATATAGAGCCATTACACACAGAGTGATCTATTTCTATATATTATATATCATTACACATGGCTCTATTTCTATACATTATTTAGAGTCATTACACACAGAGGGATATAATTCTCATGTTTATTTCTGTTAATGTTGATGATTATGGCTTACAGCCAATGAAAACTCAAAAGTCATTATCTCAGAAAATTATATTATATAAGACCAACTGAAAGAATTATTTAAATTTCAGAAATGTTGGCGCCTACTGAAAAGTCTGTCCAGTAAATGCCTCAATACTTGGTTGGGCTCCTTACACATAAATTACTGCATCAATGCGGCATGGCATGGAGGTGATCAGCCTGTAGCACTGCTGTGGGGTTAGGGAAGCCCAGGTTGCTTTGATAGCCTTCAACCTTCAGCTCGTCTGCATTGTTGGATCTGGTGTCTCTCATAGATTCTCTATGGGGTTTAGGTCAGGTGAGTTTGCTGGCCAATCACGCACAGTGATACTGTGGTTAGTAAACCAGGTATTGGTACTTTTGGCAGTGTGGACAGGTGTCAAGTTCTGCTGGAAAATGAAATTTCCATCTCCTAAAAGCTTGTCGGCAGAGGGAAGAATAAAGTGCTGTAAAATTTCCTGGTAGATGGCTGCGCTGACTTTGGTCTTGATAAAGCACAGTGGAGCTACACCAGCAGGTGACATGGCTCCCAAACCATCACTGATTGTGGAAACTTCACACTAGACCTCAAGCAGCTTGGATTATGGCCTCTCCACTCTTCCTCCAGACTCTGGGACCGCGATTTCCAAATGAAAGGCAAAATTTACATTTATCTGAAAACAACACCTTGGATCACAGAGCAACAGTCCAGTTCTTTTTCTCCTTGGCCCAGGTAAGATGCTTCTGGTGTTGTCTATTGGTCATGAGTAGCTTCACCCAAGGAGTGCGACAGTTGTAGCCCATGTCCTGGGTGGTGGCTCTTGAAGCACTGACTACAGCAGTGACCACTTCTTGTGAATCTCCCCCAAATAATTAAATGGCTTTTTCTTAAGAATTCTATCAAGGCTGCGGTTATCCCGGCTGCTTGTGCACCTTTTTATAACAAACATTTCCTTCCACAAATTTTCATTAATATGCTTGGATACAGCACTCTGTGAACAGCCAAGTTCTTTAGCAATGACCTTTCGTGGCTTACCCTCCTTGTGGAGTGTGTCAATGACTGCCCTCTGGACATCAATCAAGAGAGCAGTTTTACCCATGGTTTTGTAGCCTACTGAACCAAACTAAAGGACCATTTTAAATGCTTAGGAAGCCTTTGCAGGTGTTTTGTGGTAAGTATTCTGATTTTCGGAGTTTTGGATTTTCTTTGGCTGTAAGCCATAATCATGAACATTAACAGAAATAAACACTTGAAATATAGCCCTCTGTGTGTAATGGCTCTATATAATATATAGAAATAGATCCCTCTGTGTGTAATGACTCTATATAATCTATAGGAATAGATCCGTCTGTGTGTAATGACTCTATATAATATATAGAAATAGATCCCTCTGTGTGTAATGACTCTATATAATATATAGAAATAGATCCCTCTGTGTGTAATGACTCTATATAATATATAGAAATAGATCCCTCTGTGTGTAATGACTCTATATAATATATAGAAATAGATCCCTCTGTGTGTAATGACTATATAATATATAGAAATAGATCCTTCTGTGTGTAATGACTCTATATAATATATAGGATTAGATCCCTCTGTGTGTAATGGCTCTATATAATATATAGAAATAGATCCCTCTGTGTGTAATGACTATATAATATATAGAAATAGATCCTTCTGTGTGTAATGACTCTATATAATATATAGAAATAAATCCCTTTGTGTGTAATGGCTCTACAGTCATATGAAAAAGTTTGGGCACCCCTATTAATGTTAACCTTTTTTCTTTATAACAATTTGGGTTTTTGTAACAGCTATTTCAGTTTCATATATCTAATAACTGATGGACTGAGTAATATTTCTGGATTGAAATGAGGTTTATTGTACTAACAGAAAATGTGCAATCCGCATTTAAACAAAATTTGACCGGTGCAAAAGTATGGGCACCTCAACATAAAAGTGACATTAATATTTTGTAAATCCTCCTCTTGCAAAAATCACAGCCTCTAGTCGCTTCCTGTAGCTTTTAATGAGTTCCTGGACCCTGGATGAAGGTATATTTGACCATTCCTGTTTACAAAATAATTCCAGTTCAGTTAAGTTTGATGGTCGCCGAGCATGGACAGGACGCTTCAAATCATCCCACAGATGTTCAATGATATTCAGGTCTGGGGACTGGGATGGCCATTCCAGAACATTGTAATTTTTCCTCTGCATGAATGCCTGAGTAGATTTGGAGCGGTGTTTTGTATCATTGTCTTGCTGAAATATCCATCCCCTGCGTAACTTCAACTTCGTCACTGATTCTTGCACATTATTGTCAAGAATCTGCCGATACTGAGTTGAATCCATGCGACCCTCAACTTTAACAAGATTCCTGGTGCCGGCATTGGCCACACAGCCCCAAAGCATGATGGAACCTCCACCAAATTTTGCTGTGGGTAGCAAGTGCTTTTCTTGGAATGCCGTGTTTTTTTGCCTCCATGCATAACGCCTTTTTGTATGACCAAACAACTCAATCTTTGTTTCATCAGTCCACAAGACCTTCTTCCAAAATGTAACTGGCTTGTCCAAATGTGCTTTTACATACCTCAGGCGACTCTGTTTGTGGCGTGCTTGCAGAAACGGCTTTTTTTGCATCACTCTCCCATACAGCTTCTCCTTGTGCAACGTGCGCTGTATTGTTGACCGATGCACATTGACACCATCTGCAGCAAGATGATGCTGCAGGTCTTTGGAGGTGGTCTGTGGATTGTCCTTGACTGTTCTCACCATTCTTCTTCTCTGCCTTTCTGATATTTTTCTTAACCTGCCACTTCTGGGCTTAACAAGAACTGTACCTGTGTTCTTCCATTTCCTTACTATGTTCCTCACAGTGGAAACTGACAGTTTAAATCTCTAAGACAACTTTTTGTATCCTTCCCCTGAACAACTATGTTTAATAATATTTGTTTTCAGATCATTTGAGAGTTGTTTTGAGGAGCCCATGATGCCACTCTTCATAGGATATTCAAATAGGAGAACAACTTGCAAGTGGCCACCTTAAATACCTTTTCTCATGATTGGAAACACCTGCCTATGAAGTTCAAAGCTCAATGAGGTTACAAAACCAATTTAGTGGTTTAGTAAGTCAGTAAAAAGTAGTTAGGAGTGTTCAAATCAAGAAATTGATAAGGGTGCCCATACTTTTGCACCGGTCAAATTTAGTTTAAATGCAGATTGCACATTTTCATATTTTTTGATGATACTCTAATTTATTGAGGTGCACATGTACTTATGGAGTTTCATACTGACGCTCCATAGACTTACATTTCAGAAGCCATTTCTGGGTTACACAGAGAGTAGCGTCATCCAGTGAGTCTTAAGAGCTTTCGGATGTCTCAGATAAGCAGCATAAATGCACTGGATACATGTGAAGATGTCAATACGTGAGTATATTAACACACTAACACTACACTACACTAATAATTAAGCAGTAAATCCAAAAAGAGTTTATAAACTTACACTAAAGGCTACTTTACACACTGCGATATCGGTCCCGATATCGCTAGTGTGGGTACCCGCCCCCATCTGTTGCGCGACACGGGCATATCGCTGCCCGTGCCGCACAACATCGCCCACAGCCGTCACACATACTTACCTGTCCGGCGACGTCGCTGTGACGGGCGAACCGCCTCCTTTCTAAGGGGGCGGTCCATGCGGCGTCACAGCGACGTCACTGAAACGTCACTGAACCGCCGCCCAATCGCAGCGGAGGGGCGGAGATGAGCGGGACGTAACATCCCGCCCACCTCCTTCCTTCCGCATAGCAGCCGGGAGGCAGGTAGGGAGAGTTTCCTCGCTCCTGCGGCGTCACACGCAGCGATGTGTGCTGCCGCAGGAACGAGGAACAACCTCGTTACTGCTGAAGTAACGATAATTGGGAATGGACCCCCGTGTCGCCGATTAGCGATTTTGCACTGTTTTGCAACGATGCAAAATCGCTAATCGATGTCACACGCAACGGCATCGCTAATGCGGCCGGATGTGCGTCACGAATTCCGTGACCCCAACGACTCCGCATTAGCGATGTCGTAGCGTGTAAAGCCCGCTTTAGTCTCTGAAAAATGTAAATACTGTGAAGCACAAGATTCTGACACAAGAATCCAAAAATATAAAAATAATTATTTTTTTTAGTTAATTTTAAAAAATGAATACGCATTAAAATTAGCAGGATAATAAGATGCAAAGGCAAGAATAATAATAAATATTATTATTAAATAGTACTTGTTTATTACAAACAGCAGTACCTTCTCTTGTCTCATTCATCCTTCTTGTCTTTGTATCTTATCATTTCCTCTATTTTTAACTTGTATCTATTTTTTAAGAGTAACTATTAAATTGTATAATTAATTAAATATTTTTCGACTCTTCTGTGGCCAGCATCGCTCACAGGTCTGCAGTTCGCAGGAAGGGTTACCTAGTCTGTGCCTTTTTTGAGACAGCAAAGGATGACCTAACTTTCGTTACCTGCCAACATTGCAAACAACAACTCAGTAGAGGCAAAAAAATCAAATAATTTGATTACTGCTTGCATTGACCGGGACAAGGGCAAGTAACATGCATTACTGTGGGAATCCTTAGTAT
The DNA here is from genome assembly GCF_048569485.1 of Anomaloglossus baeobatrachus. NCBI lineage: Eukaryota > Metazoa > Chordata > Amphibia > Anura > Aromobatidae > Anomaloglossus > Anomaloglossus baeobatrachus. The sequence goes on from NC_134353.1 coordinate 907,632,223, forward strand.
TGCGGGCTGGGGCCGCTGCCGCTTCTGGGGCCGCTCGGATCCGGGTTCGCTGCTGCGGCTCGAGTGGTGACCAGACCCAGGCTCATACGGCTGTCCGTACTCACAAGCGTCAGAAAGAGATATTTACAGGGGATTGATGTGTCGGTGACGCCAACCGTGGGTTGCGGTGAGGGATGGTGACACCCCCGCTGCCTGGTGATGGGGCACCCGGGGATGATGGAGCGGGGCAGCAAGATGGAATCCCCTCCACGGGTAGGGAAGGTGTAGTCCCGAGGCCTTTTGGTACACGGGAGTAATGGCTGCTTGAGGTGGCATGCCGGGTTGGACCGGGGATGAATGGTGTACTCACAGTTCAAGAATCACACACAAGTCCAGTGGTAAACCAAGTTGCCAGTGACCGGTCACCTTTGCTGGGTGTATTCGGGTCCCACACCCGGGTGTAGCAAACAGGGGTCCCTTCCTCCTGAACTCTGTGTTTGTGTCTTCTGTGGGACAACTCCGCATGGAACAGGGAAGTCCACTCCCGGTACTGTGTATGTTTGGGAGCTGTGGCCCGCGAAATCTGACCCTTGCATTTCTGTGGGTTCTGACAGACACCCTATCCCCCGCGTTGGGCTTCCGTTTCGCTCTCTGGGATTCTGGTGACAAGGCCTGAAACCTCGTCCTCTGCTGGTTAATTAACAAGGGGCATGCAACCTTCCTCGTCCTAGGGTCCAGGCACCCCGTCTATGCACGGCCTCCGGACCGGATTTCAACTGTCAGCACCAGCGGGCTACAACCCTGCCCCAGTCCACTTCAGGTCTCCCCCAACCAGATCTCCGTCGTCTGTGGCCCTATTTACTGTCTGCCACCTAGCCAGGTAGTCCAGGGTCCCCTACCATTGACTTCACTTCTCTGTCTGCACTTGACTACTGTCAGCACTTATTTGCTGTTTTCCCACCCCTGACACCTCAGGACCCCTAGGTCGGCGTTCTCATCCACCTGATCCCGCCCACTGGTGTATCCCTATTATCATGAGGGGGTGGCTAGGCTTTAATGGCTGTGTGTTGTACCTGGGTGTGGGTTGTTGGTGGTATCAAGGAGGGTGGACTACTTCTGTGACTACCTGGTTTTGCCAGGGCATCACATTAGCACATGTCCTGCAAGTGAAAAAATAAATCAAAAATCCTGGTGATTGGTTCCCATTAACAAAATTTGCATTTAAATCCAGTCAATTTGTTAATATTTAATTAAAATGAAACAATATCCCCAAAACTGTCCATATTCTACACATACTTATTCCCATGATATTCAATTTGTAAAAGAGCTATACTGTGTTATACCTAAATCAAACAATCCCTCTGTATAAAGCCTGCTTTACACGTTGCAATTTCGCATACGATATCGTATGCGATTTGCAACGCTCCCATCGTATCTGTGGCACGTTCAATTTGTTGACGAACGATTAACCCCCGTCACACATACTTACCTGTCCATACGACCTCGATGTGGGCGGCGAACGTCCACTTCCTGGAGTGGGAGGGACGTTCGGCGTCACAGCGACGTCACGCGGCAGCCGGCCAATAGATGCGGAGGGGCGGAGCTGAGCGGGACATAAACATCCCGCCCACCTTCTTCCTTCCGCATTACCGGCCGGGAGCCGCAGGACGCAGGTAAGATATGTTCATCGTTCCCGGGGTGTCACACGCTGCGATGTGTGCTACCCCGGGTACGATGAATAATCTGACGTTCAATCCATGAGGAATGAACGACGTGCGTGCGATGAATGTTTTAACGTTCAATCGCAATCACACGTAGCTGTTACACACTACAATGTACCTTACGATGCCGGATGTGCGTCACTTACGACGTGACCACGCCGACACATTGTAAGATACATTGCAGCGTGTAAAGCTGGCTTTAGGCATAACACGGGGTATCGGTTTTGCTCGAACTGTTCCTTTAACTTTTTTTTTTTAAATAAATTAAAGAAGATATACAGGCACTTCTATTTGCAGATTTTTTTAAGTCGAATATGTGCAGTAAATCTCCCGACAATGTGACTCCTCAATTAGCTGTAGCTCAGACACACAATCTTCCTCTTTCTCTCTCGGCTGCATTGTGTGCCGGGATGAGTAACACTGCTCTAATGCACCAGTTGGCACAAGAATTGTTGAAATCAGCGCAAATAAAAAAAAAAACTCCTCTAGAGCATCGGGCTCAAATTATTCAACAACTTCAATGCATTAACAAAATGACATCAAATCTCATCTCTGAGTGTTTCCAATTGACCTTGGGCGCTATATTTGTGGCATATATTGAAATCAAAACATAGCGTTAGAGCTGTAGAGAAAGTGATTGAAGCATGTCTAAGTGGAAGTCACTACCTGGGATAATTATCAGAGAGACCAACAGAAGCTTATCAAAATGCAACTGACTTCAGAATGTCACACTGACGTAATCCTTAATGAATGGGAGATGAATGGGCTTTATCCCCCAAAATCAAAATGATGTTTAGTATCCACCTGATAATGTTACTTCAAATACAACGAACTCTATATACAAAAAATTGTTGGTCCCCCTCGTTTAATGAAAGAAAAACCCACAACGGTTACAGAAATACCTTGAATCTGACAAAAGTAATAAATAAAAAAAAATCTATGAAAATGAACAAATGAAAGTCAGACATTGCTGCTTTCAGTTTCCACAGAATTTAAAGAAAAAATAAAACTTATGAAATAGGCCTGGGCAGAAATGATAGCGCCCTCCTCCTCTTCCTGCTCACCCTTCTCCTTCCTTCCCTCCTCCTTCTCCTTTTCCTCCTCCTTGACTTAATATTTTGTTGCACAACCTTTTGAGACAATCACAGCAATCAAACGATTCCTGTAACTGTCAATGAGACTTCTGAGCCTCTCGACAGGTATTTTGGCCGCTCCTCAAGAGCAAACTGCTCCAGTTGTCTGGTGTTTGCAGGTTGCCTTTTCCAGGCGGCATGTTTCAACTCTTTCGAGAGATGCTCAATAGGATTAAGGTCAGAGCTCATAGAAGCCACTTCAGAATAGTCCAATGTTTTCCTCTTAAGGCCTCTTTACACACTACAATATATCTCACAATGTATCGGCGGGGTCACGTCGTAAGTGACGCACAACCGGCATCGTAAGGTACATTGTAGTGTGTGACAGATACGTGCGATTGCGATTGAACGTTAAAACGTTCATCGCACGCACGTCGTTCATTTCTCATGAATTGAATGTCAGATTGTTCATCGTACCCGGGGTAGCACACATCGCAGTGTGTGACACCCCGGGAACGATGAACAGATCATACCTGCGTCTCGCGGCTCCCGGCCGACAATGCGGAAGGAAGGAGGTGGGCGGGATGTTTACGTCCCACTCATCTCTGCCCCTCCACTTCTATTGGCCGGCTGCCGCGTGACGTCGATGTGACGCCGAACGTCCCTCCCACTCCAGGAAGTGGACGTTCCCCACCCACATTGAGGTCGTATCGACGGGTATGTGTCGCAGGCGGAGGAGGGGACGCCGCGCTCTCCCACTGCTCGGGTCCGGCTGCCGCGGCTGCTGCGGCCTGTTGCTGCTCGGTGGCTCGAGCGATGGGCCGGATCCCGGGGACTCTAGCGGCGCTCCTCGCCCGTGACTGAAAGGGGGGTTTTGGGTGTGGGGATTGTGGATTGTCCGTGACGCCACCCACGGTTGTGGTGAAGGGATGTACACCACCGCTGCTCTGGCTGAGGAATCCCGGGAGTGATGGTATGGAGCAGCCAGTTGTTGTGTTGCCCCTCCGTGGGTAGGGGTTGGGGATCCCGGGGCCCAGGGATGTGGGTTGGGGATGGTGGTCAGGCGGGCTATGGGGCCTGTGGAGGTGCAGGGGCGCAGGGGCAGCGCTGTGCCGCACGGCACGGAGGTACTCACTCAGCCAGTAAACACGACACAGTTCTCGGTAAACAAACGGCTGGTTGGATGGGTCCCTCAGACGGTTGCGCTGCTGATATCCCCTGAAGTTGACGGTGACGGTCTCTTCCTTGCACCTATGTGTTGTTGTTTGGTTGCGATGGGTTCCCACCGGTAACCCGCTCCCCGACTTGGATATGAGCCGGAGGAGCTCCACTCTTGCCCGCAGGCGCTGGCCCTGGGAAACTGGTGCCTTGGCGGTGGCGGTGTCTCCCCTCTACGGTCGGACTGTTGCCTTCAATCGGGACTTGGTTGTTGGGAGACAGTCGTCCCCTTCACTGACGGATTTGGAAAATTATGGCGACTCCTAGCCTTGCCGGGATCCGAAAGGCCACTGCCCTGGTGCTGACTAATCTTCGTATACCGCTCCGGTACCGCCGGGTCACCACCCGTCCACGGTCCTTTCGGCAACCTCCAATCAGTCTCGCCTGCAGACGGTCACTGCCGTCTGCCAACCTTGCTGTCTCAGTCCGGGGCACACACCCGGACCAACTTCAGGCTTCTTGCTGTCACTTTCTCTTGCTCCTTTACCACTTTCTTCCACTTCACTGTTTACTCCTTCACTTCCCTAGCTTATCTCAAGCCATTCCCTGAGCTAACTGCCTGGTTTTCCCGCCTCCAGAGCTGTGAACTCCTCGGTGGGTGGAGCCAACCGCCTGGCCCACCCCCTGGTGTGGACACCAGCTCCTGGAGGAAGGCAACAAGGATTTCTGTTTTGACTTCGTGTGTACCTGCAGGGAATGTGGGGTGCATGTGGTGTTGTGACCTGTGACCCCTGGCTTGCCCAGGGCGTCACATTCCGCCTTAGCAAAACGCAGACCGTCCTCGGGCTGCCCGTCCAACACCGGTTTTATTTTCCTTTTGTTTTCTGTGAAAATAGTAAAACGGTAAACATATTTACAATTAAAATAACGTCTTCCCACATCGGGAGGTACTCTTACTTAAACGTTGCAAACGGTTTACGGTTACGGTCTCCGCTCTCTCCCACCCAAGTAACCTGGCCCTGATGCTGCCCCTAAAACCCAGGCAGCACCCCTTGACCCAAGTCCAGCACAAGTTATCTGAGCGGGATCTGTCCTTCCCCTCCAGAGGGAAGCCACCGGTTCCTATGGTGGCTGGGCCCCAGCCGGCTCTACTGCGGGCCCTCCCTCCAACCTGCCTCTCCGGAGGCGGCAACTGCGGAAACGGTAACGGTAAAACAACTTATTTACATTCCACTTAACGTTTGTGGTTGGCCTGCAAGTTCACGGGCTTGTCCATGGAAAGTTCTCCATGCAAACTTTTTAAACGGTCCCCACGGGGACAACGGTGCCGGCAACGGCCGGTTCTCTCAATCACGGTTAGGACAATCAGGTGACTGTTTGGTAATCATCATTTTTCATCATTTTTCAAACTTTTCAAAACTTTTTCAAACAAAACTCAGTGGTGGTCCCAAGACGGGGACTGGACAACGGTGCTCCACTGCCATTACTTCGGATATTCAGCTTCATCCGAGGGAGGGGGTGCAGAACTCACTCGGCTCTCCTGGCTGCCCCTTAGTTTGGCATCTAAGGCGAACCACCCCCTCTCTCCACAGTGCCGGGTATACTGCACGATGTCACCCGGCATCAGGTTACGGCCGGGGTGCTCCTCGGGCAGGTGGGCATTCACATCCCGCCAGGCTATAAACACTTCGACCTCCAGGCCCGGTTCGTAGATAAACCCATAGCCCCGGCGGACATCAAACCGCCTCACCTGTCCTTCATACAGCGGTCCCCGGACACGGAACGTCGCCTGGCAGAGGTTCTCCTTCTCCCGGATTGCCCGTGCCACCAATTCCGCTTTCTTCTTCTCTCTTTCACCGATCTCCGGGCCCAACGGTACCGGCTCCCTGTCCCAATACGGTGCTGCTGCGAGCTCCGGCGCACGGGTCGGGCCCCGCGGGACATTCTGGACGCTACCCACTGTCAGGGATCTGGGCGGCAGGTCCCGCGGTGTCTTGGCCTTGGGCGCCGCCTTGCAGCGACAACCCGGCACAACCTCAGCCGAGGTGTGGGGGATGGGCACAGGGGCTTTCCACTGCTGGGCCTTCGGCTCGGAACGGGTCATCTGCTCCGGCTCGGGGGACTTCTCCGGGGCTGCCTCCGGTGCAGACTTCGGGGCCTTCCATGGCAGCACCTCCGACTTGCTACGGGCTCCGGCTACAGGTCGGCCCGCCGGGGCGGGCATGCTGGGTATCGCTACCGGTTGCGGTGGCAGCGGGCCTAGTGGCGGGGTCACAGCTTCCGAGACGGGTGGCGAGGGAGGTAACAGGGCGAGAGGGCTTGGACCGGGTCCCGCAGCCGCGATGACCGGCCCTTCAAGGGCATCGGGGCGTGGGTCACTCACCCTCCCTTACTCAGCTTCCTCCTCGCGTCTCCGCACGGTCGCTATTACGTCCGCCATGTCGGCCTCCCACTCCTCCATGAGGAGCTGCATCTTGACCTGCAGCCTTTGATAGAGCTGCGCGGTCCGGATCTCCACCGATGCCGCGGTTCCCGGCGCGGGGGCTACGGTGCTGCGGGACGGCATCATCATTCTGCTGGCGACTTCTTCCAGGAACAGGGTGACTGCAGAGTCCTGGCGTCCCTGCTTTTATAGCTGCGCTCACATGCAGCCAGCCGCCATCGCGTCCCCCTTAGCTTCTTTCCGGCCCCTCCTCTATCGGGGCGGGGTTTTGGCCTTCGCGCCTCCCCTACTCGAGAAGACGCTCGAGCGGGGACTTTTCGCGCCAAAGATGGCGGCTTCTGAAATTTTCCGTCCGGACACCTCCAGCGGTAACAAGGCGCACCTCTACCAGACGGCAGAGCGGTAAGATCCTGTTCGTGATGCCAAGTTGTCGCGGGCGGAGGAGGGGACGCCACGCTCTCCCACTGCTCGGGTCCGGCTGCCGCGGCTGCTGCGGCCTGCTGCTGCTCGGTGGCTCGAGCGATGGGCCGGATCCCGGGGACTCTAGCGGCGCTCCTCGCCCGTGAGTGAAAGGGGGGTTTTGGGTGTGGGGATTGTGGATTGTCCGTGACGCCACCCACAGTTGTGGTGAAGGGATGTACACCACCGCTGCTCTGGCTGAGGAATCCCGGGAGTGATGGTATGGAGCAGCCAGTTGTTGTGTTGCCCCTCCGTGGGTAGGGGTTGGGGATCCCGGAGCCCAGGGATGTGGGTTGGGGATGGTGGACAGGCGGGCTATGGGGCCTGTGGAGGTGCAGGGGCGCAGGGGCAGCGCTGTGCCGCACGGCACGGAGGTACTCACTCAGCCAGTAAACACGACACAGTTCTCGGTAAACAAACGGCTGGTTGGACGGGTCCCTCAGACGGTTGCGCTGCTGATATCCCCTGCAGTTGACGGTGACGGTCTCTTCCCTGCACCTATGTGTTGTTGTTTGGTTGCGATGGGTTCCCACCGGTAACCCGCTCCCCGACTTGGATATGAGCCGGAGGAGCTCCACTCTTGCCCGCAGGTGCTGGCCCTGGGAAACTGGTGCCTTGGTGGTGGCGGTGTCTCCCCTCTACGGTCGGACTGTTGCCTTCAATCGGGACTTGGTTGTTGGGAGACAGTCGTCCCCTTCACTGACGGATTTGGCAAATTATGGCGACTCATAGCCTTGCCGGGATCCGAAAGGCCACTGCCCTGGTGCTGACTAATCTTCGTATACCGCTCCGGTACCGCCGGGTCACCACCCGTCCACGGTCCTTTCGGCAACCTCCAATCAGTCTCGCCTGCAGACGGTCACCGCCGTCTGCCAACCTTGCTGTCTCAGTCCGGGGCACACACCCGGACCAACTTCAGGCTTCTTGCTGTCACTTTCTCTTGCTCCTTTACCACTTTCTTCCACTTCACTGTTTACTCCTTCACTTCCCTAGCTTATCTCAAGCTCTTCCCTGAGCTAACTGCCTGGTTTTCCCGCCTCCAGAGCTGTGAACTCCTCGGTGGGTGGAGCCAACCGCCTGGCCCACCCCCTGGTGTGGACACCAGCTCCTGGAGGAAGGCAACAAGGATTTCTGTTTTGACTTCGTGTGTACCTGCAGGGAATGTGGGGTGCGTGTGGTGTTGTGACCTGTGACCCCTGGCTTGCCCAGGGTGTCACATATGTACGTGTGACAAGGGTTAATCGTTTGTGCGGCACATTCAACAAATTGAACGTGCCGCACATACGATGGGGGCGGTTACGATCGTATACGATATCGTATGCGAAATCGTAACGTGTAAAGCAGGCTTTAGTCATTCTTGGGTATTTTTAGCTGTGTGTTTTGGGTCATTATCCCGTTGCCAGACCCATGGCCTGCAACTGAGACCAAGCTTTCAAACACTGGGCAGCACAGTTCTCTCTAGAATCCCTTGAAAGTCTTGAGATTTAATTGTACCCTGCACAGATTCAAGACATCCTGTACCAGATGCAGCAAATCAGCCCTAGAACATAACAGAGCCTCCTCCATGTTTCACAATAGGGACAGTGTTCTTTTCTTGATATGCTTCATTTTTCCGTCTGTGAACATAGAGCTGATGTGCCTTGTCACAAAGTTACATTTTCATCTCATCTGTCCATAGGACATTCTCCCAGAAGCTTTGTGGTTTGTCAACATATAGTTTGGCAAATTCCGGTCTGGCTTTTTTTTTTTTCAACAATGGTGTCCTCCTTGGTCATCTCCCATGAGGTACACTTTGGCACAAACAATGACGGATGGTGCGATCTGACTCTGATGTTCCTTGAACTTGAAATTCACCTTTAATCTTTTTAGACGTTCTTCTGGACTTTTTTGTTGCCATTTGTATTATCTGTCTCTTTGATTTGCCATCAATTATCCTCCTGCAGCCACGTCAAGGGAGGTTGGCTACAGTCCCATGGATGTTAAATTTCTGAATAATATGTGCTACTGTAGTCACAGGAACATCACGCTGCTTGGAGATGGCCTTATAACCTTTACCTTTAACATGCTTGTCTATCATTTTTTTTCTAATCTCCTGAGACAAATCTTTCTTTTGCTTTCTCCGGTCCATGTTGAGTGTGGTACACACCATGCCACCAAACAGCACAGTGAGTATCTGTAGTTCTATATACAGGCCCACTGACTAACTACAAGATTGTATACACCTGTGATGCTAATTAGTGGACACACTTGATTTAACATGTCCCTTTTGTCACATTATTTTCAGGGGTACCATTATTTCTGTCCAGGCCTGCTTTATGAGTTTTATTTTTTTTTAAATTCTGTGGACGCAGAAAAGCAGCAATGTCTGACTTTCATTTGTTCATTTTCATAGATTTTTTTATTTATTATTACTTTTGTCAGATTCAAGTTATTTCTTTGATCATTGTGAGTTTTTCTTTTATTAAATGAGGGGTACCAACAATTTTGACCACATGTGTAGTTACAAATTTGTTACTACATGCTGTCTAGACAAGAAAACAGTTAGTACTGCCCCCTATTAATAAAAAATGTATACTATAATATTACCTTAAATGCTCAAAAAAACTAATACTTCTCAAATTTACAATATTATAACTACTACAGTCGTATGCAAAAGTTTGGGCACCCCTGGTCAAAATTACTGTTATTTTAAACAGTTAAGCAAGTTGAAGATGAAATTACCTCTTAAGGCGTACAATTAAAGATGCCACATTTCCTTTGTAGATTAGGCAAAAATACATTTTTCTTAATTTTTGAGACTTTTAAATTAACATAAAAGGAAAATGGGCCAATGCAAAAGTTTGGGCACCCTGGATGGTTAGCACCTACTAGCAACCCCTCTGGCAAGTATCACCGCTTATAAACACTTTTTGTAGCAACCAAGTGTCTTTTAATTTTTGTTTGAGGGATTTTCAGCCATTTTTCCTTGGAGACGTCTTCCAGTTCTGTGAGACTCCTGGCTCATCTTGCATGCTCTGCTCTTTTGAGGTCTAGCCTCAGGTTTTCAATGATGTTCATATCAGGGGACTGTGAGGGCCATTGTAAAACCTTCTGCTTGAGCCTTTTGAGGTCATCTATTTAGGATTTCGATGTCAAAAGGTTATGTTCAGTTCCATATGTCAGCTCTTGGCCTTGTATTGGCTCATAATAATGATTGACGACCTCTATCTTTGTAAATAAATTTGAGAAAGAGGGTGTTTTTTTGTATTTTATTTCAAATAAAGGATTTTTTCAGTGTTTGTGTTTTGTTTGTACTTACAGGGTTAGTAATGGGGGTGTCTCATAGACCTCTTCCCATTATTAATCTAGGGCTTGATGAAAGCTGGCATTTATTGACAAATGACAGCTGTAATTAACCCCTTATTACCTCGTTTGCCACCGCACTAGGTTAATCGGGATGAGCCGAGTAAAGCGCTGGTATAGTTGCATCTACTAAATTCAACAATTTTGGGCAGTTGCGGGCTGCTATATTTACCCTGCGGGGTCGAATACCTATGGGCCTCCTCAGCCTGAGAATACCACCCTCCAGCTGTTGGCCTTATCATGGCAGGGCATCAAAAATTGTGGGGACCGCGTGTCGTTTTTTTAAATTATTTATTAAAATAATTAAAAAAAAGCTGAATGGGGTCCCTTGTATTGTGATACACAGCCAAGATAACAAGCCCAGCTGAGAGCTGCAGCCTGTATCCATTTTATCTGCACTGGGTATCTATATATGGGGGACCCTATGCCATTTTTTAAAATTTATTTACTTAGTTTTACACTCCATTATGAGACCTTGACAGCCTCTGTGAGGGAAACCAATCAGAAATGCTGTCACACCGGATGGGGGTGCAGTCAACCAATCACAGATGCCGGAGCTGTTACATCATCTAATGTGAACGGTCGATCATGTGTTATCTTTTGCATATAGAGGCACAACCTGTCACTTAAATCCTGTCTGTGACAATATTAAAGAGGTTAAAGAGGTGTCCAGCTTCTGCAACATAAATATGGAGAATAGCAATTTATATACATAAATAATTTGATGTGTTAATTGTTAAATGGTTTATGTGCAGTAACCTATTGTATCATGTGAGAAATGAATTGTCTACTTAACACTAAATGTTTATTGGTGGGGTTGGATCTTGATGTTCTTACACATATTGTCTTCAGATTCACTATATATTCGCGATGACTAAGGGCAAACATGCCTGAAACGCGTAAGTATGAGTTTACATCATGTTTTAACGCAAGATCCTCCTATCCTCCTTGTTTTTCTTGCGGAAGCTGGACACCTCTTCAGTATTCACCTGACTATCTGGGAGATGGCCTAGGAAACCTATTTAGCACCGCACCCAGCCTGAACATCCAATTCAAGAATCTGTTGAGCTTTTGAACTTTTTCTGTTTCATGTGACAATAATAAGCCTGTTGCATTGTTTTCTGTAAAAAATAAGACAAATGAGTCTTCTAAAAGCCCTCTGATTAACTTTATTTTCCTTATAAACTGGTATATACATGAATGTATTGCTTGACCTGTCGAGCATAGAAGATCTTATACATACGATTCTGAGGGTCCCTGGTTCAGCAGTCGTAGGCGAGGCACAGTTATTGTTCATCCATGCACCACACAGGGGGTAAAATGTTGTTGTTGTGGACCTAGTTGGGTGTTTGGACTTGAGTAGTGTAGGTCATACCTTTTAGCAGATCATATGTCGCCGCTGCCATTGGCGAACCAGGTCCCATCCATAATTAAGACAGACACAGAGGCAAACAGTCCATTTTCAACAGTTCTTTTACTTCAACAAATGCAACTTCACAAGTGAGATAATGGGTACAAAGCTTAAGTACATTTTCTTGATATGGCATTTGGTACACAGTAATAAAGTCACCTTTGTACATAACAGGTTTCTTTCTCCTTCCATTTTACCAGAGTATCTCCAAGGGGTGGTTATGCTATGGCAGGAGTTGATGGGTTAGGGAGTATGTGACGCCCTGGCAAAACCAGGTAGTCACAAATAGGCCCCCGCATAACACCGTTCCCTCACAAGGAAACACACAGCCAACCTAAAATCCTAGTCGCCCCCCTTAGGGACAGACAGACACACCAGTGGGCGTGACCAGGCGGTTGGGACACATCCACCCAGGGGTCTAGACAGCCCGGGGCAGGAAAACAGTCAGTTAAGTCAGATCTGTGGTGAAGTTCAGTTTGGAGAGGAGTGTGGGCTGGAGCTAGGCGTAGCTCCAGCTGTCAAGTCCAAGTTGAACAGTACCAGGGTAGGAGCCATGGTGCCACTGGCTAGGAGGCAGACGGTGGTCTCCGTCAGCAGGAGACGGGAAGATGGCTCGGCAGAACCGAGGTGGACTGGGACAGGGTTGTAGCCCGCCGGTACCGGCACGGGGAACCAACCCGGAAACCGTAGCACAAAGGGGGATACTCGGACCCTTAAGCCGGAACCAGAATCAACTGGAACTGGTTAATTAACTGATTGAAGTCAGGACTAGAGGTCCTGTCCCACCCAAAGTCCCTCATAGAAGACAACAGCCCACCGATTAGGGATAAGAGGTCACCGCCAGGGCCCATAGATCCCACGGGCCAGCGTCTGCGGGCACGGCTCCTTAGGCTACATCCAGCCGGGAGCGGACTCCTGAGTTTCATACTGGGAAAGTCCACCTTACACAAACAGTGCAGGAAAAGGATAGAGACCACCAGCCGGGTGGGGGACCCCGAGCGCAACCGGTTGCGGCACCGGCCACCACCACCTTGGTTTACCAGAGACTTGTGTGTTTTACTAAAAGTGAGTATAACAGCAACCCCCTGCAGTCACCATCCCCTGCACCAAGCCACTGGGTCCCGGGGCCACCATCCCTACCCACGGAGGGGTAACAACTTGCTGCACAACATCGCCCCCGGGTTCCCCATAACAGCAGTGGTGGTTTCCCACCTCACCACACACCGTGGGTGGCGTCACGAACTTACTACGGCCTAGCCTATACATCTACATCCCCCCCATTTTATTCGGCGTGTCCGCGAGACCCCCGGGTCCGGAGACCCTCCAGCCACCGCCTACAGAAGGTCCGGATCCGAGCAGCGTCGGCTGCTGGGCACGGGGGTGGCACAAGTACGCCATAGATTCAGTACAGATCTCTAAACTCGCAGCCGCTAGTGAAGATTCCGCGCGTTGAGGCTGTCCTCTGTTCTCTGTCACTGGTTAGTATTGGTGACTGCATACCGTCCGTTAAGATTAAGAGATCTGGCCATTCTTCCATTCTCCAGCTCCATTTGCAGCATTGGAGCAATAGATAGTCTCTAGCCCTCAATTGTTCCATCTGAAGAGAAAGTCTCCAGGAAAAGTCTCATAATCTCATAGTTAGGTTCCTGCTTTGGGGTTGCAATAAATTACCCACTAACAGCGACCTTAGTGTTTTATATGACTTGCACATTTATACTAGTCAGTAGTTATTCCCTATCCTAATCTCTAACAAAAAACAGTCACTTACCCCACAAAGTAACTCCACCCAATGTGGGCTAGTCCTACACTTAACTATTACCTGTTCTGCAGTCAGTTGCTGGCAAACTTCCTATCTTATCAACATTCTATATACAAAAGCTTATATCATACATAACATTCCTATGCATACTATACTACAGTACTGAACATATACCTTACACTGTGCTTATAAAAATATTTTTTTAATTTTTTTAACAGGCTTCATCTTGATCTCGAGCCATGACGACTTGATAGGTGAACGCTCTGTAGGAAGATCGATCTTGTGTAAGTCTAGATAGATCTACCAAGATCTTCTTATTGTATCATCGGATTACCGGTCTTCCTCTTCCCCTTGTTCCTTCTCTTCCTCTAACCATGATGTTCATCTCCAGTGATTGCTATCTTCGTATGATGTGTCCAAAGTAGACACGTTGTAGCTTGGTGATCCTTGCTTTTATTGACATGTCTGGTTTGATTTGTTCCAAAATTGATTTGTTTGTTCTTCTTGACATGCATTACATTGATGATATTCTTCTCCAACACCACATTTCGAAAGTGTTCATTCTTCTTCTGTCTTGTTCTTTATCATCCAGGTTTTGCATCCATATGTTACTACAAAAAAGACCAGACTATGTAGGAACAGTGTCTTTATTACCAGGGAGATGCTCCTTGATGTTTGATGTCTTCCGGAATAGGAACACTCCGGAGTAGGATCCACCCTCTTAATTGAGAAAAAAAAAAGCATAAATAAAGTGTTTCTGCTATGTGGGAACATAACCTTAGACAATCTAAAGAATCCATCATACTTCACTTCCTTCTCTATATGAATAAATGACTGTCAATCCAATTACTAATGACAACCCCCCACTAATTCCAGTTTGTTCACCTTTCTTTCACCTTAAGCATAATGACTGGTTGCCATCTTCTCAAGCAGAAAACGCAGCATTAATCCGACCCCATCATTACATTACCGCCCATGTACGTCTCAATGTTTAAGAAGTCGTTCACTTCTCACGTCTTTATTAAAAAATACTGATCAGTCCGGATTATTTTTATAACACAGAACTCTTTCCATTGAATAATATTCTCTAACTAATGAGATTGCTGTCACCTACATTCACATTGTTTTAAGAGCAAGGGGCTGCTGACAGATTTCTTTCAAGCATGAATGATGAAAGAAAAATCTCGCACTGCCTCATCTGGCTATTGCTTGCTGAGAGCTAATGAGCCTCTGCCGGCAACGATCTTCCCAACACTTTCCTGACCTTCTGCCCGTTACCGTACTTGGAGGGAGTGAAAAATACATTCCTTATTTCCTGCAAATGCCCATAGGATGAGATAAATATGCCAAGCGCTTCAAACAAATACTTATTGAATTGCCGTTCTCCAGCTGCTGCCGTATGGAAATATATCACAGGCACATTATCCTATGAGACAATTGATAATTACCATATTATATCTATTTAATATAATTAGTATAATTGGCTTTAGCCATTGGTTGTTGCTCAACCTTCTTCCATTATTGCAACACTAAAGGTTACTTTACACGCAGCGATATCGCTATCGGTATCGCTAGCGAGCGTACCCACCCCCGTCAGTTTTGCGTCACGGGCAAATCGCTGCCCGTGGCGCACAACATCGCTTACACCCGTCACACATACTTACCTTCCTAGCGAGTCGCTGTGGCCGGCAAACCTTCTCCTTTCTAAGGGGGCGGTTCGTGCGGCGTCACTAAGCAGCCGCCCAATAGAAGCGGAGGGATGGAGATAAGCGGGACGAACATCCCGCCCACCTTCTTCCTTCCTCATTGCGGGCGGCCGCATGTAAGGTGATGTTCCTCGTTCCTGCGATGTGTGCTTTCGCAGGAACGACGAACAACCTGGGTCCTGCAACAACAACGATAATCGGGAAAGGAACGACGCGTCAATGATCAACGATTAGGTAAGTAATTTTGATCATCAACGGTCGTTCGTGCGTTTCACACGCAACGACGTCACTAACGAGACTGGAAGTGCATCACGAATTCTGTGACCCCATCGACATCTCGTTAGCGATGTCGTTGCGTGTAAAGCGGCCTTAACTCTTATAGTCCTGGGGAACACTACACAAGGGTGACAGTGGAGATGGGCGAACCTGAGGTGTGAGCTTTGAGGTTCAGGTTCCAAAACGACAAGGTTTGGGTTTGAATTTCGAGTGAGTTATGAGTGCAAACCACTCAAGTGAGCTGCGCTGTGCTTGGGTATGCTTAGCCCTTGGGTATGCTCAGCCCTTGGGTATGCTCACCCTGTGTGAGCCATGTGCAGTACTTGAATGGCTCACATTTGGGGTTCAATCAGCGTGATCAGATGTAGTGTGCACACACAAGCAACAAAAACAAATTTGAAAAACCTCACCCTCACCACAAGTGTTCTGCTTATGGCTGGCTGCATGTGGGCAGAGACACAAACTGCCCAATTACTGACTTCCATTAAAAGGAACCAATCACCAGGTTTTTTGTATATAAGCTAAAGCCAGTGCTATACTGGCACTATCAGGCTGATTCCATACATACCTTTAGTGGTCAGCTCAGATGTTTAGGTTTTGAAATCCAAAAAAGTAAAGTTTATAAAATTAGCTACTTGTTGAGTGGCAGTTGCAATGGAGTAGATGGAGTAGATGATATATTCATAGGTATCCCCTCCCTCTTTTAGAATTAGCATAAGTATACACACGATTCACTTTGTTGCAGGACCTGTGTGAGGTTATTGACTCGCCCACCCCAGGGCTATGGGACACCCGGTGCCGGGCTGGACTAGTCCGGAGGTAGTCAGTGGTGGCGGGGCCCGGCTCCGTGGCCCTGGTGGGTGTCAGTTAAATATGGCTGATGACTTGGGGTTTGTGTTCGTGACGCCACCTGTGGTATGCGGCTAATAGGCCGCCGCTGCTGTATGAGGCCTCCGGGGGATGTTATAGCAGCAATGGTGGTACTGCTCCCCACAGGTGGAGCAATGCCCGGGGCACTGTTGGTGCTTATGAGTGTCTATGCAGATGAAATAACAGAGGCAACTTCAAGGGTGCAGTTCAAGTTCTTTACTCACAATTCTTGTCAGGGCCCAGGGCCCTTGGACTGCTGGGACCACTGTCAGGGACCTCCGCCGTTTCTGGGTGATTCTGAGAGTAAAAGCCGGTACCCTTCTCTTTAGTGTCTCTATCCTCTGCTGTCTTCCTTAGCCTTGCCTTTGATAGGATAAACCTGGCTTGGCCTCCACTACAGCCTCCAGGCTGGGGGGTCACCTGTCGGCTGATTACCCCTTTTCTGAAAGGTCTGCTATGGGTTCTGGCCCGGGGAGTTTACAACATTCCCTGGGCCTCGGTTTTTACTGTTTGGAGATAATTTTGCACTCCTCCACTCTCTAGGGACCGTCTCCTGTTGCAGCTTGATCCCTCCACCGATGTTCTTGTGGAACAGGCCACCGCAGCTCTAAACTGCCCTGGACAGCTCTACAGACTACCCGTGGCCCTGCGACTCCTTCTGTTCTCTGCGTGGTGTCACCTGGACCCTCCGAGTCCCAGGATCTTCACCAGGAAGCGTCTCTTTCTTCTTCTCAGTTCCTGACTGACTTGGAGCTTTCTTTCCTTTCTCTTCTCCTCCTTGCCTGCCTCTAGCAGGCCTCTTCCTCCTTCCGCACTCTCTCTCAGACTTCTGTTTCTTTCTCTGTGCGGACACTCTGAGCTCACAGAGCTCCTTTCTCTTTCACAGCTACATGCTGGCTCCTCACTCTCTCACTCTCTGAGGTAAACTGAAACTAACTTGACCTTCCTTTCTCTATCTGCTCTCTGGTGGCTCCTCCCACCTCCCCAGTTGCTAAGCTACCACCCTATGGGAGCAGGGATGGGTCTTACGGCCCCTCTCAGCATGCAGCATGGGAGGGTTTTCTGCCACTATCCCTGGTCCCAGTGTGTTCCCAGCAATGGGTGTAGTGTGGATTTACCAGGGGACCGGTGTTCACTCCCTTCCTCCCCCAGAATGGGGCATCACACCGCTGATGGGGTGCAATGACCTGTGGCGACGGAAGCCTCAGGGGCGCCACATTATACCTATGTGACCTGATATCCAGCTTTTTCGGCTGAGGCCCCGCCCCTTCTGGTCACATGGGTTTGTATAATACTTATGCTAATTCTAACAGGGGGAGGGGATAACTATGAATATATTATCTGCTCCATTGCAACTGCCACTCAACAAGCAGCTAACTTTATAAACTTTACTTATTTGGATTTCAAAACCTATACATCCAAGCTGACCACTACAGGTATATAGAGAATCTGCCTGATAGTGTCAGTACAGCACTGGCTTTAGCTTATATACGAAAATCCTGGTGATTGGTTCCGTTTAAAGTTAGGTTCAAGTTAGGGTCACAAACCGAACCTTATCTAAGGTTTGAATGTACGTGGCGAACCGAACCTCCAAAGATTCGCTCATCTCTAGGTGGCAGATCAGGTACAGTCAAGAGCAATCTAATATTCCTTCCACATCATTCCCATATTTAGGTGTCATGAAAGTGAATTTATTGCTAATTATCAGGTTTGGTCAAAGTCCATGGAGTTCCCTGGTGAATAGATATATGGAAAAATGGAGAGGAGGATGATTATTAGTACTATACAGTACAATATGTTGTACAGTTTATATGTAATAGTATTATACAATACCTGCATATCAGTGCCACACAGCACCTGCATAATTCTGCCGTATAGTGTCACGGGTGGTGGGGACGCGCTCACTGCGCTCGGGTCCGGAGCTTCTGCTGCTGCTGCTCGGTGGCTCGAGCGGTGGACCGGACCCGGGGACTCGATCAGCGCTCCTCGCCCGTGAGTGAAAAGGGATGGTTTGGTTAGGGAGATTGTTCGTGACGCCACCCACGGGACGTGGTGATGATGGCACCACCGCTGCTGGTAACAGGGATCCCGGGAGAGATGGTAGGGTGCAGCTAGGATGTTGTCCCCTCCGTGGGTAGGGGGTTGGTGATCCCGGGGCCCGGTGATGTAACGGGGAGGCCGGATGGCTGGGCTGCAGGGACTGCGCGGCGCGATGCCGGACGGCACTGGTGTACTCACTCAGACAATCACTGACAGAGTCGTTGGTAAACCAAAACAGCCGGATGGACGGGTCACGGAGCCGGCTGCAGTGTTGTTGTTGTACTCTCCCCGGACGGCTGATGGTGGCTGTCTCTGCACCTTTTAGAAATGTTCTGACTCCTGTGGTTACCCACTGGTAGTCCGCTCCCCGGCGTATAGGTGCTGTAGGAGCCCGTTTTGCCCGCAGGCACTGGCCCTTGGATCTCTAGCACGTGGCGGTGGCTGTATATCCTCTCTGGGTGGACGATTGCCTTCAATCGGGACTTGGTTTTTAGGAAACCCCTGGGGTTCCTGTCACATTCGGATTTGACTATTGACGGCGGCTCCAAGCCTGGTCGGGGTCCGATGGCCCTGCCTGTGTGCTTAGCTTCACTCCGTTCCCTGGTCCGGTACCGGCGGGCCGACGCGCGACCCCGGTCCTTACGGCTCTGCAGAGTTCCACCAACGGCTGCAGACGGCCACCACCGCCTGCCAACCTTGCTGTCAGTGCCTGGGCTCCGACTCAGACACCTCAAGTGTTTACTCCTCTAACTTTCACCTCCAAGACTCATCTGACACTTTTCCCGCCTCCAGGCCTGTGAACTCCTCGGTGGGTGGGGCCAACCACCTGGCTCTGCCCCACCTGGTGTGGACATCAAACCCTGGAGGGAGGCAACAAGGGTTTTTATCTGACTGTTGTAACTGCCTAGGGTGGGGGTGTGTATATTGGTATGTATGTGACTACCTGGCTAGTCCAGGGCATCACACTCCCCCTTGGTAAAATGCAGACCGTCCGCGGGCTGCCCGTCCATCATCGGTTTTATTTTTCAAACTGCAAAAGATAAATAACATTTAAACATTCAACATATGCATCTTTAGAAATCTTCCCTTACGGGAGGCACGGTACTTTAACGTTTACAACATTTTTAATAAACGGACGGGTGCGTGGTCATCCGCTCTCCCACCCAAATAACCTAAACCTTAGTGCTGCCCCTAAGAAACAGGCAGCACCCCTTTACCCCAGTCCAGGTCCAGGTTACTCCAGCGGGAACGGGTACAGTGTCTCGCACCCGGGTTTCACTTCAGGGGACCCCACGTCCAGGGGGACCCCTGACCCCCAGAGGATGGCAACCGGTCCAAGTGGTGGCCGGGCCCCAGCCTGCTCTGCTGCGGGCCCTTCCTCCAATCTGCCTCTCCGGAGGCGGCACGTACGGAAAACGGCCCAACAAACTATTTACAAACCCACCAGTTCGTGGGTGGCCTGCCAGTTCTCGGCCATGTCCATGAGCAGTTCCTCATGCGGACAATAAAACACATAGGGTCCCTCCGGGGACAACTTGCCGGCAACGGCCGGGGTAATCATGGTAGATAAAAAGGTGAAAACTCTGTTGATTTGTATTCATTCAAAGTGCTGAGGGTCCCAACGGGGACAACTTGCTTGCAACGGAGGACCGCTGCCACTATTTGAGGTCACACTCATCAAGGACCTCCTCCAGCTCGATATCCGGACGCACGTTTTAGGAGGGGGCTGGGGCCGCATCTGCACACTGCGGCTTTCCCTCTGTTTAACGTCCAGGGCAAACCAGCCCCTCTTCCCGCAGTGTCGGGTGTAAGTTACCAGGTTGCCTGGCAACAGATCGCGACCTTGGTGGCCCGTTGGGAGGTGCGAGTTCATGTCACGGCGAGCCGCAAACACTTCGGCCTCCAGGCCCGGTTCATAAATAAAGCCGAACCCCCTTCGCGGGTCAAACTGCCAGACTTGGCCTTCATACACCGGGCCCCGCACCCGAAAGGTGGCATTGCGGAGAGCGTCTTTCTCCTTGATAACTCGCGCCATCACTTCGGCCCTCTGCTGCTCCCTGGCGGTAATTTCTAGGCCCAACTGGCTTGGCTCCCTGTCCCAGTAAGGGGTGTTGGCATACCCCTGCGCTCGGGTCGGGCCCTGCTGGACCGCGCCCACACCGACCACAACCGATACTCTCTTGTGGGGGTCCTGCGGTGACGTGGCCTGGACTGCTGCTTTGCAGTGGTGGCCCAGCGCACCTCAGCCGAGGCGTGGGATTCAGGGACAGCTGGCCTCACCGGTTGGGCCTTTGGGCCCGCAGCGGCTGGTTCTTCCACGGCCAGGCGGACTGCTGGGGCCAGGACGGTCTCGGGTGCGGTCACTTCCAGGGCCGACGGCTTCTTGTCGCGGACGGGCACCTCCCGCGGGATCTTCCATGGCAGCTGGAGGGATGCGGGCCGTTCACAGACAACACCCCCAGGTCGGTCCTCTAGGGCGGACGGGTTTGATTCCGCTACTTGTGTTGGGGGTAGCGGACCGAGCGGAGGGGCAACAGCAACCGGTACGGATGGCGTGGGAGGCAGGAGGGTGAGCGGACGCAGGCCAGGCCCCTCAGCCGCAGCGACAGGTCCTTCTTGGATACAGGGGCATGGGTCGCCAGGACTCTGCAACATATCTGGTTCCTGGAAGTCTGCCAGCAAGCATGTCTGTCCCGTCCGTTGATGCCGAAATTCCTGAGCCCACGCTATTAACGGCGGCGTGGGTGGATGCCCGGACCGCACAAATGTGCTTCCGCCTTCAAACCCAGGTCAGGTTCTTGATGGAGTGCTGGGTAGCCGAGATGGAGGAAGTGGCGGCGGCCGTGCTTACCCGCTCCTCCAACACTACCTCCACCTCGCGTCTCCGCACGGCCGCCGCCACTTCCTCCATCTCGGCTACCCAGCACTCCATCAAGAACCTGACCTGGGTTTGAAGGCGGAAGCACATTTGTGCGGTCCGGGCATCCACCCACGCCGCCGTTAATAGCGTGGGCTCAGGAATTTCGGCATCAACGGACGGGACAGACATGCTTGCTGGCAGACTTCCAGGAACCAGATATGTTGCAGAGTCCTGGCGTCCCCGCTTTTTATGCCCTCGGCTACATTAGGCAGGCTTTCACCCGCCCCCCCTTAGTTCTTTCTAGTACTTCCGCTTGTTGGGGGCGGGGCTTCGCTTTCGCGCCTTCCCTGCTTGGGGAAGACGCTCAAGCAGGAGATTTTCGCTCCAAAGATGGCGGTGCTTCAAAATTTTCGGCCAGACGCCGCCGGCGGAGACCGCAAGGCACACTTCTACCGGCAGGTAGATCGGTTCTATCCTGTTCACAGTGCCCAGTTGTCGCGGGCAGTGGGGACGTGCTCACCACGCTCGGGTCCGGAGCTTTTGCTGCTGCTGCTCGGTGGCTCGAGTGGTGGACCAGACCCAGGGACTCGAGCAGCGCTCCTCGCCCGTGAGTGAAAAGGGATGGTTTGGTTAGGCAAATTGTTTGTCACGCCACCCACGGGACGTGGTGATGATGGCACCACCGCTGCTGGTAACGGAGATCCCGGGAGAGATGGTAGGGTGCAGCTAGGATGTTGTCCCCTCCGTGGGTAGGGGGTTGGTGATCCCGGGGTCCGGTGGTGTAAAGGGGAGGCCGGATGGCTGGGGTGCAGGGACTGCGCGGTGCGGTGCTGACAGAGTCGTTGGTAAACCAAAACAGCCGGATGGACGGGTCCCGCAGCCGGCTGCAGTGTTGTTGTTGTGCTCTCCCCGGACGGCTGATGGTGGCTGTCTTTCCCTACACCTTTTAGAAATGTTCTTACTCCTGTGGTTGCCCACTGGTAGTCCGCTCCCCGGCGTATAGGTGCCGTAGGAGCCCATTTTGCCTGCAGGCGCTGATCCTTGGATCTCTAGCCCGTGGCGGTGGCTGTATATCCTCTCTGGGTGGACGGTTGCCTTCAATCGGGACTTGGTTGTTAGGAAACCCCTGGGGTTCCTGTCACATTCAGATTTGACTATTTGACCCCGGTCCTTATGGCTCTGCGGAGTTCCACCAACTCCTGCAGAAGGCCAACTGCCATCTGCCAACCTTGCTGTCAGTGCCTGGGCTCCGACCCAGACACCTCAAGTGTTTACTCCTCTCACTTTCACCTCCAAGACTCATCTAACACTTTTCCCGCCTCCAGGCCTGTGAACTCCTCGGTGGGTGGGGCCAACTGCCTGGCTCCGCCCCACCTGTTGTGGACATCAGACCCTGGAGGGAGGCAACAAGGGTTTTTGTCTGACTGTTGTAACTGCCTAGGGTGGAGGTGTGTATGTTGGTATGTATGTGACTACCTGGCTAGTCCAGGGCGTCACAATAGTGTCTATATTACTCTGCTATATAAGTAGACAGAGGTGATACACATAATTGGTGTGCATCTTCTATACAGAATAGGTGTAACCTAAGGTTCTGGGCCTTAATGGGAACCTGTCACCAAATTTGGGGCCTATAAATTGCGGAGACCACCAGTGGGCTCTTATAGACAGTATTCTAACATGCTGTATATAAGAGCGCAGGCCGCTGTATAGAACGTAAAAACCACTTTATAATACTTACCTAAATGGTTGTTGTGGTGGAGTTGGGACATATGGGCGTCTCCATTCTTCAGTGCCGGCACCTCCTTTTTTGGCCATCTTTGTAGTTCTTCTTCTGAAGCCGGGGCGCATGACACGTCTTAAGTCATCCACACTAGCCGGCATTGAGGTCCTGCGTAGGCGCACTTTGATCTGCCCTGAAATGATTATAGTGCGCCTGAGCAGGAGCGTCAAGTGTGTATGACGTAGGACGCATCATGCACATGTACCGTCTCGCTGCTCGGATCTGGCCCTTCCGTAGGTGGCTCGAGGGTCTCCGGACCTGAGGGCCTCACGGTCACTTCAAATGAAAAGGGGTAGTGATGGGATGGTGGATGTGGGACGTATATGTACGAGCTGAGCCGTACAGAGTTTGTGACGCCACCCACGGTGTGTGGTGATATTGGACACCACCGCTGCAGTTACGAGGCACCCGGGGGAGATGTTGTGCAGCAAGTTGTTAACCCCTCCGTGCGCAGATGGGCGACCGCAGGGTGCTGGTGTACTCACTATTAGAAAACACACAAGTCTCTGGTAAACCAAGGTGATGGTGGTCGGTACCCGCAGCCGGCTGCGTTCTGGTTCCCCCACCCGGCTGGTGGTCTCTGTCACAATAAAACAAATCCACAGAGAAAAAATTAAATTAAATACAGTTAAAATTAAAAGAAGTAAAAACTATGAATATAAACACTAAAAATCTATTTATATGCATACAATGGTTTACAAAAAAGGAACAAAGCTCGTGTTTTTATTACGTCCATATGTGATTAAAGTATTCAATGTATATATCCATCTGGTCTGTTTTACCATTAAATTCCTCTTCCAGTTGCTCCCCACCAGCCACTCTTGGTACTTACTATGACTCAATGGTTTCCCTGGATTCTCAAAAGAGATATAAGTGCATCTCAATAAATTAAAATATCATCAAAAAATTAATACATATATTATATAGAGTCATTACACACAGAGTGATCTATTCCTATATATTATATAGTCATTACACACAGTGATCTATTTCTATATATTATATAGACTCATTACGCACAGAGTGATCTATTCCTATATATTATATAGAGTCATTACACACAGAGTGATCTATACCTATATATTATATAGAGTCATTACACACAGAGGGATCTATTTCTATATATTATATAGCGTCATTACACACAGAGGAATCTATTCCTATATATTATATAGAGTCATTACACACAGAGGGATCTATACCTATATATTATTTAGAGTCATTACACACAGAGGGATCTATTCCTATATATTATATAGCGTCATTACACACAGAGGAATCTATTCCTATATATTATATAGAGTCATTACACACAGAGTGATCTCTTTCTATATATTATATAGTCATTACACGAAGTGATCTATTTCTATATATTATATAGAGTCATTACACACAGAGTGATCTATTTCTATATATTATATAGTCATTACACACAGTGATCTATTTCTATATATTATATAGACTCATTACACACAGAGTGATCTATTCCTATATATTATATAGAGTCATTACACACAGAGGGATCTATACCTGTATATTATATAGAGTCATTACACACAGAGGGATCTATTCCTATATATTATATAGCGTCATTACACACAGAGGGATCTATTCCTATATATTATATAGAGTCATTACACACAGAGTGATCTCTTTCTATATATTATATAGTCATTACACGAAGTGATCTATTTCTATATATTATATAGAGTCATTACTCTCAGAATTTTCAATTTCAAGTGTTTATTTCTGTTAATGTTGATGATTATGGCTTACAGCCAATGAAAACCCAAAAGTCATTATCTCAAAAAATGAAAATATTATATAAGATTGAAATAATGATTTTTAAACTCAGAAATGTTGACGCCTACTGAAAAGTCTGTACAGTAAATGCCTCAATACTTGGTCGGGGCTCCTTAAACATGAATTACTGCATCAATGCGGCAATGAGGTGTTATGGAAGCCCAGGTTGCTTTGATAGCAGCCTTCAGATCGTCTGCATTGTTGGGTCTGGTGTCTCTCATAGATCCTCTATGGGGTTTAGGTCAGGCGAGTTTGCTGGCCAATCAAGCACAGTGATACTGTGGTTAGTAAACCAGGTATTGGTACTTTTGGCAGTGTGGACAGGGGCCAAGTCCTGCTGGAAAATGAAATTTCCATCTCCAAAAAGCTTGTCTGCAGAGGGAAGCATGAAGTGCTCTAAAATTTCCTGGTAGACGGCTGCGCCGACTTTGGTCTTCATAAAACACAGTGGAGCTACACCAGCAGATGACATGGCTCCCCAAACCATCACTGATTGTGGAAACTTCACACCAGACCTCAAGCTGCTTGGGTTATGGCCTCTCCACTCTTCCTCCAGACTCTGGGACCGCGATTTCCAAATGAAATGCAAATTTTACTTTCATCTGCAAACAACACCTTGGACCACTGAGTATCAGTCCAGTTGTTTTTCTCCTTGGCCCAGGTAAGACGCTTTTGGCGTTGTTTATTAGTCATGAGTGGCTTGACACAAGGAAAGAGACACTTGTAGCCTATGTCATGGATACGTCTGTGTGTGGTGGCTTTTGAAGCACTGACTCCAGCAGAAGTCCACTCCATGTGAATCTCCACCAAATTTTTGAATGGCCTTTTCATTAACAATCCTATCAAGGCTCCCGTGTCTCGGTTGCTTGTGCACCTTTTTCTACCACACGTTTAACTTCCACTCAACATTCCATTAATATGCTTGGATACAGCACTCTGTGAACAGGCAGCAATGGCCTTTTGTGGCTTACTCACCTTGTGGAGTGTGTGAACGACTGCCTTCTGCACACATGTCAAGTCAGCAGTCTTCCCCATGATTGAGTAGCCTACTGAACCAGACTAAGGGACCATTTTAAACGCTTAGGAAGCCTTTGCAGGTGTTTTGTGGTAAGTATTCTAATTTTCTGAGATAATGACTTTTCAGTTTTCATTATCTGTAAGCCATAATCATCAACATTAACAGAAATAAACACTTGAAATAGATCCCTCTGTGTGTAATGACTCTATATAATATATATGTGTTTCGATTTTGTATTGAATTAATGAAATAAATTAACTTTTTGATGGTATTCTAAGTTATTGAGATGCACTTGTACCTATGCAGCTGTGGTGCAACTTGAAACGTGGAATTAAGCTTGGAGGGGTCCTTCTCTTCTTTTGTTGCTCCTGTGGCTAGCACGTGTTTTCTTGCCTTTTGTGGTATTCTCTAGACATTAAGTCAACATACATCAGGCAACACGGACATGTAAAACAGTAATTAACACCTGAAGTCTCACAGGAAATACCAGAGGTGATTTTGCAGTGTTGCAAATGTTTTGCACAACTCAAAATCGCACAATTTTTTTCAACTATTGCTATTTGTATGTCAGAACCAGCCTGACATACAAAATTTGACCAATGCAAAAGTATGGTCACCCTTATCAATTTCTTGATTTGAACACTCCTAACTACTTTTTACTGACTTACTAAAGCACTAAATTGGTTTTGTAACCTCATTGAGCTTTGAACGTCATAGGCAGGTGTATCCAATCATGAGAAAAGGTATTTAAGGTGGCCACTTACAAGTTGTTCTCCTATTTGAATCTCCTATGAAGAGTGGCATCATGGGCTCCTCAAAACAACTCTCAAATGATCTGAAAACAAATATTATTCAACATAGTTGTTCAGAGGAAGGATATAAAACGTTGTCTCAGAGATTTAAACTGTCAGTTTCCACTGTGAGGAACATAGTAAGGAAATGGAAGAACACAGGTACAGTTCTTGTTAAGCCCAGAAGTGGCAAACCAATAAAAATATCAGAAAGGCAGAGAAGAAAATGGTGAGAACAGTCAAGGACAATCCACAGACCACCTCCAAAGACCTGCAGCATCATCTTGCTGCAGATGCTGTAAGTGTGCATCGGTTAACAATACAGCGCACGTTGCACAAGGAGAAGCTGTATGGGAGAGTGATGCGAAAGAAGCGGTTTCTGCAAGCACGCCACAAACAGAATTGCCTGAGGTATGCAAAAGCACATTTGGACAAACCAGTTACATTTTGGAAGAAGGTCATGTGGACTGATGAAACAAAGATTAAGTTGTTTGGTCATACAAAAAGGCGTTATGCATGGAGGCAAAAAAACACGGCATTCCAAAAAAAGCACTTGCTACCCACAGTAAAATTTGGTGGAGGTTCCATCATGCTTTGGGGCTGTGTGGCCAATGCCGGCACCGGGAATCTTGTTAAAGTTGAGGGTCGCATGGATTCAACTCAGTATCGGCAGATTCTTGACAATAATGTGCAAGAATCAGTGACGAAGTTGAAGTTACGCAGGGGATGGATATTTCAGCAAGACAATGATCCAAAACACCGCTCCAAATCTACTCAGGCAGTCATGCAGAGTGACAATTACAATGTTCTGGAATGTCCATCCCAGTCCCCAGACCTGAATATCATTGAAAATCTGTGGGATGATTTGAAGCGCGCTGTCCACCGGCGACCATCAAACTTAACTGAACTGGAATTGTGTTGTAAACAGGAATGGTCAAATATACCTTCATCCAGGATCCAGGAACTCATTAAAAGCTACAGGAAGCGACTAGAGGCTGTGATTTTTGCAAAAGGGGGATCTACACAATATTAATGTCACTTTTATGTTGAGGTGCCCATACTTTTGCATCGGTCAAATTTTGTTTAAATGCGGATTGCACATTTTCTCTTAGTACAATAAACCTCCTTTCAATCCAGAAATATTACTCAGTCCATCAGTGATTAGATATATGAAACTGAAATAGCTGCTGCAAAAACCCAAATTGTTATAAAGAAAAAAGGTTAACATTAATAGGGGTGCCCAAACTTTTTCATATGACTGTAACTCTGAGATGAGGGATATCCAAGACCCCCCTTAAGGATTGTTTTTTTTACAAGTTAAGCCCCCGTCACACACAGCGAGATCGCTAGTGAGATCGCTGAAATGTCACAGGTTTTGTGACGTATCAGCGACCTTGCTAGCCATATCGCGGTGTGTGAAAAGCAGCAGCGTGCGGGCTTCTGCTGCGAGGTCGCTGATCGTGACAAAACAATCAGGACCATTTTTTGCTCGTTGGTCTCCCGCTGTGCAGCACGTATCAGCGTATTTGATGGCGGGAAACCAACGAGCGCCCAGCGTCGGACTTGCTACTAGAGGAATCTCCAGTAATGCCAGGCCTGGATTCAGTTACCGGTATAATGCCTCAAGCATATGGAAAAATATTGGAATATACAATGAAAAATGCTACTTGCTAATTTGAACATGTGAATAATGAATTGCATACCTGCCATGAATATTAGGAAAAAGGAGATATTTAGCAATCGCATTGATCAATGTAACTGAGCCCCAAGGCCTCGTCAAGGCATATCTCTATATTGGGGTCCCTAGCTCTGTGACCCTAACTGTGTGTCATCTCATTGCAATGTATTTTTGGCTTGCACTCATATATATATATATATTAGTGCTCACTTCAGTTATCCTATTCAGTTAGATGTAGTTTTTTTCTGAATGTGAACACAGCTCCGCCCCTTTCGGCCATGTTTTTTCCATCTCCTATATAAGAAAGTCCTTAGTTACCCCTCTCCACCCATAGCAGTTTTTAATTGCAATGAGATGACACACAGTTAGGGTCACAGAGCTAGGGACCCCAATATAGAGATATGCCTTGACGAGGCCTTGGGGCTCAGTTACATTGATCAATGCGATTGCTAAATATCTCCTTTTTCCTAATATTCATGGCAGGTATGCAATTCATTATTCACATGTTCAAATTAGCAAGTAGCATTTTTCATTGTATATTCCAATATTTTTCCATATGCTTGAGGCATTATACCATTATCTAAGTTTGATGTGCAGCCTTATTCTTATATATAGTATGTATTTTTGGCTTGCACTCATATATATATATATATATATATATATATATTAGTGCTCACTTCAGTTATCCTATTCAGTTATATGGATTCAGTTACCTGCATTGCACTCCGGAGCTCTCACCTGAGCTCCAGAGTGCAGCCTAGATTGCATTGCGAGCACCGAGTGATTGATTCCCCGGCAATTGCGGTTCAGTTCATGACAGCTGCAGACATCCCGGGCTGATCTCCGGTGCTCTCACCTGAACTCCGGATTTCACCCTGTCCTGTCTGCAGCTGTTATGAACTGAACCGCAATCGCCGGGGAATTAATCACTCGGCGCTCGCGGTGCAGTCCTACAAATTCTGAGATTAGAACAAGCTGCAGCTCAGAGCTTCGGAGTGCAATTCAGGTAACTGAATCCAGGCCTGGCATTACAGGAGATTCCTCCGGTAGCCAGAACGGAACCGTCATTACACGGGTCGCTAGTGGCTGATCTCTGATCACTGTGGAGATCTGCCTGATTGACAGCTCACCAGCGACCATGTAGCGACGTTCCAGCGATCCCTGCCAGGTCGGATCACTGGTTGGATCGCTGGCGCGTCGTTACGTGTAATGGGACCCTTAGGGGTACTTTGCATGCTGCGACATCGTTAGCCGATGCTTGGGATGTCGAGCTCGATAGTACCCGCCTCCGTCGCACATGCGATATCTTGTGATAGCTGCCGTAGCGAACATTATCGCTACGGCAGCTTCACACGCACTTACCTGCCCTGCGACGTCGCTCTGGCCGGCGACCCGCCTCCTTCCTAAGGGGGCGGGTCGTGCGGCGTCACAATGACATCACACGGCAGGCGGCCAATAGAGGCGGAGGAGCGGAGATGAGCGGGATGTAAACATCCCGCACACCTCCTTCCTTCCGCATAGCCGGTGGAGGCAGGTAAGGAGATGTTCCTTGCTCCTGCGGCTTCACACACAGCGATGTGTGCTGCCACAGGAACGAGGAACAACATCTTATCGCCTATTGGTGCGACATTATGAAAATGACCGACACTACACAGATCACCGATTATCGACACTTTTGCGATCGTTTATCGGCACATCTAGGCTTTACACGTTGCAACGTCGTTACCGGCGCCGGATGTGCGTCACTTTCGATTTGACCCCGACGAGATTGCAGTAGCGATGTCGCAGCGTGCAAAGTACCCCTTAGACTGAGGGTCAGTCTAGGAGCCCCGGACACCACTCTCCCCAATCTTCATGACAGTACTTTAGTCTGTAGAAACATTAACAAAGGGAAGCTATATAGTGCGCCTAATTCATTAAGATATCTGCAAAACTTTGACTTAATTGACCCCTACATTATAATAAGACTATGTGAGCAAAGATGGTTGACCTTAGGGAGATCAACATCCACCACTGCGGAGACACCATCACGTGTTTCTCAACGCAGTGATTCTAGAGCAATGCCCAATGGAGACTGCCCTTCCCGTGGTTGTTCCTTCCCGGTGAAAGACCTGGCTAGTTTCCTGCCAGCATTGAGAAACATGTGATGATGTCTCCGCAGGCCCTCTTGCTTTGAATATTTCCCAGGGGGCATTGCTCTAGAATCACTGCGTTGAGAAACACGTGATGGTGTCTCCGCAGTGGTGGATGTTGATCTCCCTAAGATCAACCATCTTTGCTCACATAGTCTTTTACTAGGCAATGCTCCCACTAGCCAGATTCCTACTCCACACTGATGAGGGGCAAATACCCCGAAACGGCTGTCTGTGGATGGATACCATGTTTGGTATAGGTGGTCTCCTTGACTGGAGACTGCCCTTCCCGTGGTTGTTCCTTCCCGGTGAAAGACCTGGCTAGTTTCCTGCCAGCGTTGAGAAACATGTGATGATGTCTCCGCAGGCCCTCTTGCTTTGTACATTATAATAAGAGGTATGAGTAAGGATCGGTTAGATCCGAAACGCGTCATCTGTTTCCCTTTTAATGGAGTGTGAACCATGGAATTTTAAAATGTGAAATAAAGGTTTGGAATTTTTTATCTTTTGGGATTGCTGGATTTTTCTTGGATTTTTTTTTACTACATTTTAATATGTCTCAGAGACTAGACGTTTTTGGACAGGCCTGATTACACCCTTAACATTTCAGAAATATATTACAAACTATGGTCCCTTTAAATTTTGCAGCTACTGTGGCCAGTATGTTGTAGGAGACGGGCTTTTCTGTTCCTCTGCCATTTAATAAACTGAAGAATGATTTCAGAGGAGCAGATTAACCTATTCTGGAGAAAAATCAAATTAAAATGGTTTTGCAGATGTGTAATGTCTGTTCCTCTTAGATCTTTGCCAAGGATTTTCATTGCCAATTGACATAAAGGCAAATATTTAGTGCATTACTCTGTATCGATTGCAAGACATTAAGCGTTCTTCCAGAAGTGAAAGACATATTTTTTTTTTCAGATACTGTGTACGAATCCAAATTATATTTGGAGATGATATGCAGCACACACACTTGTAAATGTCACAGCAGATCCAGAAATTCAGCTAATATAATCTTATAATGGGAGAGAGATAAATGCTTGGTGCATTCCAAGAAGCCTGTATTTATTGTATAATGGGGGGGTTTGTCACCCCCTAAATACATAATAAATTAAACAGTTACATAGCGCTTATGAAAATCATACCATCGGTAAACATTTAGTGTATTACTGGCTGAGAAATCAACTTTTAATTCATATGCAAACGTGGGGTGCCGGTGAACCTTTGCCATGGCAAAGAATTCTGTGTCATCCAGGAAATGGGGTACTCTGTCCCGGGCGGTGTATCACTGGGGAATGTCACTTTGGTTGATATTGCCCATTCCTGTGCCTTGAAGCGGTTTGGGAGCCCGACTGTCCCCATATTGTGGCAGTCTCCTCGTCCGTACAGTGGGCAGTGTGGACCCTGTAGGGCTGGTCTGTGTCCCAAACCCTGATCCTTGCTTTACTGCTGGTGCCCCCGGATCTGTGGGTCAGTGTGGTCCGTGAAGGTCCCCTCACTGTGCAGGTATTTGCCAGGACGTATGAAAAAGCCTCCTGACCTAGGGCCCTGTGCCCCATCAGTGCTCTGGTCCCAGCGGTACTCTGGTGTACTCGCCCTAGCGACCTCTCTCCTGTGCCCCTGGGTCACCGTTATATGACCCAGCTCAAGGCACTTCTCTCCTTCACTGTCCACTACTGTTCTCCTCACTTGACTGACTTGTCCACTCCCACCAGGCTGTCTAGTCCCCTGGTCTGGCTCCGCCCTCTAGGTGGCCATCCCCTTGTGTCTGACTAGTCCATTGCCTCTGGTGTGTCATGGGAATTAGGATTTTGGTGTGTGTAGGTGTTACTGGTACTGGTGTTCCAGGTCCCAGGGGGTAGGCCCTGCATCCTTGTGAGGATGCAGTTCCTAGTAGTGCCCTGAGTGGCTCAGGGGTGCTACAGTTCTGTGCACCATTACGTCCACCATTTTGCATTATTAGTACTCCGCCCGATCCGCTCTTGACTTGAACTCAATCTGCATCCCTGCGTGTGCGCACTGCCTCTGCAGGAGCCCAGTGGTGCACACACCTGGTGAATGCGGGAGCACTCTTATTGGGGGGGTGTCTTTGTCTTTCTACAGGAAGTGGACATTGATTTTTAACAAGAAGTTGGTGTGAGATTTAACTTTCTATACCCACTCTTCTCTATTAAAATACATAAAGACATTTCAAAGAGCTATAATTTAAGTTTAGACCAGGACAATTGCAGGCAGAGTGGTAAATGAAGGAAAGGAAGATCCAGTACCAATAGTGATGGTATAATGCTGATGAAGGGAAACCATCAACTGAAGATAGTAGATGTTACTAAGTGAGTTAATCTTGACACATCAGACTGGCATGTACACCTGAAAAAATTTGGGACAGATTCATTAATGAATTTGCACTTTTTTCCTTTTATTTTGTTTAGTGTTTGTTTTTTTTGGGTGGTGGGACGCTGGGTTTTAGCTGTTTTTATTTGCACCTTATTCATTCTATAATATGCATTAATGCAATTCCAATATCATATATTCAATGTTTACATATTATAGCATTTCAGAGTGCAGCCTTATTTTTAATTTTTTTGTTCTGTTGACTTATCTCAGCTTGCACCTGCTCACACTTATCTTATTCTTGGATGTGCTGGTCAGTTTTTTGATATTCGACTACACTTTCTTCTCACTGTGCACGCCTCCCATCAGCTAAGGGCATGTTTAATTAGAGCTGGATCCTGCCTGCCTGTAAAATGTGTAAAATCTGCTCCTTTTCCCTTTTATTTTGTCTAGTGTTTGGGTTTTTTATTTAGCTGATTTTTTTATTTGCAGTTTTTTCATCTTTTAATATATAATACAGTAATGAAATTCCAATATCATATAATCAATGTTTACATATTATAGCATTTCAGAGTGCATCCTTTTTTTTTTTTTTTTTTTTCTATTGACTTCTTGTCTAAGCTTGCACCTGTTCACACTTATCTTATTCTTGGAGGTGTTGGTCAGTTTTTTTTATATTTGAGTACACTCTTTTCTGTCTGAAAATTCCTCCCATCAGCTAAAGGCATTTTTAATCAGAGGTGGATCCTGCCTGCCTGTAAAATTGTAGGCTTTCATCCCGGGTAGAAGCATACAATATTCGAGTCCGAAAAAAGGGATATGCCCTGTCACTGGCTGTTGGGCTTATCATGAATTGGCCAATTTGTGTAATAAGTACCTAATTTTTTAAAACATAGTTTCTATAGCAGTAATGCAGTTCCAATTTAATATAGTCAATGTTTACATCTTTTCTGTTCTGCTTGTTTGCAAAGTCTATTTAATATGTTTTTGCCTATTTTTTTTCTGTTAGCCACCCTGAGTGAGGTTTTATGTTTCCTTATGTTCTCATCTGATTCACCAATTGCAACTTTTAAAAATTCGCTAATTTTAATATGTTCTTCCACCACCCCTTGACACCCTAATTTTTGCATCATTTTACTGGAACATGAAACTTTGTGAATCGAAAAATCGCAACAAGTTGAAGACAAAAGTAAAGAGTGTTTTTCATTTTGTTCAAAATTCTTGAACAGCGGGCACAAGGTTGATAAATTTAGCAGGAACAAATGTCAGTGAATAACGCAAGACAAAAAAAAAAAGAAAAGTTATGGCTGTGCTAGTCATGTCACCTTAATGCTAAGTCTTCGTTTTTATTTTCTCACTTATTGTGGTTTTTTTTGTCTTTGTTATAGTAAACCTAAAGAAGGTTTTACTGTTAGACTACACCGTGTGGCAAGTTGTATTTTAGCAATTTTTTTTTTTATTATTGATCAACAAATATGTTCTCAATCAACCCAAAAGACTCATAAATATCAAAGCTAAAATATTTTTGGAAGTTGGAGTGTTTTTTTTTTAGATTTGGCTATCTTAGGAGGATATCTGTTTGTGCAGGTAACTATTACTGTGCAGAATTATTAGGCAACTTAATAAAAATCAAATATATTCCCATCTCACTTGTTTATTTTCTCAAAATTTTTTTTATAATAAGTACAGTTTGGAATGTTTAGTGCTGTAGTGCACATTTGGTGCTGGCTTTTTGTTTTTTCTTCATTGAATTGGTCGGTGGTTGACCTCCACCTTGCTATGCACCCCAATTTGGGATGTATTCCATCTGTCTGGATTTTGGCGGTTGGTGACTGTTCACATTAAGTCATCAGGCTTTGTCCACAGGCTATTTACTTCATGCAGCATTTGCTTGGACCTGTCCCGCCCACAGCCATGACTCAGTCATGGGTACGGGATTGAAATAGACCAGGTGAGTGCTGCTAAGAGCAGTTCTACTATTCATATGTGAGGCCGTATGGCACATTTTATAAAAATATTTTAGTGTAGGACTGCTTCAAATGAGATTTGCCGTGACGTGGCGAAGCAGCTCAAGAAATTGCAATTTTTTGCCAAAAATCTCAAAAATTTTTTTATAATAAGTACAGTTTGGAATGTTTAGTGCTGTAGTGCACATTTGGTGCTGGCTTTTTGTTTTTTCTTCATTGAATTGGTCGGTGGTTGACCTCCACCTTGCTATGCACCCCAATTTGGGATGTATTCCATCTGTCTGGATTTTGGCGGTTGGTGACTGTTCACATTAAGTCATCAGGCTTTGTCCACAGGCTATTTACTTCATGCAGCATTTGCTTGGACCTGTCCCGCCCACAGCCATGACTCAGTCATGGGTACGGGATTGAAATAGACCAGGTGAGTGCTGCTAAGAGCAGTTCTACTATTCATATGTGAGGCCGTATGGCACATTTTATAAAAATATTTTAGTGTAGGACTGCTTCAAATGAGATTTGCCGTGACGTGGCGAAGCAGCTCAAGAAATTGCAATTTTTTGCCAAAAATCTCAAAATTTTTTTTATAATAAGTACAGTTTGGAATGTTTAGTGCTGTAGTGCACATTTGGTGCTGGCTTTTTGTTTTTTCTTCATTGAATTGGTCGGTGGTTGACCTCCACCTTGCTATGCACCCCAATTTGGGATGTATTCCATCTGTCTGGATTTTGGCGGTTGGTGACTGTTCACATTAAGTCATCAGGCTTTGTCCACAGGCTATTTACTTCATGCAGCATTTGCTTGGACCTGTCCCGCCCACAGCCATGACTCAGTCATGGGTACGGGATTGAAATAGACCAGGTGAGTGCTGCTAAGAGCAGTTCTACTATTCATATGTGAGGCCGTATGGCACATTTTATAAAAATATTTTAGTGTAGGACTGCTTCAAATGAGATTTGCCGTGACGTGGCGAAGCAGCTCAAGAAATTGCAATTTTTTGCCAAAAATCTCAAAATTTTTTTTATAATAAGTACAGTTTGGAATGTTTAGTGCTGTAGTGCACATTTGGTGCTGGCTTTTTGTTTTTTCTTCATTGAATTGGTCGGTGGTTGACCTCCACCTTGCTATGCACCCCAATTTGGGATGTATTCCATCTGTCTGGATTTTGGCGGTTGGTGACTGTTCACATTAAGTCATCAGGCTTTGTCCACAGGCTATTTACTTCATGCAGCATTTGCTTGGACCTGTCCCGCCCACAGCCATGACTCAGTCATGGGTACGGGATTGAAATAGACCAGGTGAGTGCTGCTAAGAGCAGTTCTACTATTCATATGTGAGGCCGTATGGCACATTTTATAAAAATATTTTAGTGTAGGACTGCTTCAAATGAGATTTGCCGTGACGTGGCGAAGCAGCTCAAGAAATTGCAATTTTTTGCCAAAAATCTCAAAATTTTTTTTATAATAAGTACAGTTTGGAATGTTTAGTGCTGTAGTGCACATTTGGTGCTGGCTTTTTGTTTTTTCTTCATTGAATTGGTCGGTGGTTGACCTCCACCTTGCTATGCACCCCAATTTGGGATGTATTCCATCTGTCTGGATTTTGGCGGTTGGTGACTGTTCACATTAAGTCATCAGGCTTTGTCCACAGGCTATTTACTTCATGCAGCATTTGCTTGGACCTGTCCCGCCCACAGCCATGACTCAGTCATGGGTACGGGATTGAAATAGACCAGGTGAGTGCTGCTAAGAGCAGTTCTACTATTCATATGTGAGGCCGTATGGCACATTTTATAAAAATATTTTAGTGTAGGACTGCTTCAAATGAGATTTGCCGTGACGTGGCGAAGCAGCTCAAGAAATTGCAATTTTTTGCCAAAAATCTCAAAATTTTTTTTATAATAAGTACAGTTTGGAATGTTTAGTGCTGTAGTGCACATTTGGTGCTGGCTTTTTGTTTTTTCTTCATTGAATTGGTCGGTGGTTAACCTCCACCTTGCTATGCACCCCAATTTGGGATGTATTCCATCTGTCTGGATTTTGGCGGTTGGTGACTGTTCACATTAAGTCATCAGGCTTTGTCCACAGGCTATTTACTTCATGCAGCATTTGCTTGGACCTGTCCCGCCCACAGCCATGACTCAGTCATGGGTACGGGATTGAAATAGACCAGGTGAGTGCTGCTAAGAGCAGTTCTACTATTCATATGTGAGGCCGTATGGCACATTTTATAAAAATATTTTAGTGTAGGACTGCTTCAAATGAGATTTGCCGTGACGTGGCGAAGCAGCTCAAGAAATTGCAATTTTTTGCCAAAAATCTCAAAATTTTTTTTATAATAAGTACAGTTTGGAATGTTTAGTGCTGTAGTGCACATTTGGTGCTGGCTTTTTGTTTTTTCTTCATTGAATTGGTCGGTGGTTGACCTCCACCTTGCTATGCACCCCAATTTGGGATGTATTCCATCTGTCTGGATTTTGGCGGTTGGTGACTGTTCACATTAAGTCATCAGGCTTTGTCCACAGGCTATTTACTTCATGCAGCATTTGCTTGGACCTGTCCCGCCCACAGCCATGACTCAGTCATGGGTACGGGATTGAAATAGACCAGGTGAGTGCTGCTAAGAGCAGTTCTACTATTCATATGTGAGGCCGTATGGCACATTTTATAAAAATATTTTAGTGTAGGACTGCTTCAAATGAGATTTGCCGTGACGTGGCGAAGCAGCTCAAGAAATTGCAATTTTTTGCCAAAAATCTCAAAATTTTTTTTATAATAAGTACAGTTTGGAATGTTTAGTGCTGTAGTGCACATTTGGTGCTGGCTTTTTGTTTTTTCTTCATTGAATTGGTCGGTGGTTGACCTCCACCTTGCTATGCACCCCAATTTGGGATGTATTCCATCTGTCTGGATTTTGGCGGTTGGTGACTGTTCACATTAAGTCATCAGGCTTTGTCCACAGGCTATTTACTTCATGCAGCATTTGCTTGGACCTGTCCCGCCCACAGCCATGACTCAGTCATGGGTACGGGATTGAAATAGACCAGGTGAGTGCTGCTAAGAGCAGTTCTACTATTCATATGTGAGGCCGTATGGCACATTTTATAAAAATATTTTAGTGTAGGACTGCTTCAAATGAGATTTGCCGTGACGTGGCGAAGCAGCTCAAGAAATTGCAATTTTTTGCCAAAAATCTCAAAATTTTTTTTTATAATAAGTACAGTTTGGAATGTTTAGTGCTGTAGTGCACATTTGGTGCTGGCTTTTTGTTTTTTCTTCATTGAATTGGTCGGTGGTTGACCTCCACCTTGCTATGCACCCCAATTTGGGATGTATTCCATCTGTCTGGATTTTGGCGGTTGGTGACTGTTCACATTAAGTCATCAGGCTTTGTCCACAGGCTATTTACTTCATGCAGCATTTGCTTGGACCTGTCCCGCCCACAGCCATGACTCAGTCATGGGTACGGGATTGAAATAGACCAGGTGAGTGCTGCTAAGAGCAGTTCTACTATTCATATGTGAGGCCGTATGGCACATTTTATAAAAATATTTTAGTGTAGGACTGCTTCAAATGAGATTTGCCGTGACGTGGCGAAGCAGCTCAAGAAATTGCAATTTTTTGCCAAAAATCTCAAAATTTTTTTTATAATAAGTACAGTTTGGAATGTTTAGTGCTGTAGTGCACATTTGGTGCTGGCTTTTTGTTTTTTCTTCATTGAATTGGTCGGTGGTTGACCTCCACCTTGCTATGCACCCCAATTTGGGATGTATTCCATCTGTCTGGATTTTGGCGGTTGGTGACTGTTCACATTAAGTCATCAGGCTTTGTCCACAGGCTATTTACTTCATGCAGCATTTGCTTGGACCTGTCCCGCCCACAGCCATGACTCAGTCATGGGTACGGGATTGAAATAGACCAGGTGAGTGCTGCTAAGAGCAGTTCTACTATTCATATGTGAGGCCGTATGGCACATTTTATAAAAATATTTTAGTGTAGGACTGCTTCAAATGAGATTTGCCGTGACGTGGCGAAGCAGCTCAAGAAATTGCAATTTTTTGCCAAAAATCTCAAAATTTTTTTTATAATAAGTACAGTTTGGAATGTTTAGTGCTGTAGTGCACATTTGGTGCTGGCTTTTTGTTTTTTCTTCATTGAATTGGTCGGTGGTTGACCTCCACCTTGCTATGCACCCCAATTTGGGATGTATTCCATCTGTCTGGATTTTGGCGGTTGGTGACTGTTCACATTAAGTTATCAGGCTTTGTCCACAGGCTATTTACTTCATGCAGCATTTGCTTGGACCTGTCCCGCCCACAGCCATGACTCAGTCATGGGTACGGGATTGAAATAGACCAGGTGAGTGCTGCTAAGAGCAGTTCTACTATTCATATGTGAGGCCGTATGGCACATTTTATAAAAATATTTTAGTGTAGGACTGCTTCAAATGAGATTTGCCGTGACGTGGCGAAGCAGCTCAAGAAATTGCAATTTTTTGCCAAAAATCTCAAAATTTTTTTTATAATAAGTACAGTTTGGAATGTTTAGTGCTGTAGTGCACATTTGGTGCTGGCTTTTTGTTTTTTCTTCATTGAATTGGTCGGTGGTTGACCTCCACCTTGCTATGCACCCCAATTTGGGATGTATTCCATCTGTCTGGATTTTGGCGGTTGGTGACTGTTCACATTAAGTCATCAGGCTTTGTCCACAGGCTATTTACTTCATGCAGCATTTGCTTGGACCTGTCCCGCCCACAGCCATGACTCAGTCATGGGTACGGGATTGAAATAGACCAGGTGAGTGCTGCTAAGAGCAGTTCTACTATTCATATGTGAGGCCGTATGGCACATTTTATAAAAATATTTTAGTGTAGGACTGCTTCAAATGAGATTTGCCGTGACGTGGCGAAGCAGCTCAAGAAATTGCAATTTTTTGCCAAAAATCTCAAAATTTTTTTTATAATAAGTACAGTTTGGAATGTTTAGTGCTGTAGTGCACATTTGGTGCTGGCTTTTTGTTTTTTCTTCATTGAATTGGTCGGTGGTTGACCTCCACCTTGCTATGCACCCCAATTTGGGATGTATTCCATCTGTCTGGATTTTGGCGGTTGGTGACTGTTCACATTAAGTCATCAGGCTTTGTCCACAGGCTATTTACTTCATGCAGCATTTGCTTGGACCTGTCCCGCCCACAGCCATGACTCAGTCATGGGTACGGGATTGAAATAGACCAGGTGAGTGCTGCTAAGAGCAGTTCTACTATTCATATGTGAGGCCGTATGGCACATTTTATAAAAATATTTTAGTGTAGGACTGCTTCAAATGAGATTTGCCGTGACGTGGCGAAGCAGCTCAAGAAATTGCAATTTTTTGCCAAAAATCTCAAAATTTTTTTTATAATAAGTACAGTTTGGAATGTTTAGTGCTGTAGTGCACATTTGGTGCTGGCTTTTTGTTTTTTCTTCATTGAATTGGTCGGTGGTAGACCTCCACCTTGCTATGCACCCCAATTTGGGATGTATTCCATCTGTCTGGATTTTGGCGGTTGGTGACTGTTCACATTAAGTCATCAGGCTTTGTCCACAGGCTATTTACTTCATGCAGCATTTGCTTGGACCTGTCCCGCCCACAGCCATGACTCAGTCATGGGTACGGGATTGAAATAGACCAGGTGAGTGCTGCTAAGAGCAGTTCTACTATTCATATGTGAGGCCGTATGGCACATTTTATAAAAATATTTTAGTGTAGGACTGCTTCAAATGAGATTTGCCGTGACGTGGCGAAGCAGCTCAAGAAATTGCAATTTTTTGCCAAAAATCTCAAAATTTTTTTTATAATAAGTACAGTTTGGAATGTTTAGTGCTGTAGTGCACATTTGGTGCTGGCTTTTTGTTTTTTCTTCATTGAATTGGTCGGTGGTTGACCTCCACCTTGCTATGCACCCCAATTTGGGATGTATTCCATCTGTCTGGATTTTGGCGGTTGGTGACTGTTCACATTAAGTCATCAGGCTTTGTCCACAGGCTATTTACTTCATGCAGCATTTGCTTGGACCTGTCCCGCCCACAGCCATGACTCAGTCATGGGTACGGGATTGAAATAGACCAGGTGAGTGCTGCTAAGAGCAGTTCTACTATTCATATGTGAGGCCGTATGGCACATTTTATAAAAATATTTTAGTGTAGGACTGCTTCAAATGAGATTTGCCGTGACGTGGCGAAGCAGCTCAAGAAATTGCAATTTTTT
Organism: Anomaloglossus baeobatrachus; assembly: GCF_048569485.1. Classification (NCBI taxonomy): domain Eukaryota; kingdom Metazoa; phylum Chordata; class Amphibia; order Anura; family Aromobatidae; genus Anomaloglossus; species Anomaloglossus baeobatrachus. The sequence goes on from NC_134353.1 coordinate 907,673,061, forward strand.
GCCAAAAATCTCAAAATTTTTTTTTTTTATAATAAGTACAGTTTGGAATGTTTAGTGCTGTAGTGCACATTTGGTGCTGGCTTTTTGTTTTTTCTTCATTGAATTGGTCGGTGGTTGACCTCCACCTTGCTATGCACCCCAATTTGGGATGTATTCCATCTGTCTGGATTTTGGCGGTTGGTGACTGTTCACATTAAGTCATCAGGCTTTGTCCACAGGCTATTTACTTCATGCAGCATTTGCTTGGACCTGTCCCGCCCACAGCCATGACTCAGTCATGGGTACGGGATTGAAATAGACCAGGTGAGTGCTGCTAAGAGCAGTTCTACTATTCATATGTGAGGCCGTATGGCACATTTTATAAAAATATTTTAGTGTAGGACTGCTTCAAATGAGATTTGCCGTGACGTGGCGAAGCAGCTCAAGAAATTGCAATTTTTTGCCAAAAATCTCAAAATTTTTTTTATAATAAGTACAGTTTGGAATGTTTAGTGCTGTAGTGCACATTTGGTGCTGGCTTTTTGTTTTTTCTTCATTGAATTGGTCGGTGGTTGACCTCCACCTTGCTATGCACCCCAATTTGGGATGTATTCCATCTGTCTGGATTTTGGCGGTTGGTGACTGTTCACATTAAGTCATCAGGCTTTGTCCACAGGCTATTTACTTCATGCAGCATTTGCTTGGACCTGTCCCGCCCACAGCCATGACTCAGTCATGGGTACGGGATTGAAATAGACCAGGTGAGTGCTGCTAAGAGCAGTTCTACTATTCATATGTGAGGCCGTATGGCACATTTTATAAAAATATTTTAGTGTAGGACTGCTTCAAATGAGATTTGCCGTGACGTGGCGAAGCAGCTCAAGAAATTGCAATTTTTTGCCAAAAATCTCAAATTTTTTTTTATAATAAGTACAGTTTGGAATGTTTAGTGCTGTAGTGCACATTTGGTGCTGGCTTTTTGTTTTTTCTTAATAAAAATCAAATATATTCCCATCTCACTTGTTTATTTTCATCAGGTAAACCAATATAACTGCACAAAATTTAGAAATAAACATTTCTGACATGCAAAAACAAAATCCCAAAACATTAGTGACCAAAATAGCCACCTTTCTTTATGATGACACTCAGCAGCCGACCATCCATAGATTCTATCAGTCGCTTGATCTGTTTACGATCAACATTGCGTGCAGCAGCCACCACAGCCTACCAGACACTGTTCCGAGAGGTGTACTGTTTTCCTTCCCTGTAGATCTTACATTATATGAGGGACCACAGGTTCTCTATGGGGTACAGCTCAAGTGAACAAGGGGGCCATGTCATTATTTTTTCATCTTTTAGACCTTTACTGGCCAGCCACGCTGTGGAGTAGTTGGATGCATGTGATGGAGCATTGTCCAGCATGAAAATCATGTTTTTTTGAACGATACCAACTTCTTCTTGTATTACTACTTGAAGAAGTTGTCTTCCAGAAACTGGCAGTAGGTCTGGGAGTTGAGCTTTACTACACCCTGAACCCAAAAAGGTCCCACAAGTTCATCTTTGATGATACCAGCCCATACCAGTACCCTACCTCCACCTTGCTGGCATCTGAGCCGGAGTGGAGCTCTCTGCCCTTTACTGATCAGCTTCTGGCCCATCCATCTGGCCCATCAAGAGTCACTCTCATTTCATCAGTCAATAAAACCTTTGAAAAAGTCTTAAGATATTTCTTGGCCCAGTCTTGACCTTTTATCTTATGTTTCTTGTTCAAAGGTGGTCGTTTTTCAGCCTTCCTTACCTTGGCCATGTCCCTGAGTATGGCACACCTTGTGCTTTTTGATACTCCAGTAACGTTGCAGCTCTGAAATATGGCCAAACTGGTGGCAAATGGCATCTTGGCAGCTTCACGCTTGATTTTCCTCAATTCATGGGCAGTTATTTTGCCCCTTTTTTGTCCAACACGCTTCTTGCGACTCTGTTGTCTATTTGCCATAAATGCTTGATTGTTCGGTGATCACGCTTCAAAAGTTTGGCAATTTCAAGACTGCTGCATCCCTCTGCAAGACATCTCACAATTTTGGACTTTTCAGAGCCTGTCAAATCTCTCTTCTGACCCATTTTGCCAAAGGAAAGGAAGTTGCCTAATAATTAAGCACACCTTATATAGGGTGTTGATGTCATTACACCGCACCCCTCCTCATTACAGAGATGCACATCACCTGATTTACTTAATTGGTAGTTGGCTCTCAGCCTATACAGCTTGGAGTAGGACAACATGTATAAAAAGTATCATGTGATCAAAATAATAATTTGCCTAATAAGTCTGCACACAGTGTAAAACATCATTTTTATTTGAATTGGTTCACTATAAAAAAAACACAGAGCTTGCAAATCTTCACGTGCCAAGTTCTTTCACAAGGAGAACAGTTTTCCCCTTAGACCCCACTATAGCTTCTCATACAGCCAGATCAGATATCTTACTTTGCACTGATGAGGGGCAATCACCCCGAAACACTGTATCTACAAATTGGGGTTCTGATCTGGCTCTAAGTCATATGAAAAGGCTGTCACTAATCCTATGATTAGAGCTGGAGTCAGTGTTAGGCTATGTGCCCACGCTACAGGATTTACCGTGGATTTACCGCGGATTTTGCCGCGGATTTACCGCGGATTTGCCGAAAATCTGCAGCAGCAGCACTTCCAAGCCATTTCAATGGCATTTTGGAAATGCTGTGCCCATGCTGCGGATTTTTCCGCGGCGGATTTGCCGCGGATTTTGATCCGGAAAAATCTGCAGCATGTCAATTGTTTGGTGCAGATTTGGTGCGGATTTTTGGCTTTGAATGGGGAAAAAAAAAAAAAAAAATCCGCATCAAAATCCGCGGCAAATCCGCGGTAAATCCGCGGCAAATCCGCGGGTGCGGATTTGCCGCGAAAGTCGCGGATTTTCAGGCAAAAAAATCCGCAGGGACATTCTAGCGTGGGCACATAGCCTTAAGATCACCTTTTAGATGGATCCACAAAGCCTCAGGTCCAGGAGGACACATGGATCCCAGGCCTTGGTGGAGCAGGCAGGAAGGCAAATGAGGTATTGGCACACTGGGGATCACAGGAGAAGGATGGCAGTATAAGAGAAATAAGACATGTTCGAAGCATCACCCAGGAGAGCCAGAGGAACCAGAAGCATAGTGCAGGAAGGAATGTTCAATATGAACAGAGTCCAACGACAGTAAATTGCTTTCTGAAGCCAAGGAGAAATCTAGGAAGGTGGACAGCAGAGAGTTAACTATTAAGGTAGAGGGTATGCAGGGTCAAAAAGGTCCATAAACAACAGTAGCTGATGCTGTAGCGCACAAAACAAACTGAACACATAAGTCTTAATCCTAAAACACAGAGAGAGTCTTAATGGGCCTAAATAGGTCTAAGGAGTGAGCTCATTATAATGGTGAATAGAGCAAGATGCAGTGAAGTGCCCGCCTCTCCCAGGAAATAGCGACACTCAACCACCACAGCACACTGAGGAAACTCCATTACGGACCGTAAGGTTTGTGCTGGGTAGTGTCTTGGAATAAAAAAAACCACACTTTTTCCACATCAAGTGCCAAGTCTTCTTTGATATCGGTTATGGGATTGCATCCTACTTGTGCACCACCAACATAAGTGCTGTGTTTGCTTTAATTTCAGGTCAAGTCTCAAAGCAAAATTATTATCTAAAGTCTGGCCGAACCTGCAGAACTGATCTTCCACTGGTCCGCTCATCTCTACTAGGGAGAGTAGAGGTGAGCGAATCCGAACTTCAACGTTGAGAGGTCTTACTAAACTTAGAGTTCGCAAAAAAAATCAATGTTTGAATTCGGAGTTTAGGTGCTCTTGGTATGGAAACCACTCAAACAAGCATTGGTGTGCTCAGGTACACTCGGTGCTCGGCCCAATGTGAGCTGCTTGCAGTGTTTCAATGGTTCGCACTTGGGGTAAAATCAGCATTATTAGACATAGTGTGTACAAAAAAAAAGAAAAAAACCCTACCTTCCCAAGAAGTGTTCTGTTTATGGCTGGGTATATATAGGCAGAGACCCGAGCTGCCCAATCAGGGACTTTCAATCAGGTTTAGGTCCAAACCCGAACTTTATCTAAAGTCCATCTGAATTTGCAGAACCCTAACTTCTACGGGTTCACTAATCTCATTTTCAAAATGCAACATGGAGCACAACAGAAAGCAGCAGCCATAGTGGAAGGAAAAAGTGCCCAAGATACCCAATAGAGGTGTATAACAAATGTGTGTTATCAGTGATCTAGAGTAGCTGGCATCTGTGGTGTGCCACTTTCACTAGACATAATGCAACAGAAAACCAGCACAGGGATGAAACGATTATCAGAATCCAGCTATAATGTTCTACAAAATGTATGGCAAAAGAAAAAGTGGCAATGTAAAAGAAAGTAAAAGAAAAATAAACATAACACCGCTATGAATGTGAGAGCCGCTAGCAGAAGAACCATAAGTGGCACCAGCTGACCAGGCAGTAGTACTATCAAACACAGGAAGTAATTTTTGATCAATGAGGGAAGTAATCTAATGGTGAATCATATTCCCTTTAAAAACAGTTATTAATATGCTTTCCAGGCAACCACAATAACCAGTATGTTCCTTAAACTGATGTACTAGTGGCTGGTACTGCCTAACTGCCAAGGTTTGCATCCTAGATGTGGATGAGATGCGGCACCCCGCTCAACTTCGGCTTTCCTTTAAAGACCCTAATCTTGTTTGCCCGATAAATTAGAGCAACAAAAAAGATAAGGGTGTGGAGAGAGCAAAAAATGTCAATTTGAAATAAGCATAGTGTCATGATGAACGGGCAGAACAGTGGACAGGGGCTCCTAGACTGGCCTTCAGACTAGGGGGGCCCTTTCTATCCCTTAGAGGAGTTACCTCTGAAGGTGAGGATTAGAGATGAGCGAACCGGTCGTGGTTCGGCTCGAGTTCAGTTCGCCGAACGGAGGTCTCGTTCGAGTTCGGTTCGGCGAACCGGTTCAGAGAACCACTCGAACCGCATAGGAAACAATGGGAGGCAATCACAAACACATAAAAACACCTAGAAAACACCCTCAAAGGTGTCCAAAAGGTGACAAACAACTCACAACACAACACAAACACATGGGAAAGTGACAAGAACAAATTCTCATGCGAAAACAAAACAGCGTTACGAGAAAAAAGAGGACGAGACACAGATATAGGCATGGCATGCCCTTCTAAAATCATGTATAAACCGCAAGGAGACTCCAAGCAGAGTCTCCCTTTTTTCCAAAAATTGGGCCCCACAGACACCAGTTCAGTAGCAGCACTTGTGCCCCAGTTGCAAACTGGACAAGTAGATTTGCATCAAGCACATTCAAAAATACGCCATCCGTAACCGTCCCCAGTATTGCAGCGGGGTAGGTAGCAAAGTCTTTGCTGAACACTGACTTGTTCATCTTGGCTCCTTTTTAAAAACACTGCAAGCAAGGGTTACTCCAAGTGGAGTCTCCCTTTTTTCCAAAAATTGGGCCACACAGACACGCACCCCTTCAGTGGCAGCACTTGTGCCCCAATTGTACACTTCACAGGTAGATTTGCATCAAGCACATTCAAAAATACGCCAACCTTAACCGTCCCCAGGATGACACCGGGGTAGGTAGCAAAGTTTTTCCTGATCCCAGATCTGTTCATCTTGGATCATTTTTAGAAACACTGTAAGCAAGAGTTACTCCAAGCGGAGTCTCCCTTTTTTCCAAAAATTGGGCCACACAGACAGCCCTTCAGTGTCAGCACTTGTGCCCCAGTTGTACACTTCATAGGTAGATTTGCATCAACAACATTCAAAATTACGCCATCCTTAACCCTTCCTAGGATGACCTCAGGGTAGGTAGCAAAGTCTTTGCTGAACCATGACTTGTTCATCTTGGCTCCTTTTTAAAAACACTGCAAGCAAGGGTTACTCCAAGCGGAGTCTCCCGTTTTTCCAAAAATTGGGCCACACTGACACCCACCCCTTCAGTGGCAGCACTTGTGCCCCAGTTGTACACTTCACAGCTAGATTTGCATCAACAACATTCAAAATTCACAAGCATTTACTCTCCCCAGGATGACACAGGGGTAGTAAATTCCTTGTGGATCCATGACTTGTTCATTTTGATGAACGTTAGTCTGTCCACATTGTCACTGGACCGTCGCGTGCGCTTATCTGTCAGCACACACCCAGCAGCACTGAAGACACGTTCAGAGACAACACTGGCAGCTGGACACGACAAGATCTCCAAGGCGTAAGTGGAGAGCTCTGGCCATTTTTCAAGATTTGAAGCCCAAAATGAGCAAGGCTCCAGTTGCAAAGTCATGGCATCGATGTTCATTTGGAGATACTCCTGTATCATCCTCTCCAGCCATTGACTATGTGTCAGACTTGTTGTCTCTGGTGGCCTTGCAAAGGATGGTCTAAAAAAATTATGAAAAGATTCAATAAAATTGTTGTTACCAGCACCAGATACGGTGCTGCTGGTACAGTTAGACTGTTGATGATGACGAGACCGTCCCATGTTTGTCAAGTTACAACTGGGAGATTCACTCCCTGCACCACGGTTGTTTGGTGGAAAAGCCGAGCTAAGATCGAGTAACAGCTTCTGCTGATACTCCTGCATACGTGCGTCCCTTGCTATGGCTGGAATTATGTCACAAAACTTGGACTTGTACCGGGGATCTAATAGTGTGGCAAGCCAGTACTCATCATCACTTCTAATTCTGACAATCCGAGGGTCATATTGGAGGTAGTGCAGCAAGAAGGCGCTCGTGTGTCTGGCGCAGCCATCCGGACCAAGTCCACGCTCTGTTTGTGGCATAGAGGTGCTAACCGTTCTTTCTTCCTCTGACATCTCCCCCCAACCTCTTTCAACTGAAATTTGACCAAGGTCTCCCTCATCCACTGAGTCTTCCATGTCCATGGACAGTTCGTCCTCCATTTCATCATGTTCTCCTGCACCTTCCTCAACATTTGGCCTGCTACCATGCGCCCTTGTTGATCCCTGTCCCCCATGGTCTCATGCCTGCCGCCTTGGTGATGATGAACGTCTGGACCTTGGGGATGTTGTTGTCCCTTGCGCATATGACTCCTCCTGTACTTCCTCCCCTTCCTGTTGTCCCACCCCCTGACTCCGAATAGTGTTTAGCGTGTGCTCCAGCATGTAAATGACTGGAATTGTCATGCTGATAATGGCATTGTCAGCGCTAAACATATTCGTCGCCATGTCGAAACTGTGCAGAAGGGTGCATAGGTACTTGATCTGAGACCACTCCATCAGGGTGATCTGCCCCACCTCTGCATCTCGTTGGCCCAGGCTATACGTCATGACGTATTGCACCAGGGCTTAGCGGTGCTGCCACAGTCGCTGTAACATGTGGAGAGTCGAATTCCAGCGTGTCGGCACATCACATTTCAGGCGATGAACCGGCAGGCTGAAAGACTTCTGGAGCGATGCAAGTCGCTCAGCTGCGGCGGTTGAACGGCGGAAGTGAGCAGACAGTTTTCGTGCCCTGTTCAGAAGGCCATCTAGGCCGGGATAGTGTGTTAAAAATTGCTGGACAACAAGGTTCAACACATGAGCCATACAAGACACGTGTGTTACCGCACCCAGGTTTGCAGCATTGTCGCACATGGCCTTACCAGGCTGCAGGTTGAGTGGAGACAACCATTTACCAAACTCAGTCTCCAGAGCTGCCCACAACTCAGCCGCTGTGTTACTCTTAGTTCCAAGACATTTCAAGACAAAGACCGCCTGATGCCATTGCGCTCTGCTGCCAGCATAGTAATAAGGTGTGCATGATTCCTTCTGCGCAGTTACAACGCTGGTGGCCTGACCAGGCAGGCTTGGGGCGAAGGTGGAGGACCCAGATGACGTTGAGGAGGCAGAAGCAGTGGAGGAACTTGGACAGACAGAGGATTGACACACAAGTCGTGGGGACGGCAAGACTTGTGCAGCAGACCCTTCACCATCTATCACCATAGTTACCCAGTGCCCAGTCAGCAACATGTAACATCCCTGTCCATGCTTACTGGTCCAAGTATCGGTGGTGAAATGCACCCGTTCACACACAGAGTTTCTCAAGGAAGCGGTAATGTTGTGTGCGACATGCTGGTGTAGCGCAGGCACACCTTTCTTAGAGAAGTAGTGGCGACTGGGCATCTGGTACTGGGGCACAGAGACAGACATAAGGTCTCTAAAATCCTGTGTGTCCACCAGGCGGAAAGGCAGCATTTCGGTAGCCAAAAGCTTACAGAGGGATAAAGTCAACCTCTTAGCTTTGTCATGGGTCACAGGAAATGGCCTTTTATTTGTCCACATATGAGGGACAGAGATCTGGCTGCTGTGTGTAGACGGTGGTGAGTAGGGTGTCCCTGGAAAAATGCAGGTTTGTGAGGAACGTGCAGGCGTAGACATGATGTTGCCTTCATCCAACATTGGTGCTATTGATATCTAAGAGAGCTGTACACACGCACTTGTTTCCCCTTCCAAACCAACTGACGACCTTCCAAGCAAACTGCCTTTTGCAGTTACAGTGGTGGAAGTTGTGCGTGGAAAACCAGGTGTGACAGCTGTCCCCACAGTACTAGAAGATGAAGAGCACGCGGATGCACTGGAAGGTGCAGGCGGTGGATGATCCGCTCCACTAGGCCGCATTGCAGAACGGTGAGCTTCCCACTGGGACATATGATATTTATTCATGTGACGATTCATGGAAGAAGTTGTCAAACTGCTGAGGTTTTGGCCTCTACTAACAGATTCCTGACAAATTTTACAGATCACATGATTTGGGCGATCCTTTGCAAGGTCAAAAAACCAGGCTAGGCAAGGCTTAGAGGGCATGCGACCTGCTGAGCCACCCCGACTAGTGCTGAGAGGCAGAGTGGGGGCTGAGGATGTAGTTGAAGACATGCTACCAGTACTTCTCCACTGTCCAGGAAGGCGCAAGGTAACTTCGTCAGTTGCAGTTCCCCCAGCATCTGTCATTTTGCCATACATTTTGCTATCGACAAGAATGTCCACTTAAAATGTGGTAGTAAAAATTGAGAGATGGTGTAGATTGCAGCGGTGGTCTACCTTTATTGACAGCAGAACAAACAACAATAACTATCCCTGACAATGAAACTATGGCCCTTAAAATGGCAGCACAGTTTGCTAGTATAATAGCTTATTAAAAATGAGCTTGAGTGTGCAATGCAGAGGTGCTGCACATAGATTTGCACTAGTGGAACACTAATGGAAGTCCAACAGCCACTTTTAGGATGCCACTAAGTTTCCTCAGTGTTTGCTAGTATAATGGCTTAGTAACAATGAGCTTGAGTGTGCAATGCAGAGGTGCTGCAAATAGATTTGCACCAGTGGGACACTAATGGAAGTCCAACAGCCACTTTTAGGATGCCACTAAATTTCATCAGTGTTTGGTATTATAATGGCTTTGTAACAATGAGCTTGAGTGTGCAATGCAGAAGTGCTGCAAATAGATTTGCACTAGTGGGACACTAATGGAAGTCCAACAGCCACTTTTAGGATGCCACTAAGTTTCCTCAGTGTTTGCTAGTATAATGGCTTAGTAACAATGAGCTTGAGTGTGCAAAGGGCAGGAGGCTACAGTGGCAGGGTTGTGGGTCACTGTAGAGGAAAGGAAGCCTCACTTTCTATCCCTCCTAATGGTGAAATGCAGCAAGGAACTCCCTGACCTTAGCTACACAGACGCTGTTATCTGTAGCTGTTAAAACCTCTTTCCACGGACCTGACTGTCACCCATGGCTCTGAGCCTGCTGTAATTAGCCCTTACAAGGGCTGAAAGAAACTTCTATCCCTATTCTGTATAGCGCTGTGTGTAGAGCGTACACAGCAGTATCGGCGACAGGAGCTGCATGTGAGGTGACTGACACCCAGACGAAGAAGGCAGCTAATGCTGTGCTGGAACAAAATGTCCATTTTTATAATGCAGGGACATGTGACATGGACATCCTATCACACATGCCGTTGCTTCTCTGGCTAAAAGTCCACTTAGCTGTGGGTGTGTCTGGCATTGGCTGACATGCCGGCCCGCCCCACTACACGCACGCTTAGGGAGGGAAGGAAGAACAGAAAAAAAAAAAATGGCGATCGGCATTATCCCAGCAGCAGTGATCTGAACGCGCTGTTCCCGCACACTATACGCTGAAATTTCATAATAGTGTGAGTCACAGAGTGACTTACACTATTACAGCGGAAAGCCAGCTAGTAATTAGCTTGGTTTTTTGCTGCTAGAACCGTTCTCGAATGTAACTAGAACTATCGAGCTTTAGCAAAAAGCTCAAGTTCTAGTTCGATCTAGAACACCCCCCAAAATCACTCGAACCGCGAACTGGAGAACCACGAACCACGCTCAACTCTAGTGAGGATGTCTAAGCCGCTTTCCTGACACTGCTCCAGACCAGCCACGATCGTTTACCCCCTCTCCCCCTACCACAGGGGAGGGTTGAGACAGGAGTGTGATAAAAGCAACAGAGATAGACAGACAAGGGAAAGCAAAACTTTATGCCACAGCTAGAGTTGAGCGCGGTTCGCGGTTCGAGGTTCTCCAGTTCGCGGCTCGAGTGATTTTGGGGGCTGTTCTAGATCGAACTAGAACTCGAGCTTTTTGCTAAAGCTCGATAGTTCTAGATACGTTCGAGAACGGTTCTAGCAGCAAAAAGACCAGCTAATTCCTAGCTGGCTTTCCGCTGTAATAGCGTAAGTCACTCTGTGACTCACACTATTATGACATTTCAGTGTATAGTGTGCGGGAACAGCGCATTCAGATCACTGCTGTATGTATAATGGCGATCACCATTTTTTTTTTTTTCCCTTGTCTTCCTTCCCTAAGAGCGTGCGTGTAGTGGGGAGGGCCAGCATGTCAGCCAATCCCAGACACACACACAGCTAAGTGGACTTTTAGCGAGAGAAGCAACGGCATGTGTGATAGGATGTCCATGTCACATGTCCCTGCATTATAAAACCGGACATTTTCCTCCAGCATGCCATTATCTGCCTTCTGCGTCCTTGGTGTCAGACATCACTGGCGCAGCTCCTATCTCCGATACTGCTGTATACGCTACATACACAGCGCTGGACAGCATAGGGATAGCACTTTCTATCAGTCCTTTTAAGGGCTCATACCGGCAGGGTCAGAGCCATAGGTGACAGGTCCTGAAAACAGAGTTTAACAGCTACACAAGATGACAGCGTCTGTGTAGCTAAGGTCAGGGATTTCCTCGCTGCATTTCCCCATTAGGAGGGATAGAAAGGCAGGCTTCCTTTCCTCTACCCAGAGACCCACAACCCTGCCACTGTACCATCCTGTCCTCTGCACACTCCAACTCATTGTTACTAAGCCATTATACTAGCAAACACTGAGTGAACCTAGTGGCATCCTAAACGTGGCTATTGGACTTCTGTATAGTCCCACTAGTGCAAAGATATTTGCAGCACGTCTGCCTGCACTGCACACTCAAACTCATTGTTACTAAGCCATTATACTAGCAAACACTGAGAGAACCTAGTGGCATCCTAAACGTGGCTATTGGACTTCTGTATAGTCCCACTGGTGCCAAGCTATTTCTAGCACCTGTGCAGGACACCCTCCTGCTCTGTTTTTAATAAGCTATAATGATAGCAAAAAATACTGCCATTTAGTAGCAACATAGAACTGGCTGTTGTATTTCATTATTGTCCCACTGGTGACAAGCTATTTCTAGCACCTGTGCAGGACACCCTCATGCACATTTTGCTACGCTAATGTTATAGCAAACTCAGGGAATTAATTGCTGCATTTGATAATTCGGAGGGATATAAAGTGAGGCTTCCTTTAGATTTTCCTTCTGTTCATAGACAGCATCTCCAAGTCTACACCCGAAGAGCAATTTCTCCTCCACGTGTAAGTGTGGAGAGGCAGCTAGTGCGCATGCGTGTGCCGATTTACCCCAGCTGCAGCCTAACTACAGTGTTTCGCCTAGTGAGTATACTCAGCCTGACTGTGCCATTCCTGAGGCTAAGTCTTCATTTCGGGATACAGCGCATGCTCCCACACTTAGTGTGAAAAGCCTCTTTGCACAGGTACTTGCATTCCGTGCCGGGTCTAAGTCCTGTTTTGTGCCTAGACACCATGCTAAAGCTGATAGTCTTTTTTCAGAGACTGTATTTCATGCAACTGACCATGCTCAGGCACTTACTGCATCATAGACTAGGTCCAGTAATGAACTCTTTGGCTCTGCCCCTGATGTGGGGGGCCCATATAGACCACAAGGCAGGTGTCCTGACGATGTGGGCAGGCCACTCCCAAATGGCTTGCAGAGGCCCGCCCCTATGACTTGTCACCTCATTATTGATGGTCAGACGATGACTGGTGAGGTGTTTGGGTCATGGCAGCCATGAGGTCATCATTGAAGTTGCGACTCCATATAGGACGCTAGTTATGCCACTCATGACGTGTCACTCTGCTTTTGTCTCCAGGAGGTGCATTGTGGTCCACCCTGGTTTGGGGCGGACCCAGGTTATAAAACGGGCTGGAGCCAACAAGGAGGTGCGCAGTCTTCTATTATGCTCCGAAAGAGCACACCTCCATGTGTTGAACCCATTGCGGCTTTAAGCCAGAGGTAGGCAGGGATAGGGCGTCGATGCAGGCCGCCACCACAGTTGGTAACGCAGAACGGTTAAGACCAGCTCCTGTCCTACAAGTCCTGCTTGTGCAGCCCAGTGGCATTAACAGGCCTGCTGCTGCTGATGCGCCTGCTG